>NC_092135.1:135475531-135782674 GCF_043159975.1 Macaca nemestrina | reverse complement strand
ATAAACAGTAAGAACGTCTATGTATCTTCAGTGCAAGGTGTTATTTCTGAAAGGTGACCAGGCCCTTGGCAAGGAAAAAACAGTACATGCAAGTTAGAAAATAAAGAAGAGCCTACCTTTTGGACCTGATAGATCTATAGAGAAGGACAAAAGAAAAAAGAAATGTAAAATCCAATTAAAGAAGCTGTAACATCAGAATGAAAGGTTCTCCCCATATGAATCAAAGCCACAATGAATAACAGTAAAATGTGAATAAGAAAACATGTGAGGTCCCACTGACAAGAGTTTGTAATTTTATCACTCACTTTACATTCCATTTTAGATACATCGGGGAAATAGGGGCATAGCCACACGAATCTCTACCAAAAATACTGCTATTATTCTAATACAGAAGTCTGTATAACCTATTGCCATCAGTAAGAAAAAGTTCTTCCTTCATCTTTAATTCAAAATTTCCTTTTGCAGTAATAAAAGTTTAACCAAAAAGTGCAGAAACTTAATTGGAAAGTTAACTGGTCAAATTCACAAATAATGAAGAAAGAGGCTTTGATGTTCTGATTCACAGAGACACATACAGAATAACAGGAAAATTCCAGTTAAATGGAGTGTTCATTAGAATGTAACAGAAATCTTCCTAAAAGAGGTTATTATCATACATTGACACATTCGTTTGCTTCAGAGGTTTCTCTTAATTTTGTAGTAATCACTAGATAAAACTGAGATAGCTACTCATTTTCATTCATTCTTCATTAAGACATTTATCATATCAGGCACTATTGAAGGCACTGCCAAAACTGTGAGACCAAGAAGTTGGCATTTCTAGTCTTATATGGGGGAACACATGTGACTATATCCAACAATATGACTGTAAGAAACAAAGCATCTCTAACCAAAATGTGTATCAAGTCAGTAGCAAGAAAAGAGATACCCCGATCACCATTTTTTTCTATCAGTGTAGGTTCTCCCGAAGAAGTTCAAGGTTCCCTTGATTTTCCCAAAAATATGTACATTATTTTCCCCTAACAAATCCGTTAAAAAAGAGCTCATATCCTTTTAAACAGACCCTGGAATGCAGCTAGAGTAAGCTGTGGTGGGTTCTCGCCGTCTGTGTGCTGAAAAGAACCACCTCCACGCTTCCCTTGGGGGACACCAACCCCGGTCAGCTTCCTGCCCTTCTCAGTGTTCTCAGAGCGGCCCCCTCGAGAAAACCCTGAGCCTGCTCAGAAACGCCTGCATGCAGGGGAGATGGCTTTTGACCCAGATGAAAACAGGGATCAGGTTTCTCAATTTTTATACCAAAGTATCAACCCTACCCTTTAAACACTGGTCTTCCAAAAGGTATTCATTTCCCCTTAATCAACAACTTAAAATGCCAGTGCCCCAAGCTACCAGATTGTATAACCTCCAATTGTGTTAACTGGTTCTAATAATAGCCAGGCCCAGAGACTTGATATGCAAAGAAGAGTGTGAGGCACCTTCCTAAATCCTCCAGGCACCGCCCGAAGATGGTCCGAAGACGTGCAAGCTCAGACCCCACTAGCTCGACTCCCTCTTCCCTCTGGATGCATACACAGATGCTCATGTGTGTGAGTGCACATACACACACATGCACACACGAATGCGTGCGCACACACATGGGTACACCCCTCCTGGCCTCTGCCCCACCCTCTGGATCACATAAAAACACAGCTAGGTGAACGGCTACTGATTATGTATTTACAGAAAATTCTAACAAAATTGTCTATTTTATGTTTCATATTCCTGTGCCTCAAATTCCGCACCAAGAAGAACTTCAAGGCATGCTTCCACTTGGAAAGTGACTAGGATTATGTGGATCATTCTATTTCCCCCTCTGCTGTGGATGCCAGCATCCTCAGCGTGAACTTCAACCCCATGGTCCACGGACTCACTCCATCCTCCACTCTTACTTGTTTTTATTGTTGGCTGCAGAACTGATTTCGAGACAGAGGGGTGTGCTAGGAAGACCACAGGCTTTGCATCTTGTCAAACCCGGTTTGAACCTTGGCTTGGCCATTTTCTTGGATTCAGGGAAAACTGTGTCTCCCCCTAAGGCCTGTTTTCCCCACCTGTAAAGTTCGGGAAGATGCCCGCCACCGACGGTAGGTGACAGCCCCAAGCCCACCTCTGCTGCATGGCAGGGGCCCTGAGATGACCCCAATCCCAGGCTTCTCTGACTAGTAACAAAATACACATCTATCTTATTTAAGATCTTTCAATCCTTCTTTTGAAGAAGCAGACATAAACTTTAAACAAGAATGTCATCACCTTGCAAAGGCCCTAAATTCATGAAGGCACTGTTGCCGTCGTTAGGAACGCGTGCTGCGCTGGGCTGACTGGGCCGGCCCTTCCTCGTCTGGCTCTCGTCTCCCAGGGCAGCTTCCTGTCTGTCACATCCATCCTCTGCTGCCACAAAGAGTGGCTTTCTCCTCCGTAGAGCTGCTTCACTCCGTGTCCTCACTCACTATCTTGGCCACGTTCATTTCTCTGCCCCTCCCAGGCTCTCGTTCCACAACCTGGTAAATTTGGGTGGCTCTGGGTCCTGGTCCGTGACCAACCCCAGGCAGGAGTCTGCAGCCACGCCCACGACACCCGCCCTGTGTCATAGCCGCAAGCCACAGTCATGAGGGCAGAAGTGCAGGCATCAGTGATGAGGAAGCTGAGACTGCAGATCCACACAGGACCGTGCAAAAGGTAACGTTGGCCAAAGGTGCTGCCTGCTAGGGACACCATCCCCTCCTCTGGTCCCTGCTGTCTGAGAGCACAGACCAAAACCACCACTCTTGGTGGAGGACGTTCCACCGAATTTGCAACAGGATGAGATATTTTGACCCCTGTGGCCCCTGAAATATCTTTATGATAAAACCATGCAGCAGGGAGAATTTCAAAATCTGAATGCGATCTACTAAGCAAATGACATCTGTACACGTGCTGAAGAGGACAAACCATGGAGTTTTACATCAGATTTCATCAGATGTTCTCTGCAAGGCCCGTGCTCATCAGAGGCATCAGCGAGGGCTGCTCTGCACCCCCTTTTTACGATACTAAAATTAAATGCCCAAGACTTGGTTTCCCACCTGGAGTAGCAACTACTTTTTATTTTTTGACTTTTTGAAAGAGATGGGGGTCTCATTATGTTGCCCCAGTGGGAGTGCAGCGGCTACGCACAGGGACAATCACGGCTCGATCATTGCTTCAGGCTCCTGGGCTCAAGCAATGCTCCTGCTTCAGTGTCCTGAGTAGCTGGGACTACAGGTGCATGCTACCACGCCCGGCTTATTTTTCATTTTTCTTCTCGTGTGGCTTGGAATATTACAACAGAGATGCGGGAGTCCAGCAACAGACTGTCCTTACGTTGTACAATTAAAATGCAACAGAAAAGGGCTTCCTTTGAATCAAAGGAATAAAGGGATGCTTTGCTTTTAAAGGAGGCCATTCACATAGATGATTGCTTGCCTTAATTCATCTTAGTTATTTTTTAAATCAAGAACTTTTGCCCAACAACTTTGTAACAAGCTGCTTATATCAATATGTATATATTTAAATCAATTCTATCCATAATTAAGGATATAATATGGGGCAGGTGCGATGGTTAACGCCTGTAGTCCCAACACTTTGGGAGGCTGAAACAGGCAGATCAAGAGGTCAGGAGTTAGAGACCACCCTGGCTAACATGGTGAAACCCCATCTCTACTAAAAATACAAAAAATTAGCCGGGCGTGGTGGCCGGCACCTGTAGTCCCAGCTACTCAGGATGCTGAGGCAGGAGAATCGCTTGAACCCAGGAGAAGGAGGTTGCAGTGAGCCAAGATTGTGCCACTACACTCCAGCCTGGGTGACAGAGCAAGATTCTGTCTCAAAAAAAGATACAATATATTTTTATCTAAATGTTTAATTTGGAAGATGTACGTACATACTGTATAATTCTTTTTTCACCTTGATTTTGTAGAAATCCTAGGTTTGTATTCTTGATGAAAGTAACTTTCGTTACATCTACTGTACAAGAGAAAGATGAAGAAAGGATGACGGATGCTATCATGAAGGCTGAGTAGGGCCCGCTCACAGCTTCACGGCCATCTGCATCCTCTGGGCCCTTGGCTCTGCTGTAACAACAGAGCTGAGACACAGGAACTATGAACAGGGCAGGGGGCCTTAAAATCCCATCAACCGTGCGAAACCTGCCAGAACAACAAAATATTTTGGGAAATTCTTTTTATAACTCTTTTACAACCTTAATAAAAAACAAAGACTGAGGTCCTATTGGGGAGCCAGGCAAAATGAATTAAAGTCGGATAAGCCTCAGAACGCCAGCATTAGCCTGAGGGGGTGGCTTCTGGCTCTGGAGAAAGAGGCAGCCGTCCGCTCAGGACACACCGCTTAGGACACAGCGATGTGTCCTAAGAAACAGTGGCCACTGCCCGCCAAATTAACCACCTTGCCCACCTGCTGCCGTTAGGTTTCTAAAACAGATGGAAGGGGCCAGCAGTGTCCTGCACACAAGGAGCTTGAGAGCATCCACTGAGGTATGAACAGACATTTCTACAGAGACACTGATACTGGGCCGTGTGAAAAAGCACTTGAAATTGTCATTTAAAATATATATATGTAAGCCAGGTGTGGTAGCTCATGCCTGTAATCCTAGCACTTTGGGAGGCCAGGAGGTCAAGGCAGGAGGATCACTTGAGATCAGGAGTTGGAGACCAGTCTGGTCAACATGGCGAAACCCCGTCTCTATTAAAAATACAAAAATTAGCCAGGCATGGTGGTGCGCACCTATAATCCCAGCTACTCGGGAGGCTAAGGCATGACAATCGCTTGAATCTGGAGGCGGAGGTTGCAGTGAGCGGAGCTTATGTCACTGTACTCCAGCCTGGGCAACAGAGCAAGACTTGATCTCAAAAAAAAAAAAAAATTATACATATACATATTTAAAAACCAGTTCAGAATAAAAGCACTATTCCTTCAGGTGGCCTCCGGCACCACTATGGATACCAGAGCTTGAGTGTGCAGGACGGTTCCCAGGGCTCGGTGACACTGCCCAGCCTCTGCATGCAGGTTTCTACACGGAGCGGCAACCTCCTAGCAGCAGAGGGCAATGAGCACGTTAGACCGGTGGCAGGGCCCCAACCCTGCAGGGAATGTGGCCAGCTTGGTCTTTGCTGGGAATGTGGCGGGATCTACAACCACTGAAAGAGAATCTGGAAATTCAGGTTTTTATTGGAAATCTCACTGGTTTTAAACACTGGCTCGCCTTTTTACATTTGGCTATGTAAGCCAAACAAGAAAATCAACCCTGGGGAAGGCAGCTGGTTACTCCTGTCTAACAAAATAAATTCAAATCTTCTTAAGAAGAAAAGCCCTTGGGGGTGAGCTCGGGTGTGGACGGTCCCTTGGCCCCAGGGCATGGCCCACGGGAGAACATGGACTGAGTGGGGTCTCAGCTTCTATGTCTCTGAGGTCAGAGAAAAGGTCACACCATAACTGTGAGTTAAAGAACCCTCATGCTGTCGGAAATGACTCCCAGCTCCAGCTCCAGATGATGAAAATAACTTGCAAATGGCTTGAGCAGGTGTGTCAACACATTGCTAGCCATTTTCCCAGGGAGGAATTTCTTCCTTGCCTGCTTCATCCATGTGTTCATTCCTGTCTCTCTATCACACAGGAGCTCTAGATATCCTGAAACCTGCAGCCCGTGTGTGACCAACACTGTACAAACCACGGGGGACGTATTTTTAAACAAAACAATCTGGCCAGTTTAAAAACTCATTAATCCATTCTTCTTTTCTACTTTAATCCAGAGAATCTAGACTCTAGTACAACAGTTAGAACCTAAAGCTCAGACCCTGAACATTTTGGCTCCCTGCAGCTGGAAACGACGATCTTCACAGGCAAGAGGCTTCTAAGCCCCTCTCAGGAGCCAGCAGGTCTGAGCAGGCATGCCTGATATCCATGCTATGTGCACTCCTGGCCTGACCTTGGGCAGAAGTCAGGCACAAACGTACTCCGACCACGAGCAACGTGAGCCAGCCAGGTGCGTCTGCAGCAACAGGTGCCTGCCCTTGCACGCTGGGCCCAGAACGCAAATCACTATGAAAAGACCCAACGAGGAGTCCCAAACGTTACCTCCTTCTGCTGCCGCTCCAGCTCCTTCATGCGGATCTCACGAGCCTCCGCGCGGGCCGCCCGTTTTGCAGCGAGCCGGGCCTCCGCCTGAAACAGACAGAATATCTTGTCAGAGGACAGAGCAGCGGGCACCTTCCCAGTGGAGGGTCGGCAGTGATGATGCGGAAAGAAAATCTTGTTCAGAGTTTAACAGATATACAGCAATAAATTTCAGACTAATAGAGTAAAAGGGTGGTCACAAGCAACAGAAATAGTCCTTATAAGAATTGCTACCATTTATCAAGCCCTTACCACATGCTAGGCAGGAACTATTCTAAGAGCTTTATGGATATGATGCCATGTACTTGCTGAAATAGCCTCATTAGGCAGAGACTGTTACCATCCCCAGTTTAAATATGAGGGAACTAAGGCACAGAGAGGGTAAGTAACTTGCCTGAGGTCACACAGCCTGTAAGTGGCAGGGCTGGGCAGTCAGCCTCCCTCTGGAGCTCTGACAGACGCATGGAGCGGAGTGTTAACAGCTGGATGCTACTTCAGGTTTCCAGTTCAATCCCTCGCTTTACAGAGCAGAAAGTGGAGGCCTGGAGAAGTTGCCAGACCCATCTGAGGTCATAGGGCTGGCAGGTATGGAGCTGGGACTGTAATCCCAGCGAACTCCCATCCAGTCACTTCTCAGCACACATGCACTCTCAGCTTCCCCTTCAACACAGCCGTGCCAGGAGTCCGTCTTTTCCCAACACAATGTAGATCACAGCAGAATGGTTCTAGCTGTTGGGAGTCCTTCCTTGCACTAAAAAATTAGCCTCCATATAAGTATTTTTCAACTTGTAGCTGTTCTGCCACATTCTGCTCCATGAGAACGTTTCAAATGCTTGAGCAGGAATGGATATGATGCTATCGAGCTTGGCATCTGAACTGTTTCTACAAACGACTTACAAAACATTTTACAAACTGCATGTGTATTCACTGTTTCATGTGATACAACAACCCAGTAAACTCGATGGCATAAGTGTTACTGAATGTAGGTTTTCTGGTATCAAAGAAACCCCACCCTCTTTCTACTTCAGTTTTTTTGAGAATACGTCTGTAATCCTTCCACCAATGGTTCTATAAACACAGTTTTCAGACGTCTTGCATAATGTTTTCCTTTTTTTCTTCCTTTTTTTTTTCTTTTTCCTTTGGGGATGGGGTCTTGTTCTGTCGCCCAGGCTGAAGTGCAGTGTGTGTGTATTTACAGGTGTGATCACATCTCACTGAAGCCAGGAACTCCGGGGTTCTAGCAACCTCACTTAGCCTCCTGAGTAGCTGGGACTACAGGTATGCACCACCACAACTGGCTCCTAGATAATATTAAAATGGGACTTCCGAGGTGGCTAGCAAGCTCCTGGCATGGGGGTGGTCCTGACAGGGACATCCATCTCTCCCATCCTAGACTTACACTATATTACAGCTGTATCTTCTTTCTCAATTTTAATCTAAGTTGCAAACTGGCCATACTTGATCTGTCGTCTTGAGGTTGCCTGGCTTATATCCTCATGAGGAATCTGTTCTATTCGCTTGGCTCCTTTATCAACCCACCCCATGTCTTTCAAATCAAGGGGTGTCAAAAATCACAATTGCATCAAGAGTTTGATACCTTGTTGCCATTTTCAATTTCCAAGACCACAATACATGGTGTGAAGGGCCTATTGGGGCCAGGCTAGGCATGGTGGCTCAGGCCTGGAATCCTAGCACTTTGGGAGGCCGTGGCAGGTGGATCTCTTGAGGTCAAGAGTTTGAGACCAGCCTGGGTAACACGGTAAAACCCTGTCTCTATCAGCAATACAAAAATTAGCCAGGTGTGGTAGCACACACCTGTGGTCCCAGCTACTTGGGAGGCTGAGGTGGGAGGATCACTGGAGCCTGGGAAGTTGAGGTTGTAGTGAGCTGTGATTGTGCCACTGCACTCCAGCCTGGATGACAGAGTGAGACCCTGTCTCAAACAAAAGAAAGGCCTCTTGGGTCTATACAAAGATCTAGCAAAGAGGAAAGAGACAGGGAAGGAAAGGCATTAGAGTGACGTCCTACAGCCCTACCAATGGGCCAGCAAAGTGACCAAGGCCACGCCAAGGGCAGCCCTTCCTAGTAAGGCAGGTGGCTCTGTGCCATTGGCTCAGTTTCTAAGTCAGTTCAGAGCAGGCATGAGGTTTCAAAGCAGCCATAGCCCACCAGCTTGGGGGTTGGGAGGCGGAGGAACAGAGAGGAGGGGCTAGGAAAAGAGAAGGGAGGCCATACAGAAAGAAGGGGAGCAGAGGGGTGAGATATAAGAAAGAGGAAAGGGTTGGGGGAAAGAAGGGCACCAGAAGGGAACGGAGGGAGAGACAAGGGCAGTCGACTGAATTCTGGGTTGGTCTCCAAAACTCTGATGTACACGCCCTGCATAGCCCTCTCCCACTGTGTGGGACCGTGGAATTGTGGGCTGGTCCCCAAGACTCCCACCACCAGTGTATCTGCCTTGCATACCCCTCTCCCACTGAGTGTGTGGGACCATGGACATAATGGATGACACCACTGTAATTAGGCTGTATTACGTGGCAAAGAGTATTAAAAAATAATTAAGATCCTTCATCAGTTGACTGCCTTGCTCAAAAGAGAGATTATCCTGTGGGCCTGCCCCAATCAGGAGAGCCCTTTAAAAGACGGTCTAGAAGTCAGTGTCCTTGCTGGCTTTGAGAAAGCAAGCTGCCCAGTGGGAGGGACCTCGACGAGCTGAGAGCAGCCCCTGGCTGACTGACACCAGCAGAACAGTGACCTCAGTCCTACAACCACAAGGAACTGAATTCTTCCAACAAAAATGTGGCTCAGAAGAGGGGCCCGAACTCCAGAAAGACCCCAGAGTGGCCAACACCTTGGTTGTAGCCTTGTGAGACCTGAACACAGGACCCAGTGGGGCTGAGTCCAGGCTCTTTTTTTTTTTTTTTTTTTTTTTTGAGACAGGGTCTCCCTCTGTCACCCAGGCTGGAGTGGCGTGATCACAGCTCACTGCAACCTCCGCCTCCCAGGTTCAAGTGATTCTCCCATCTCAGCCTCCCGAGTAGCTGGCACTACAGGGCAGGTGCCACCACACCGGCTAATTTTTGTAGTTTTTATAGAGACAGGGTTTTGCCACATTGCCCAAGCTGGTCTCAAACTCCTGGGTTCATGCCATTCACCTGCCTCAGCCTCCCAAACTGCTGGGATTACCAGCATGAGCCACTGCGCTTGGCCAATGTGCCCAGACTCCTGACTACAGAAACTGTGAGATCATAACTACGTGTTATCCTAAGCCGCTGAATTGTGGATATTTATTACACACTAGCAGATAACAGAAGGAGAGGAGGCCTGAGGTGACTCCTGCTCTCACAGGGAAAGTATCTCTGTGAGCTGAGTGGGGTCCCAGGCACCTGCATGCCCACCCACTTCCCTGCCTGCCTGCCCAGCTCCCCACCCTAATCCAGCTTAGCTCTGCTTGGGTCTGGCCAAAGGTCCTTGCAGAGCTCGCCCGCCTGAGCATGCGGTACTCCACCTGGGGGCTCCCTGTCAGGCGTCCCCACTCCAGACTCGCAAGACTCCAAAACAATGTCCTGTCAGAGCCAGCTGCTCTTGGGGGCCCGCCCTCCACCAAGGAAAAGGTTCCCATCATGGCCCGCCTTCGGCCTAACAGGTCTACCCCCATCCCTCACTTGGGGATAATGACATTTAAAGACTAAAAAACAGTGACCTTTGCTGGGAGGCACATGGGCTTGGGCTGACAAAGGAACCCCACGGATGCACCATGTTACGGCATCAATTCCTCAGGAGGACACGCGCCCACCTCCAGGACAGGTCAACTATGGCGATCTCCACCTTACATGAGAATTCAGAAAGAAGTCCATTTGTCACTGAATACAATTCCAAATCCTTGCAACCCCCGCCTTCTAAAACATCTCCATCCCTTACGATCCTCACATGACTCATATGTGGAAAACAAAGCGCTGGCAATACCGGAAGTGGCAATTTAGTTTACGGGCAATTCTTGGAATCTGCCTGACTAAACACCAACAAATATATGAGCCAGCATTTAAACTGGCACAAAACCCATGCATGACCATCTTCACGAACACAAAACTACACACTTAGCCACAGAATAACTCTTGCCACTCGCTTAAGATGCCTGAAAGAAAATCTGCAGAGTTGGCCAGGCGTGGTGGCTCACACCTGTAATCCCAGCACTTTGCGGGGGCCGAGGCAGGCGAATCACCTGAGGTTGGGAGATTGAGACCAGCCTGGCCAACATGGTGAAATCCTGTCTCTACTAAAAATCTACTAAAAGTACAAAAAATTAGCTGGGTGTGGTGGCGGGTGCCTGTAATCCCAGCTACTCGGGAGGCTGAGGCAGGAGAATGGCGTAAACCCGGGAGGCGGAGCTTGCAGTGAGCTGAGATCCGGCCACTGCACTCCAGCCTGGGTGACAGAGCAAGACTCCGTCTCAAAAAAAAAAAAAAAAAAAAGAAAAAAAAAAAAAGAAAGAAAGAAAGAAAAGAAAATCTGCAGTTTTGACAAAATTCTTCCCTAAACAGAGACACTGCGAAGAAAGGCACAGCAGCCTGACGGGGCACAGCAGATGACAGACAGTGGGAAGAGTGCTGACTGTGCAGACGCGGGTTCTCAGGGATCAGGGCACCTTGCGCCAGTGCTCCAGTGGTGCAGGACGAATCCTTTATTGACTGACACTTTTGTAAAATATAAAATCTCATGAAGGGCCACAGCCATGTCAGACTGCTTGAAGAGTTTCGGAACACGGCCTGTCACTTTCTGTGAGTAGCCTGTGGGCTAACCATGGCCCCCGGAGGTCACAGGAACGCACTGTGCTGTGAATGCAGGGTGGTGTCTCAGCACCGCTTGAGATGGTGGGAGGGATTTCCAAAATGCGGTTTAGGTGTCCAGTCTCCCGGGAAACAGGCAAAGCGCCTGGTGACAATGTACATGTGATGAGGACCACATGGGGGAAGAAACGTGGGGCCGGGGCTGCTGTGGAGAACTTGACCCAACGCTGGGGGGCTGCGGAAGGCATCCGCAGGACAGGAGCCCTAAGCTGGACCCTGAAACAGGACAAGCAGAGCTGGGTGGCTGCGACCAGGGGCTGGTGACGAGGAGTGCAGACACCTGGGGTGCAGACCCTCGCCCTCAGCCTCCATATCTGGAACCTTGTCTTGAAAGAATTCAGAACCACTGAAGGGTTTTAAGAACACAGCGGAATCTGACTTTTGTTTTAGAAACAGGGCTCCGATAGAAACGTGGGGAGCAGGTATGGGGTGGGGAGAGCAACAGGAAACCCAGGAAGCGAGTTGAGGGGCTGCTTCCAGCATGGGGACAGGAACGGGCTGGGCTGCAGAGGATCAAGCCCAGTGGCAGAGTCCAGGCCCGTGGAGTTTGGGATACAAAGCAAAAACTGCACAGGGCTTCAGAGAACTCAGGAGACCAGACTGCGCATACCCCAAATGGCCTGCAGGCTGAGTCATTCTTTCACCCCGATCCGGGCTTGCTGGATCCTCCACTGATGAGATTAGAACAGCAGCTTCTTGTCATGGTCCTCACTAGTGTCCATGGGGGCTGGTCTGTCCCTACCCCACAGGAGCCAATAGGGAAAGAGCGAACACTCGTCTGTTCCTGGGGTCCTACACTCTGAGGCCTCCCTTCTCTGCCCATGCAATCTCTGCTGGGATACTAAAACACTGAGGAGTACAGTGAAATGATCTCCCTCTGACTTGTCTTCAAAAAACCTGGGTGGGGTGTAAATGGCTGGAAGCGAACAATTGTTGAGGCTGGGTAATGGGGGTACAAGGCTCTTTAAACTGTTGGCTCAGTCCCACCCCAGTTCTGGGTTCCCACAAGCCCCTCCCCCGCCCCCTCCTTGCCCAGCATGTGGGGTCATTCAAGATAAAGGTGCCTGCTTGCAGCAGGCCATGCACAGCTCGGTCTGGTTGCAGTGTTTCATAACAAAGAGCAAAAATTTAAAAAAGAAAGAAAGGAAGGAAGGAAATGAAAGAACCCCAAAACCAAAACTCATGCTTTCTGTTGCTGGAAGGTGGCCCTGCTGCTGGGTTTTGCAGCGCTGCCCCCACCGTGTCCTCTCTCAGCTCCTGCTGCTGCCTGTGGGGTTAGGATGGAGCAGAGGGAGGAGCTGACTCGAGCTCCTCTGACAAGATCCAGGCTCCCTGGCTTCTCAGGAACGCCCACAACGGTTGGTCCAGAAGCATTCCTGTTCGGAGCACACAGCCCGGCCCTTTCCCCGGGATCCCACCCACCCTGGCCAGGGACCCCACAGACAGTTTTACAGGAACTGGGTCTTAGAGCAAGATAGTCTTTGAGGGTGGGGGTGGCTGGGAAAAAAAGATTCCATTTACTATCAAAGTTGCCTCCTTGTCCTAATCCTAGAAAGCCGACCCTCGACTCCAGAATTGTACTTTTGTGTCTTATTTCACCATATGTGAATATGACAGCCCTCTAATATGGAGGTGGTGTGTATGGTGATAAGAGATCTAAAAATACACAAGGAAGCACAAGTATGACCCCCAGGGCCTCCGAAACAAATGGCTAAAAAGACAGCTAGGTTCTCCCAGCCACATCCTCGATGCCAGCGCCACAGCCTGCTGTGGAGTCCGAGTCTGTGGGGGCACCTCCATGGGAGCCCCATCTGCCAGGCGCCCGGCCCACAGGCCAGATGGGGAGACAGGCAACCAAAGTGACCCTTCTCCCCCTGCAGGGTCTTCTCTGGGCTGCACAGACCGTGCGTGGCATCTCGGGAGCCAGGCTGGAGGGGCCTGGGGAAGACTGCGTGAAGAAGTCACTATCCCCAGCCCGAGCCACAGATAAAAGCACATGTTAGGAAGCGCTTTGCAAAGGGATCCCACAGCATGCAGAGGGCCCTGAGTGGCTCTAGTCCTAGACAGAACCACACAGCAGAAACGGCTTCTGCTGGGGCAGGGCACACAGGGCAGTGAGGTAAATAGTTCAACTCACGCCTGTTCTTCCAGGGCCCCCCACGGGCCTCCTGCTCAGAGCCCCAGAGATTCCCAGCTGCAAGAAGACAGTCACTCAAAGATAATGGCCGTCCCTTCTTCCGGATTAGGGAACTCAGGGACAGCCTGGATCAGCTCCTCAGGGAGCTGAGGCCAAGGAGAACCAGAGAGAGAAGAAGTTATTGACCAGGACGCAAGGAGAAAGCCCCAGCAGAGTGCAGGGTGGAGAGCCTTCCCGCACGCCCTCCTGGCCTAGCCCACACGTGCTTCCATCCTCAGGTGGCCTCAGCCTGCGCTGGAGGTGTTGCAGGCAGTGGGGGTACTGCCTAAGGGTGGGGACAGCCCAACACCCTGAACTCCAATTCCAGTGGCATCTGGGACTCTAACAGCTCTAATGGCATTTGTATCCTTCTGGCTCCTACCAGAAGATCATCACGCGGTCTCTTCAAAGAACAGAAACACAACCAACACTGGTGGGCCGGGGCCCTGACTGCGGGCAGAGGGACAGCAGGTGCTGCAGGAGGCTTGCTGGGCAGTTTGCTTAAAAAGCCCCACACTCCTTCAGGGGATCCTGGCGAAGCTCGTGCATTTCCCGAGCATTGAAGCTTTTCTGGGATTCCAGCCTAGTGTGGAATTACAGATCCCAGCGCCTCTCACCCTGCAGTCACAGGAAAAGTTCCTCCGCTTTTAAACCCTCTGGTGATACCCTGGGGCTCCAGAATTCTCCACAGAAGCTGGAAGGGGTTTATGAGCCACAGCTTTAGGGCAGGCAGTTCCTGCGAAATGCTCTGACGTCACTCCTTCCACCCAGGCTGAGAAAGCCCTGCAGCCTGGAAAGCACCGCATGTGAACCAGAGCCCGGGGAGACCTAGGGCACACGGCTCATGTGCAGATTCGTGGCTGCCATGCCCGCCGTTTGCCAGGAGCCTATTAGCGCACATTAGGGACACCCAGTGGGCCAATGGACAGAGGACTGGGCCATGAACAGCAGCTCTCCTCAGATGGCAGATGGAAATGACGCCCCACAGGGCTGTTCAGGGAGAGAAGCCGTTTACCAGCGGTAAAGCACTCCACAAACAGGAGGAAGTTCTCCAATTAATTACACACATTCATTTTAGCCTCCAGGTTTTAGCATCAAGCAGAGAAGTGAAAAAGCAGCAGCATTATTTTTCCAGGCCCCATGATATGTCACCAGTCTAGTTTATAACCTTTTTGGAAAAGTGTTAAGGATGTAATTCAAGTTCACTCACGTGAATGTAACAGGAATATGATGCAGCCGAAGGCTGAAGTAGCCACAAAGGCCAGTTTGTTCACAGACAAGCAGGAACCTCTGTCCTTGTGCGATTCTTCCCCTGAGCTAAGAAGGAATCAAGCTCCTGGAGGGGCCGTGGTGTACCCAGGCTATGACACGGGATCCCTTTCCTGAGCCACCTTGCTATAGGAAGTGGCCACAGCCACCAACTTTTGTTTTCTCTATAAACCCCCAACCCTCAGATGCAGCAGCCTCTAAAAATAGTTTGCTATTCACAGCAACCAAGTGGGCCGGGTGATGTCCTCCTGCACAGACATGGACAAGAACGGACAGCACAAGGCTAGTGCCTCCGAAACGCAAGGGAGGCTCGCCTCGACTCCGCGTACCCATCACCCCATGTCCCCCAGAGGCCATGTGCATTGTATCTCAGTTCTAAAAGAAATGCTCATGTAGGCAATCTCACCAAGTCCCCCAGTAACCACAAGGGAGCCTTCCCTACGGCCATGACTGTGAGAACGATCATTACCGGGCACAGGGCACTCTGGGGTGGCAGCTGGCAGCGGCAGGAGTGTTGACTTAGAGGACATTTTGGAAATGTTGGGGGGATTGGGATGTCAGAAAGATTGGGAAGAAGCGAAGGGTATTGGGGCAGGGGGGCAGGGCCAAGTCGGCCAACCATCCCGCATTCAGACACGCCTGCAATGGGAAGAACTTTTCCCTCGACTGCTCAGGAAGATAGAAAAACCGCTGTTTTGGCCGGGCATGGTGGCTCACGCCTGTAATCCCAGCACTTTGGGAGGCCGAGGCAGGCGGATCATCTGAGGTCAGGAGTTCAAGACCAGTCTGACCAACATGGTGAAACCCCGTCTCTACTAAAAATACAAAATTAGCTGGGCGTGGTGGCACATGCCTATAATCCCAGCTACTCAGGAGGCTGAGGCAGGAGAATCACTTGAACCTGGGAGGCAGAGGTTGCAGCGAGCTAAGATTGCACCATTGCACTCCAGCCTGGGCGACAGAACGAAACTCCATCTCAAAAAAAAAAAAAAAAAGAAAAACCACTTTTTAAATTTTTGGATTTACAAACTTATTGCAACTTACATATAAACTCAAAATATGTTTTACACAGTTCAAATATACATGAAATATTCCAGGAATGCAATCGACATGGAAATTGAGGGAAGATGATACTTGGCTTCGTTCAGAACTTTCCTGAGAGTTAGTCAACTTTTCACAATGTCACATCATAGACAGCAACATGAGGGGTGGTGTGTGGGTCTCAGTGCAACACACCTGTGTTGGCCTCCCTGTGACACCAGGCACAGGTGTGTGCAGGTCTCACCACTGCATTCAACTGCTGGTGTACCTGGTCTTGAGTATTTCTATATCAAAATTCTTATTATGTTACTATAAGCTATTTTATTTTTTATGGAAATGTTATATTGACTTGAAATTATGTGCACTGGTTGATTTTATCACCTATGCATTTCATTTCAGGTTAGTAAGGAAGTTAAGGAACTTGTAAAAATACAGGGTTGAGAACCACAGCTTCAGAACTCCAATGTGGATCTGTCATCTCTCCATCACGCTCTATGAAGCAGCCCCGGCATGATTCAGAACACAGGTCTGGGAGCCTGGTGCTCAGGCCATCAAGAAGATTTGGACAGCATAAAGTTAGAGATCAAAGCTTAACTGATTACTTAACACCATGTTTCCATCAAAATTAACTCAGACAAATTATGGAGTAGACTGTGAAATTATCACGAAAGTTTACGGTAAAATGGCAGCTTCAAAGAAGGCTTTAGCTTCTCTGGGGCCCACAGGCCTCAGGAGCCAGCATACTGTCCTCTGCACTCAGGGGACCTGGCAGACAAGTCCAAGAAATGCTGGGTGCCACCTGCCTCTCTCAGCTGTGGCTGCACTGTTCTCGGTCTGAGTTTATACAGGTGGGGACTATCAAGAAAGCAGTCTGAAGACCCAGCCACAGCCTCCAGCTTGGGCTCAATCACCTACAGTTATATGAGCCTGGATAAATTACTTGGTTTTTGAACATGAGCCCTCATTAAAGAAGTAGGAGGGGACATAATCTTTAAGAGCTTCCTTCCCCTCTGAAATTCTTTGTGTTTATGCCAGCGGTGAATTATTTGTACACTGAGATTGCCCACAGACTTTCTCTGTTTTGCTACTGGAAATCTCCAGGCTTTGCTTTTCAGAATAATAAGCTTCTTTAAAGTACTTCGCATACTAAAATAGCAAACATATTAATCAGGAACAAAATGATTGATGTTACTTTATTGATGACTTACACACTGACCTATTCAAACCTCACAACACAATCTTGGGCTTAGCAGCTACCCACACTGGCACTGAGAAATAAATACGCTCCACAGTATCTTCCCTGCAAGTGAACTTCTACTCTTGCTGTTAATACATTTTTTGCTTTTCCTGAGATGAATGAATCTTCATATTTCCTTCAATTGCCTCAACATGCTGGAAATACAAGAAGAACCATGACTACCACTAACAGAGATGCGTGGGACTGAGAGGCGAGGGTGGCTCGGCCTCCCCTGCGCCGTTTCCTCTCCAGGTGACAGGTTTCCCTCCAGGCAGCGCATCTGGGATCCACTCCCTTCACCTTTGCCTGCTCTGCTCAAGATAGTCCAACAAACCCCAGACCTTTAGGGTTTCACAAAAACATTGAAATTGTTTCCTCTGAGAAGGCTGAAAGCTCCATCAGTACCAGGGTTCTTCCACTTGGGGCAGCACACAGCGACCGACGATCTTTCCTATATTCAGCGGATATTCCCTGGAACCCGCTGTAAAAGAAACATCAGCTGTCATGTTTATCCTCCATGAACCTGTCTACTTGGATGAGGTAGGGGAGGAGTTACATCACACCCAGAAAAATAAAAAGGCTTAAATCACAGCGGCTCTCAGGTGTATGCCGACATAAGTAGTAGTTAACATTTTAGCATGGTACAAATATAGCAAAACAAGTTTCACAGCTATTTCATTTCTACCATTATTTTCCTTATGTAGAAAAGTAAAGTTCATTGGGTTGGGCGTGGTGGCTCACTACAGGCGTGGTGGCTCATCCCAGCACTTTGGGAGGCCAAAGTCAGGAGTTTGAGACCATCCTGGCCAACGTGGTGAAACCCCACCTCTACTAAAAATACAAAAATTAGCCAGGTGAGGTGGCAGGCACCTGTAGTCCCAGCTACTTGGGAGGTCTGAAGCAAGCAGGAGAATCGGTTGAACCTGGGAGACGGAGGTTGTAGTGAGCTGAGATCATGCCACTGCACTCTAGCCTGGGTGACCAAGCGAGACTCTGTCTCAAAAAAAAAAAAAAAAAAAAAAAAAAAAAAGAAAGAAAGTAAGTTCTTTGAATGCTCTCTTCTGTCTGGAAATTACTAGGCAAAGAACAGAAAAGTTTGATAGAATGAAGACTTCTCAGTATGCATTCAGGACAAGGACTTCTGTCCTAAGAGGCAGCTTTGGTAAAAAGAAATCCTTCAGCCCCAGTACTGGGGTATGAGACAGCAGGGCTGCAAAGAAAAGCTGACAACAGCGACAAAAGCAGCAGCAGTAGCCGTGGCAGCCACAGATATACCTGGCACATTTACTACCTGCCAGCCCCTGCCTGCAGCATTGTACACAGCGGTGACAGTTGTCAGTACCAGTTCCGAGTCAGCAGGCCTGGGTCTGAACCGGCTCCACTGCTGACTAGCTGTGAGGACTTGGAAAGTCCCTGACATTTCTCAGCCTCAGTTTCCTCTTTATCTGAAAAACTGAGAGAAAACTATCTGCTCCCCACAAGGTTACCTCAAGGGTTAGAGAAGACCTTGGCATAAAACACCAGGGGGGCGTGGCAGGGGTTTGGTAAATATTAGCTACTTTCACTCCTTAATGTCTTCTTTGACAGCTACTGACCTCAGTATAAATCCAGTCCAGAGACGTTTAGCAACACAATGAGAAGGCAAGCATGCTAAGGTACCCACGTAGTAGAGCAGCAGGAAAAACTGGGGAAACTTCAGAGGAAGGGGACAGAGGTTCCCAACCCACAAGGAAAGCCCACTCCTTTCCCTAGGAAAATCACACAGCCACTTACCACATACAGTAAAAAAGACAAGGATCACAAGGGGTGTCGCTTTGATCATCTTCATTACACAAACATGTTAATGAAACATTTTGGTTAAAATTAAGAGTAAATCTTCATTATAGTGATTTAAGATAAATTACTTCTCTATTACAAAGTAGTTACACTTTAGATTCAAGGGAAAACTACTTATCTAGTTTTAAAGTTGTAACGTTACAATACCAAGGAGAAACCACTCGAAACACTGGCCCTTTCCAAAATGAAAGAATGAGTCTCAGAATACATATCATTGCCGGGTGTGTGTGTGTGTGTGTGTTCTGGTTTATTGTTTTGGAATCTGGCCTGGGGCAGGGGGATTATAGTAGTGGTCTATAATCAAATACATGGCACTTTTGAATGATTAAATCTTGCATGGAGTCAAAATATTTAATTTGGGAGAAAGAAATGAATTTACTTAATTGTATCTAGGTAGTCTGAATAATAAAAGTTCTAGTAAGTCCATTCCATGAAAACAAGCTTATTAAAAAAAACAAAAAAAACAAAAAAAACTCAAATTTGGGTGGATTTGGGTGGCCTCCAGTAAAAACAGTAAGGTAATAAAAATCCTCTTCTCCTTTCCCATGTCTAACATGTAGTGAGATTAACGGACTTACTGATTGGTGAAGAGGTTAGTAATCTAAACATTACAGCCTCCAGGGCTTCAAGATCACTCCTTTAAATATGAGCAGATATTTTGGAAGCACTGGCATATGAGTAACCAGTCATAAACAATTCCTTTGCTGAGTCACAGAGCCTGGTTTTTCGGGGATAAGTTCCTCTTGGACATTGCCTTTTGAGGAGCAAACACACTGCACCAACATTTAGTCTCACAATTCTGTAGGGATTGGATAAGAATCTCGCTCTAATCAGGTAACACTCCAATCAACTTCGCTGAAACACCGTTTTACAACTATAAATAACTTGGTTTCCTGTGCTCAGCATAAGTGGCAGTTGAGACTGCAGGGTTTTTTTGAAATTTGCTAAGGAGGCTTCCGCTGTGTGATATTAGTTCAGGCTGAACAGAAACTGACTCTTAAAGAAAAAGGGAAATTTAGTCTCCATCTTTGCCCCAGTAGGACACTCTCAATACTACTAGAAAAGACCTACTTTACTATATTTATATCTTACCTGCCCAGGGAAATGACATGCCTAAAACACACCATATGATTCCACGCTCCACCATCTCAGACTGAGCTAGAGCAGGGCCAGCCTGCCTCGTGCCAACTTCATCCCCACGTTGGTCAAGACTCCACTCTCCCAGACCTGGGGACCCTGGACCAGGTACCTATAATGAGATGGGCCTTGGGAGACTGTGTGTCCACACTCTTCCCTAACAGCTCTTTTTTGGGACGGTGCTGGTCATTTAGAAGGGCTGCATGCTAATCAGTATGTGGAAAGACAGCAGGGTGACACAAGCCATCGCAAACACAGGGAAGTTACAAAAGCTGAGGAAATGCACAGTTTCTCCACTGTCTGCATTGGACCCTCTCCTACAGCTCCAGGGCCGGTGCCCACTTGCTGAAGAAGCCCAGGCTCCCACTCAGATCCTGCTTTTGTCTTCTAGTTGAGGTGGAGCTTGCCAAATCCACTTCCTCTGACCGACCCAGCTCTGCTCTGCATGGGTGCGGCCCCCAGTCCCGCCTTTCCACGGGAGACCCATCCCTGAACCCACGGACACAATGCAGAACATAAACTAGCACAAACCAGTGTGAAACGCCCACTACCACTCTCCCATGGGTATACCCAGCCCATGGCCCAGGGCAGCCGCTGGCTGACGCCCTACCCCCGACCCATGCTGACCCCCAATTCCCATCACCATTCAGCACATTTCCTTCCCTACCTGAACATTAACCTCTTAACAGGAACTGCGTTTTGCTTTTGTTCACCATGTCTCACTCTGATAGTTTTTGCTACCATTTACCAAGAACAGCTCCTACAGGTTCTCAATTTCTCTCTGAAAAGCCCTGGGGCCATGTTTCAGAATTCAGCATTTTTGGACATTAGAAACGTAGTAAGACGCGTACACTGTATATTCTGGTACAACCCAGAGTAGCAGCCCTTAATCAAAGACATCAACAAGAAAACTATGAATATTCACATAAGAGGGATAAATGAAGACCAAAAATAGCTCCCCCCCCTTGGTCAGGGCAAGCCTCACTGCCAAAATTCTGCCACAAACTTATAAAAACAAAACAAAACACAAACCTTCTGGTCTTCAGCGCTTATTGGGTTTTGGAACTGAGGGTGGGGGCTGGGGGGGGGGGAGGGGGACAGTGGGCCTGGGATGATCACAAACCTACTCAGTTGGACGCAGTCCAGACTTTCCCCTCCCTTCTTCCCAGCAGCATCTCAAAGTCATCTGAACCCAGACCCGCCCAGGAGGCTCCCGGCCTTAAGTAATAGACCCTGTAACCAGTGCCTTAGCAGCTTCAGGTGTGCCTCTACTTACTCCTCTGATCAGCCTGTCTCTGGCTTCCTCACATCCTGTTCTCAATGTTTACTCTTCCCTTCTCCAAGGACTCTCGGTCCAGCAGGCGGCTCTTCACCTCCACCCTGCTCCTGCGATCTATGGTGTCCCAAGCTGCTCCTCAGAACACCAACACCCTCAGCCACATTCCCACCTTCCTTCTTTCAAGAACCCTTCCCTGACGGTGATTCAAGAGTCTCTCTTCCCAGGCCCCTAGGAACTAATTAGTTGAAGGGGTAAAAACCAGCTCCAGAGGGCTGGCCCACTGCCAGAGTTTTAAACGAGGTCACAGAAAATCCACACTAAAATGGACATTTAAAAAACAGCCACCATCTGACAAGCAAAGAACTGGCTTTTCAGTATGCGTTCATCAGCCTATTTCTACACCTCTCTCTGGCATTTCCTAATAAGCTCTCCCAAGGTCAAAGCAGTCTGATTCATCTTAAATCTTACACACACACCCAGTAGATGATTAATTTCTACCTGATGAAAGAGTGATTGTTTGGGGCTCATACTTTTACTAAGATCCCACGAACATCTGATTAAGTTGAAAGCTAGGATTTTGTATTTCTTTTCCAAAGTGCACCCTTTCACTTTTATTCCCATTCACGTTCAATCACAAGCTGCATGAAAATGTGTATTTGCAAACCCTTTCCGCCTCATCCCCTGCCCAGTTTTAATGCCAAACTACAGCCATAGTCCCACGACTGCATATTGAGCTGGACAACGGCAAAATCCTAGAGGCAGGATACTGTCTGGGCTGGGCGGACCCGGGAGACAAGCCAAAGTGAATTTGGCGTCTGGGGTCTTCGGGGGAGGTGGTCCTCAGGTGCTGAGCGGGATGAGTGCTCCAAAGCACCCCAGCCACTTCACGGTGGTTCCAGCCCGCGGGTGAGGGCACTGGCTCTGGCCACCCGGTCCTTGGTGCTGTATTTTGTAAAACAGCAAACTAGCAGCTCCCTGTGACTCTAAGCCGGGCACAGACCTGGCCAGAGCCTGTCTGAAGCCCACCACCTCGGGCGGGGAGAGACCATGTGCCTTTTCGTCCTTAGAGGTGGCGTCCCACAATAAAATGTGCTTCCCAGCTCACGAGGGACGCCGCTCCCCGGGGCCACTCACGGACCCGCACCCACTGCGCCCGCTCCCACCGCGCTGGGGTCCCGCCCGAGCCCACCCCACGCCTCCCGGGCACCTGCGCCTGCCCTTGACCTCGAACAAGCTGGAAGCCCTGAAAGCCCGCCGCAGTCAGGAAAGAAAGTTTCGGAAGCGCTTTCCTCTTACCAGCCTCTGAGCTTCCGGGCTCAAACAGTCGATCTCCCGGCTTTGCGCGGCCGCGGGGCTGGTCATCCTGCCGGGCTCGGCCCGCTCCACCCGGCGGGAAACGCTCGAGGACCACGCCGGGAGCCCCTCGCAGGCCGGGCCAGGGGGCGCGCGTTCTGTCCGCGGAGACGGAGCCCCTCGCAGAGAAGTGAACGCTCCCGCTTCCGGGGCCAGGAGCCAGCCCGCCGGGGAGAGGCTCGCGGCGCTGGGCTCGGGCGCGGCCGGCAGGGGCGGGGCGCAGGTAGCGGCGGGCTGAGCACGGCCGGGCGTGGAAGGGCGCAGGGGAAGCGGGACTCCGGCGCCTCCGCCCGCCCCATGGCCAGCCCCGCCCCCCACGCAGCTCCGCCTCGGAGGGTCCCTCCCGGCCACGCCCGCCCCGTCCCCGCCCCCGCCCCACGCCCCGCCCTTCCTCGCCCCGCCCCCCGCGCCGCGCCGCCTCGAAGGGTCCCTCCCGGCTCCGCCCCTTTCCCCGCCCACACCGGCTCCGTCCTACCCAGGCCCCGCCCCATGGCCCGCCCCGCCCCCCGCGCTCCGTCTCTGCGGGATCTTCCTGGTCTCGCCCGGCCCCTCCCCGCCTGTCCATCACCACCCCTCAGGCCCACGCGGGAAAGAGGACCGGAAGGAAAAGACCTCTCCGACCCCGGCCGCAGCTCCACCCGCAGGGGCCTGAGTCAGTGGCTGGAGGGCGAACTGTGAGGCCGTGGGAAGCCGGCGCTCCGGGAAGGACTCCACGCCCAGTAGGGGTCGACCCGAATAGGGGTCCCCTCCCGGGGCGGGGCTGCCCGGGGCCGGGCGAGGGCTGCGTTCCCGGCTCCCCCACATCCCTCACACTCAGGCCCTGCTGAGCTTCCCGGACGCGGAAGCCTAGGCCCCAGCCCCGCTACACCTGCCAGCCGGGAACCCCGCTAACACGGCAACCCGAGACGGGCCGACTTCCAGGACGACGCAGCTGCGCGCACACAGCCCCCCTCGGCCCGGTGCGGCGGCCTGCGGGGGATAACGAGCTTCCAGGGCGCGGGTGCGAGCCGCTGGGGCCCATCCGGCGTCGCAGAGCCCGGGGTCCCCACCGTCCAGACTGCAGCCGCGAGGACCCTGGAGGGCTCCAGCCTGCGCCTCCTCCAGGCACAGGGCGCCCTCCTAACTCCCAATGAAAGTCCTGCGGGAAACGGTTCCCAAACTCGCCAGGCTGGGTGCAGAAGCGACGGGATGACGCGGATTGTAATCAGAAGATCAGCCTGTCCAGGCCACGCCAGGGAATGTAAAATTTAAAGCACATTTACATTTTACAGCCCCCCAATTCCTAATTCCCTTTTCTCTGCACGCTGACCCGACTTGGTAACGTGAGCGCGCACCTGTGAGCACTCACCTTCCCGCTGTGACCCGGGCCCAGGGCTTCAGGGCAGGGGCTCCGCGGGCTGGAGTTGTCAGGAGGGTGTGCAGCAGGGAAAATGGGTGCTGAGGAGCCAGAGGACGACTTGGGAGGGATGGGGGCGAAGGAAAACAGGGGCCGAGCAAAGGCTTAGCGAACCGCTGGGGAAGAAACGTTGAACTTAAGATGAACAGACGCCAAGCTGTCTTTGAGAGCATCTCAGGCTCACAAAAGCAACTTTCAAAGATAATGAAACGCCTACCTTTTAATAGCTTGTTTTCTCCCTATAACACTTATTTAAATGTTGTTATAACAATTTTTTTTTTTTTTTTTGAGATGGAGTCTCGCTCTGTTGCCCAGACTGGAGTGCAATGGCGCGATCTCGGCTCACTGCGACCTCTGCCTCCCGGGTTCCAGCGATACTCCTGCCTCAGCCTCCTGAGTAGCTGGGATTACAGGCACCCGCCACCATGCCCGGCTCATTTTTGTATTTTTAGTAGAGACGGGTTTCACCATGTTAGCCAGGCTGGTTTTGAACTCCTGACCTCAAGAGATCTGCTTGCCTTGGCCTCTGAAAGTGCTGGGATCGGCCGGGCGCGGTGACTCAAGCCTGTAATCCCAGCACTCTGGGAGGCCGAGGCGGGCGGATCACGAGGTCAGGAGATCGAGACCATCCTGGCTAACACGGTGAAACCCCGTCTCTACTAAAAAAAATACAAAAAACTAGCCAGGCGAGGTGGCGGGCGCCTGTAGTCCCAGCTATTCGGGAGGCTGAGGCAGGAGAATGGCGTAAACCCGGGAGGCGGAGCTTGCAGTGAGCTGAGATCCGGCCACTGCACTCCAGCCCAGGCGACAGAGCGAGACTCCGTCTCAAAAAAAAAAAAAAAAAAAGAAAGTGCTTGGATCACAGGTGTGAGCCACTGCGCCTGGCCTATAACAATTCTTGATTGTATAAACTGCAATTATTTGGAGAAAATAATTTTAAATGTTCTCTGGGAATTTATTGTAGAAAGCTGTTAGACTTTTACCAGTGGTCACAACTTCACTGATGAGAATGATAACCCATTAATAAAACAGCCCTCTTCTAGACTTGAGTTTGAATATTCTGATCTAGATAGGCAGATTCTAAAGCTACTCAACACCCGGAACCCTGTAACTGAACCCTGTGACCGCATCTCCCAGAGCAGAGTATTGGGACTGGCTTCGTTCCCTTGGCCTGTCCCTGAGGCAATGCTTGAAGACACCTGTAATTGCCACAAGACGCATTTTCCTAACCCCTAAGCCACCAGTCAATTGCTAGTTACCAGCTTCTGAAAACCATATAGGGAAGGGATTAAGAAGTGGGGTCTGGAATTAAGCCACCTCATTCAGTTCCTGGCCCTGCCACTCACTAAGGGATATTGAGCAAGTTACTTAGCTTCTGTGCCTGGAGTCTCACCCAAAGCATGCCGGTGATAATAACAGTGCCCACTGTGAGGGTGAGAACCAAAGGCCCTAACATGGGGATCCCGCTGGGCATAGTCAGGGTGAGCTGCCCAGCTAGCCTGGTGCCTAGTGTCCTGGGAGTCCAGTAAAAGCAAGCCAGCACCTGCCTTGCTGCCTCTGGAGCCCCCTCTTTTCCAGAGAGAGTCTCCTTGGTAGGTGCCTCAACTCAAGGTGCCCAGGCCTCCTTCTCCTCCATAGCAGGAAGGAAGCTGGGCACCAGACCAAGAACTGGGATGAGCCAGGCAGCAAGACTGTGGGCAGTCCAGGGAAGAGAACAAACCCACTGCCTGCCACAAAAACTGTGGGAGGGGGCTGCTGCAGAGGATGTAGGTGGCAGGGAGGGGGCCATGCCAGGACACTCACGGAGTAAGAAGCAGCGAGCTAATGAGTCTTAGTCCCAGGAACAAATGAACATTACCAGCAATAAAATAATGGCTGGTTTCTGATTCCGCTAAGTAGTAGCATATTAAAGAAAACTGCCATCCTGTCACCCTTCTAGATGAGAGGATGCTACATTCTGACTTGGGTTTCAGGCCAGCCAGTCCTGTGAGGTGGAAGTCTCAGAACCATCCCCAACTCAAGGGCAAAGTCTGTACTGTAAGTTGAATGCTAATACATCTTTCTTGGTGTTCTTAGATCCCAGAGCCCAGGAATAAAATGTAGTGGGTCCACAGTTGCCTCCCAGTTTTATTAGGATGGTGCAAAAGTAATTGCAGTTTTTGCATTAAAATTAACAACAAAAAATGCAATTACTTTTACACCAACCTAAATAATACAGATAACTTTAATGTTCCCTTCTTGAAGCCCCCTTCTGAGGCAGTCCTCCCTCCTACCCCCAATCTTCTTTTTTTTTTTTTTTATTTAACTTAGAGCAAGGTCAATTGTGAGGGTGGTGAAAGGGTGATTGGAACCCACAAATTTGACACTGGAAGGTCCAGTCAGAAGTCAGGGTGTGGGTGTGGCTCTGAAAGGTGGCATTTTATAAAAACATGGAGGTACACAAAATGTGCATCCCAGTACTCACAGCTCTAAAGATGGCTTGGCAGAGTAACATTAAATCCTTCACCTTGAAGACAAAACTCAAAACCCGAGGGCACCTTGGAAAGGTCTGAGCTGGGGGTGGGGGGTTTCCTCGGAAGAGGGTGCATCTGGGGCCGGGCATGGTGACCCACGCCTGTAATCTCAGCATTTTGGGAGGCTGAGGCTGGTGGATCACCTGAACCCAGGCATTCGAGACCAGCCTGACCAACATGACAAAACCCCTTCTCTACTAAAAATACACAAATTAGCTGGATGTGGTGGTGCACATCTGTAATCTCAGCTATTTGGGAGGCAGAGGCATGAGAATCACTTGAACTCGGGAGGTGGAGGTTGCAGTAAGCTGAGATCATGCCACTGCACTCTAGTAGCCGGGACAACAGAGTAAGACTCTGTCTCAAAAAAAAAAAGAAAAGAAAAGAAAAGAAAAGGGTCCATCTGGACCATGCCAGCATGATGCCCAGGGTCTTAACTAAAGAGCTGTGAGGTCAGTGACCAAGGCTTGACTTCCTCCTTCTCTTGGTAAGGATGATCCAGGGACAGCCCCTTCTAACAAGTGCCTTGGAATTTACAGCCCCTTCCACACTGCAGTTAATGGCCTGTAGACACACAGAACTGACCTCCCGACATCACTGGTTAAGCCCAGAATCCCTGCACTGAGAGGGTACTTTGGGTTTTGTGACAGGTCTGACTGCCTCAGAGGGCATCCTTAAAAGTTGCCAGGCCTGTGATATAATTTTGTCTTCCTCTGTGCCCTCTCAATGAAGATTACCTGTCTGAAATCTAAAAATTCATGTTCATAAGTATAGGAGACTCCTGAGAAAAAAACAAAAGGCGAATAGCATGGTCTAATTTTGTTCTAGGAACACCAGAATCATAGCTAACCAGAAAATGCCAGAACAGTTAACCAATTTGGGGCCACACCCAAACATGGTTTACTTTGTCTCCATGGTGTTGGTCTGTTGCTTGGTTCACTAGCTGTGCCTCCCGCTGTGGTTTGAGGCTACAGAGACAAACCCTTACAGGGATGACAACACAAGGCTGAGGGCAGACAGGGAGGACACAGTGGCTCTCAGCCTCCCCATTAGTCAGATAACTAACATGAAGTCATTTTTCTAAATCAGAGCCCTAACATCTGTTTTTCATGAATGTGAATCACTAGCCATACTGATTACAGCAGAATAAATGTCAGTAAATTACTTCTACAAACCATGAGCTTACATTCATGTTATTGCTTTGGATTCCCTCCTTTTTTTTTTTTTGAGATGAATTTTTGCTCTGTCACCCATGCTGGAGTGCAGTGCCATGATCTTGGCTCACTGCAACCTCCACCTCCCAGGCTCAAGCAATTCTCCCACCTCAGCCTCCCGAGTAGCTGGGATTACAGATGTGTGCCACCACGCCCAGCTAATTTTGTATTTTTAGTAGAGATGGGGTTTCACCATTGTTGGCCAGGCTCATCTCGAACTCCTGACCTCAAGTGATCCACCCACCTCACCCTCCCATAGTGCTGGGATTACAGGTGTGAGCCACCGCACCTGGCCTATTTGGATCCCTTTGACTGATATCTAAAAACACATCTATTATACGTGTGGCTCATGAAATGCTCACTTGAAATTTACATAGCACCTTTCAGCTTACAACATACTTTATCCACACACTGAGGCTCACAAAGGTTATAGAACTTGTCCACAGATGCATGTTGGAAGAGTGAAGCTAGGTTTTCAACCCAGGTCCCCTCAGCCCTTAGCACATGCTCATGGAATGCACCAGCGGCATGCCGCCTGATGCAGAGCTGCTTCCTTCCTCCCAGCCATCCAGAGGCCTCACTCAGAGCAGACAGTCATCACATAGACTCAACGAATGCCCTTAGTTGTCTTCCTGGTGGACCAGTGACCACACCTCCCACTCCAGGGGCACTGGCAAAGCAGGGTACATACCCAGGTCAATGCCAGATCTCCCAGTAAGACTAGGGGCATTGGTAGGAGCATCAAGTAGGGGAGCCAGACCCTGCCTGCTGTCTGCAAAGAAGGTGGTACCCCATGGCCAGCTGGTCCAGCTCAGGCGCAAAATACACTTGGCCCTCAGGCCAGGGTCCTGACTGCCTCCGGTGGACAGATGAGCAAGAGCGTCTGGAAAGCAACAGTGGGCTTGTCTCTAGCATCCACAACAGCTCCATTGCCTGGCTTACATATGGCAGCATGCTGCCTTCCCACAGCTGCCCTGTGACCTGGGTACTGAATCTCTCCCACCACCTCCCTCAGCCCCCACTGCCAGGTTATGAATGGACTCTCCCGATTAAAAGCATGTTCTCGCCACTTGGAACATGGTAGGTGCCTTATAAATGATGCATAGGTAGATGGATAGATGGATGAAAGGTTTTCCTAACAAAATGAAGGACTTTGATGAGTTGTCATTAATTCTCATTGATCTTCAGTATTTTATACTTTTGTAGCAATTGGGAATAGAAACTCTCTTTTAAAAATGACATGTCTTTAGGATATTTTTTTTCATAACTGATTGTACCCAGCAATTCATCACACTTATTTTTCATCTAATGGGGTTTTTATTGTTTTTGCTTTTTAAATCCCTTTAGATTTTCTAAGGAAGGTGATGGGTTTGATTATTGATTGAACCGAATTTGAATTGGAGGCAGAAAGTTTCAGTGGAGGTGACTAACAGGCACCTCAGCACACACTACCGATTAAAGGTGATGATAAAATCAGGCAGCACGCATAGAACAGAAAGGAGCCTGCAGAAAGGAACCTTGGGACACCTACATGGGAAGGATAAGAGGTGTGTAAGAACAAGTCAAGACAGAGAAGGGGGAGTTAGAGAGTCAGAAAATAGAGACGTCTCCTGGAAGCCACAGAGTGAAGAGAGCAAGGTCAGGAAAGACTTTAATTTGCAACTAGAAAAACACTGGTCATTACATTCTGCCATTAAAATTTGGCAATTAAACATTTTCTGTGATTGGTGCATGTGTAATAAATGGTAGACGGCAGCCTTGAAGGAAGGCGGGACCAAGGAAAAGACTTTGCGTGGGGGAGATTTATTCATGATTTGTTGGTTTTTAAGTATGGAAGAGACATGAGCCTGTCTGGAGGCGGAAAGGACAGTGAGAAAAGATGGAGTGGGCGGGGTGAGGCCTCAGAGGCTGCTGACCAAAGGCTGGGTGTGGAGAGCGGGGAGGGGAGATGCAGGCACTGGCGCCTTGTACTGACTCAGGAGTTGATCCGATTGTGAGCTCCATGGGAATGAGAACACCACAGTGGCCAGGAGAGGGCAGATAACTAGAAGCAGAGGTTCCTGTGCAGGAAGAGTGGATGGCAGAGTTGAGGGAGGATGAGGAGCAGGAGGACCCAATGTTGAAGGACCTGCCTTGGAGCTGTATGAGTCCCAGTCAAGGTGCACTGTACCTGGGCTCAGAGCCCTTCCATGGTGTTACATTACGTCATTAAATGTTGCCTTGGGATACACTCTGAGGCATACTTAAAATAATTTCTAATGTATTTTACTCTGGAATTAAGCTCATCTCAAAACGTGTCTAGGAATAAGTCTATAGCAATCCTAAATGTATCCGTTTTCCCAGTGTGTTCCACAGAATTGATGATTTTTAAGTCCGTACCACAGAAACCTCCTGTATACACAGTAGCCAAGGAAATGGCCACAAACACCTCCAGTAAAGCATCTCTAAGAAAACCAGTTCTGAGTTTTGGGTTTTTTTTGGGGGGCATGGGGAGACAAGGTCTCACACTGTCGCCCAGGCTGGAGTGCAATGGCACATTCTCGGCTCACTACAACCTTGATTCACTGCAACCTTGTCTCAAGCAATCCTCCCAACTCAGCCTTCCAAGTAGCTGAGACCGAAGGTGTGCACCACCACACCTGGCAATTTTTTTTTTTTTTTTCAGAGACAGGGTTTCAGCATGTTGCCCAGGCTGATCTTGAACTCCTGGGCTCAAGCAATCTGCCCACCTTGGCCTCCCAAAGTGTTGGGATTACAGGTGTGAGCCACCGCACCAGGCCCAATTCTGTTTTTCATGCAGACAATGCACTGCAAATATCTACCAATTACCTTCTAAAAACACGACAGCTAAAATTCATTATGTATTTCTCAGTCTTATAGACACAAACTCTGAAAAGTCCTCCTAAGGCAGCTCTCCTGTGAAGAAAAAAAAATCTATACATGCTCTCAGAATAGTTCATTTAAAATGTTCAGAATAGATAGCGACATGGGAAAATAAGCTTTATCCTCAACAACTGCATTCACCAGCTAACAGTATACCCCACTGAGAAGAAATAAATCAAATGCTTCAATATATACTTAGGAATAGAAAATGGCAATTTCTTTTCTTTTCTTTTCTTTTTCTTTCTTTTTTTTTTTTTTTTTTTTTTTTTTTTTGAGACAGTCTTGCTCTATAGCCCAGGCTGGAGTGCAGTGGTGTAATCTTGGCTCACTGCAGCCACCACCTCCTGGGTTCAAGTGATTCTCCTGCTTCAGCCTCCCAAGTAGCTAGGACTACAGGTGTGCGCCACCACGCCCAACTACTTTTTCTGTATTTTTAATAGAGATGGGGTTTCACCATGTTGGCCAGGCTGGTCTCAAATTCCTGGCCTCAAGTGATCCACCTGCCTCAGCCTCCCAAAGTGCTGGGATTACAGGTGTGAGCCACCACGCCTGGCCAAAAAATGGCAATTTCTGTACAAAATAAAAGCAATATGTTTTTTCCAGAGATTCCCTCATTTATTTGGCTTTGCCTCAGTAATCCTGCCTATGAGTTTAACATTCTAGAAAATTCTAGAAAAGTTTAACATTCTAGAAAAGATGTTCTCTGATAATCAGAGCCATGAAGTAAATCTTTATGCTACTAGCTGAAAACTTCAGAAATCAACCAATTACAAATGTCATTGATAAATGTCATTCACAAAAAAAGAAGTGTGGGGAGAATAGGACTTCATAATCTGAATTCAAACAGTACCCATAGCATACAGAGAAGTTTAAGGTACTCAAGATGTATTCAAAGGCTTAAAAGTAAAGCCCTGCCACTAAGCAGCTTGGCTTGCAGACGGCCCGACTGAAGGGCAGACAAACGAACATCAGGAACAGTGAGTATCCTTCCAGCTGAAGGTACAGAAACCCCTAAAACAGCATCCCCAAATTGATCTTTCCAAGCAAATGCATTTCCATAAAGGAAAATAAAGGCTAAAACACACTTCAGCATCACACTAAAAACATAGACCCACACTCTCATAGAAGGGTTTGCCCTTTTGCACTTTGGCCCTTGAGATATAGCTCAAAGAAAAGTCGTCAACTATTCGACTACAAAAAATGTTCTCCATGTGTACAAATTGGATATCTTTAGAGAAGACTTGGACATAGAACAGACAAGCCTCACCTTTGAAGAATGAAGATCTTAGATGAACTTCAGGGGGAGCGTGAAGAACACCAAAGAGCAGCCGTTTGGAGAGACATGCTTGGCACGAGAGTGGAAATTCTGGAAGAACTGGAGATCAAATAGCCACTCCTGACCACGCCACCTTTATACCCTGCACCTCACTGGGCAGCTGCCTTGGCATGCCGAGGGGGCGTGGTCCCCTAAACGCACTGGAGGCTTTCCAAACGCTTCTCTCACCTGACCGTCGGCTCGATTTTAGTTGCTGAGATTACACTGAAGCCCCTGCCCCTTGTCTCCACCCTGTTGGTGGCATCTGTATCAAATGTGGCGTCGGGCTTTTTGGGAAACCCTGGGTTTAATAAAGAGCAGGGTCCCTCGACATTTGGAGTTGCACAGTTCCTTGTTGCGGACAGCTGTCCTGTGCATCCCAGGATGGCTAGCAGCATTCCTGGCTCCACCCACCAGATGCTGGCAGCGCTCTCCACCCCAGCTGTGACAACCAAAGATGTCTCAGACATTGCCAAGTGGCCCTGGATCTAGAGGGGCCCATACCTGCATCCGAGGTGCCCACACTGTGTAAGCACACTCACGTCTCAGCTTACGCAGCTGGATGGGGCCCCAATAGATCCACAGAAAAGCGTACACAGAAAGAATGGTCAAGATGGGAATATGTGCACACAGCATCTAATATCTGTTGCCTTCTTTCATCCAGTGAGAACGCGAAGGCAGGGCTGCTTGTCAGGGACTGCAAGAAAGTCAGCGCCAGGAGCACTGAAAGATGGGAGGTGCGGGTCACTGGGTGGAAAGTGGGGAGTGGAGATTTCAGATGTGGTGTGGTCACGCCAAAGGGTGTAATTCTGGAAGTTGGCTGGAAGAAAGGGCAGCTGAAGTGAGAAGATCAAAGAACTGGGTTTTGCTTCTCGACACCTCTGGGAAGGCCCAATCCAAGAGTAAGCCGACGGGAGAGCAAGCAACCCTGCACCCCTACGCAGAGAATGCAGTGACCTGTGCAGAAGCCCTCAAAGCTCCAAAGCAGGGGTTTGGCAGATAATCAGCTTCCAGCTCCTGCTCTGCCATTCACTAGCCTGCAATTTCAAGGAAATCCCCTGACCTCTTCCAGCTTCCTACATAAAGCAGGGAGACACAGGCAGCAGACAGGACTGCCCGGAGGACTGCAGGTAACAGGGGACCTGAGTCTGGCGTGAACAAGTACTTTGTTCTGTTGCACTAGCAACAGATTCTGTCTGGCAGCTCATTCCATCTGTTATTTGACCATACACAGATTATTTTTTCCTGCAAAACAAGGGGCTCTAGAATTACAATTTACATCCAGATTAGAGAAGTTGCGGGAAGGTCTAGTGTCGCTCAGTTAGCTTGGACTAGGTTTAAAACTTCATCAGTGCTTTTGGCACACGCAGGGAGCTTCTGCCCTCTTTCCTGTTTCAGGCAGCTGTCCCCCTTCGAGCCCAGCGCTGTGTTGTTGCTTTACGGCTATTCCGAAAGCCAAGCTTGCGGTGTTCTTAGTCCTCAGACAAACACAATTAAGAATAGGACTGCGGCCAGGCATGGTGGCTCACGCCTGTAATCCCAGCACTTTGGGAGGCCGAGGCAGGCAGATCACCTGCGGTCACTAGTTCAAGACTAGCCTGGTCAACATGGTGAAACACTGTCTCTACTAAAAATGCAAAAATTAGACAGGTATAGTAGCGTGGGGCTGTAATCCCAGCTACTCAGGAGGCTGAGGCAGGAGAATCGCTTGAACCCAGGAGGCAGAGGTTGCAGCGAGCCAAGATCGCACCATTGCACTCTAGCCTGGGTGACAGAACGAGACTCCATCTCAAAAAAGAAAAAAGGAATAGGACTGTGCAAAAGACACAGGCACGCAAAGACCAGAAGGACACACAGAATAAACACAGGGCTGCTCGCCGAAGTGGTGGAACTGTGGGAATTTTAAACATTGCTGTTTGAACACCCTTGGGTATTGTCAGAATGCTCTTTTTACAATACGCAAGTTAAAGAACTTGGGCTTTACTCAGGAAGCAGTAAAGGACCCACCAAAAGTATTTGAACAGGGAGGTGAGATTGTGTTTGAATAAAGAATCTGTGGGCTACAAAAAAGTTGAAAACCACCCGTGTTATGTTTTATCAAAAATTTCTTGGCCAGCCTCTCCATTTATTCTTCCAGATTAACTCAGGAGTCTATTTGTTTTTTTTTTTCTTTTTGTCATTGTTGTTGTTGTTTCTGACACAGGGTCTCACTGTGCTGCCCAGGCTGGAGTGCAGTGGCATGATCATGGCTCACTGCAGCCTCCACCTCTTTGGCTCAAGTGATCCTCCCAACTCAGCCTCTTGAGTAGCTGGGACCACAGGCATGTGCCACCACGCCTGGCTAATTTTTGTATTTTTGTAGAGACGGGGTTTCACCATGTTGCCCAGGTTGGTCTCCAACTCCTGGGCTCAAGTGATGGGCCCACCTCAGTCTCCCAAAGTGCTAGGATTACAGGCATGTGCCACCATGCTGGCCTAGAGTCTATTTGTTAAGCTTTCAACCAACCTTCCCCTCTAAACTGAGATTTTATTTGAAATCCATTAGACGGTTGTCCCTCAGTATTCAAGGGGCATTGGTTCTAGGACCCCCTCCAACCACTGGGGTATCAAAATTGGAGGATGCTCAAGTCTCTAATATAAATGGTGGAGTATTTGCACATAACCTACGCATCCTCCTGTGTACTTGAATCATCTCTGGGTTCCTGTTCATACCTAATACAATGTAAATGCTATGTAAATAGTTGTTAGACTATATTGTTTAGAGAATAATGACCAGAAAACGTCTGTACATGTTCAGTACAGAGGCAACCATCCATTTTTTTCCAAATATTTTCTTATTTTTTTATTTTTATTTTTTTTGAGACGGAGTCTCGCTCTGTAGCCCAGGCTAGAGTGCAGTGGCCGGATCTCAGCTCACTGCAAGCTCTGCCTCCCGGGCTTACACCATTCTCCTGCCTCAGCCTCCCGAGCAGCTGGGACTACAGGCGCCCGCCACCTCGCCCGGCTAGGTTTTTTTTTTTTGTATTTTTTAGTAGAGACGGGGTTTCACCGTATTAGCCAGGATGGTCTCGATATCCTGACCTCGTGATCCGCCCATCTCGGCCTCCCAAAGTGCTGGGATTACAGGCTTGAGCCACCGCGCCCGGCCCAAATATTTTCTTATTTACTTATTGTAATGGGGCCTCGCTGTGTTGACCAGGCTGGTCTTGAACTCCTGGCCTCAAGTGACCCTCCCATCTTGGCCTTCCCAAGTGCTGGGATTGCAGGCCTGAGTCACTGTGCCTGGCCAGCCACCGCACCAGCCTTTTTTTTCCCCAAATATTTTTGATCTGAGGTTGGTTGAATCCATGGATGTGGAACGCACAGACACAAAGGGCCAACTGTATTTATCAATTATTTGGGGATGGATCTGTGTCTCTTTAATGTGGAGTCTTCTTGTTCAGAGACAAGGTATCACTCTCTGCAGTTTTCAACTAACTGTGCCCTTCAGTAAATTATTATGGTCTTCATATAGGCCCTGCATATTTCTTTATTCCTATATGCAACTTTGAGTGGGATCTTATAATTTTTTCCATTATTTAAAAATCAGGCTGGGCGTGGTGGCTCATGCCTATAATCCCAGCACTTTGGGAGGCCAAGGCGGGTGGATCACCCGAGGTCAGGAGTTGAGACCAGCCTGACCAACATGGTGAAACCCTGTCTCTACTAAAAATACAAAATTAGCTGGGTGTGGTGGTGCATACCTGTCATCCCAGCTACTCGGGAGGCTGAGGCAGAAGAATCATTTGAACCCAAGAGGCAGAGGTTGCAGTAAGCTGAGATCATGCCATTGCACTCCAGCCTGGGCAACAAGAACAAAACTCCATCTCAAAAAAAAAAAAAAAAAAATCATTATAGTAGGATATAGGAATGCTTTGGTTTTTGTTTCTGTTATTACAAACTATCTTACTGAACTCTCAGTTTGAGACTGACTTTTTGGATTAGACATATACATAATCTGCAAGTATTTACAAATTTTATCTATACCCTTTCAGTAGTTTTATTGCTGATTTCTTTGTTGGGTATGAATATCAGAACTGCCATTATCATTATAATTTTACAGTTATCGCTGATCTATTCCTTCTTCCTTAAATTACTCTACAATTAGAGAAATAATCAGGACACAGTAGCTTTGTGAGTTAGTGCTTGCTCTGTAATCACACAGTACAGAACTCAGGCTTGTCAGAATTTAAATAGCATTTAAAATTGCTTGTAAGATAAACAGAGAGTTGTGTTGCAAAGCACCTGAAAGGAAACAAATTACACGTCTCACAACAAGATACTCTTGCCTAAAGGCTAGAATCAAAGTTAGACCAATGGAAGATTAACTTGGAGAAGGAATAATACTTAAGTCAGTGAAAAGTTATTTTTATTGTTGATGTTGGAGTACAATTGTCTACTGTGGTGACAGGGAGCACAGATTCTAGGGACGCTGTGCCTGGTGGGAATCTTCAGCGCTGGGCAAGTTACATATCCTCTCTTTGTGTTTCAGTTTCCTCATCTGTAAAATGGGAGTGATAATGGTACCCAGTTCCCAGGGTTTATAACAATTAAATGAGTTGCTATTGATAATCATTATTTAAGTAAATACAATACTAGAGATGTAAGTGCAATGAAGGTGTTTGATCTATATAATGCAATCTACAAAATAGTTTGAGGGGCCAGGTACTGTGGCTCACACCTATAATCCCAGCACTTTTGGAGGCTGAGGCAGGCAGATCACTTGCGGTCAGGAGTTTGAGACCAGCCTGGCCAGCATGGTGAAACCTTGTCTCTACTAAAAAATCCAAAAATTAGCTGGGCTTGGTGGCAGGTACCTATAATCGTAGCTACTCAGGAGGCTGATGCAGGAGAATTGCTTGAACCTTGGAGGCAGAGGTTGCAGCGAGCTGAGATCACTCTACTGCATTCTAGCCTGGGTCACAGAGTGAGACTCTGTCTCAAAAAAAGAAAAAAAAAATAGTTTCAGGATAATTTAATCTAAATCTGATGTACCCAGTCACACTTTACCAAGGGATCTGGGAGCTGACATTTGTCCCTGACACGCCAGCCCCTCCCCACCCACCTTCCTGCACACCCCAGGGCCTCTACCTCGCTCCACTCCACATAGCCTGCTGTGTACACCCGCTGTAAGGAAAGAGGTATGCCTGTTAAACACACAGAACCCCAACAGTAACTGGAAGTCTACATCTTGTGGCTGTAGTAGGAGTAACCTTCCCACTTTTCTAGAACAAGAGGCCTGAACTTTGCGCTGGTTATTTTTGTAAGGCACCCAGCTATTTCCTAGTTGAAAGTTATGATCTAGACAGCTGGACTTGAACTTCGAGAGCCAGATAAGGAGCTATGACTGTGCCTCTGAAGAATGATATTAGGCAATGGAAGCTCATGAACTTCTCCTTTTCGGTAAAGAGACCCTCCCATGGTGTAGGTTTTAGAAAAAGGGGAAATGATCTGCCCGTGGAGATGCGATGGACTCAGAATATTAATGAGATAAATAGATTTTTAATATAAAGCATATTAAACCTTTTTAGCTCTAACATTCTATGATTATTTAAAATATATGTCTTACATTTAGAATATAATATTAGAGCTCCAACTCTAACTTGCAGCATCTTCGTCTCTGGGGGAAGGCGAAGGGACCCAGGCAGTGAGGAAAGCAGAAAAATCAGGCAGACTCTGATGTGACTGGGAGGGTGGCCTCCTGGTACCACAGGTAAGCTGTGCTAGAGGTTTCATGGTGGCTCAGTAATATCAGATAATACAGTGATAAGAAGGGGTCTGCACTGAAACTTCAAATAATCCACATTACATTAATTATGTAGTTTTTAGTTTTTTGGGTAGAGATTGGGGTCTTGCTATGTTGCCCAGGCTGGTCTCAAACTCCTGGCCTCAAGTGATCCTCCTGCCTTGACCTCTCAAAATGCTAGGGTTATAGATGTGAGCTACTGTGCCTGGCTTTCAAATACCTTATATTAAATGGACAAAATAATTTGGTCTTTTGTAGGTAGAAGCAACCCAAGTGTCCACTGATGGCTAAATGGAGAAATATGCATGGTATATATACACAGTGGAATGTAACTCAGACTTAAAATGGAAGGAAATGCTGTCACCTGCTACAATGTGAGAAAACCTTGAGGACATAATGCTGAGTGAAATAAGCTAGTCACAAAAGGACAAATGCTGTATGATTCCAGCTAGATAAGGTACCTCATACAATTCATCAAGACAAAGTAGAATGGTGGATGCCAGGGCTGGGTGGAGAGGAGAATGGGGAGTCAGTGTTTAAGGGGGCGGAGTTTCAGTTCTGCAAGATGAAGAAGTTCTGGGTATGGCCGGTGGTGTCGGCTGCACAATAGGATGACTATACCTGATGTCACTGAAAAAATAGTTAGGGTGGCAAACATTGTTATGTGTATTTTAGCACAATTTAAAACTAATTTTTAAGAAAACAATTTACCCTTTTGTTTATGCAATCACAAAAGGAGGAAGACGAAAGCCAGTGCAGTTTCCCCAGAAAACAAGCCAGATGGTGTGAATCCAACAGACTCCACATCAAATCAGCCACACCAAAGGTCAGGAGATCTGTGTGGAGATAAACTTTCAGAGAAGGCAACCAGGGCATATCTCTGTTTTAAAACCATCTCCCGGGCTGGGCGCAGTGGCTCACGCCTGTAATCCCAGCACTTTGGGAGGCTGAGGTGGGCAGATCACTTGAGGCCAGGAGTTTGAGACCAGCCTGGCCAACAGGGTGAAACCCCATCTCTACTAAAAATACAAAAATTAGGCAGGCATGGTGCACATCTATAATTCCAACTACTCAGGAGGCTGAGGCACGGGAATCGCTTGAACCTGAGAGGCGGAGGTTATCATGAGCCGAGATCGCGCCACTGAACTCCAGCCTGTGCGACATAGCGAGACTCTGTCTCAAAAAACAAAAAACCCACAAAGATAAAACCATCTCACTACCATGAGCCCTCCACATTTGAAATTCATGAAAATGGACAGCTGTCATGTCCCCATATGAATTTTCAGGTCTCACTAGAAAGATAACCTCAGGACCGGCAAGATGGGATCCAACAACAGTTGCTGGTCTAATTTTTTAAAAAGGAGGAAAGGAGGCAGGCTGGCGTCATGCAACACTGCTTGCGTTAAAGTATATACATTTAAATGATGTACCTTGAACTTTTATTGGAAAAGCGAAGCCCAGTAGTAAAAATTTACATTAGGCCGGGCGTGGTGGCTCAAGCCATCCCAGCACTTTGGGAGGCCGAGACGGGCGGATCACAAGGTCAGGAGATCGAGACCAACCTGGCTAAACCCGGTGAAACCCCATCTCTACTAAAAAATACAAAAAACTAGCCGGGCGAGGTGGCAGGCGCCTGTAGTCCCAGCTACTCGGGAGGCTGAGGCAGGAGAATGGCGGGAACCCAGGAGGCGGAGCTTGCAGTGAGCTGAGATCCGGCCACTGCACTCCAGCCTGGGCGACAGAGCGAGACTCTGTCTCAAAAAAAAAAAAAAAAAAAAATTTACGTTAATCAAATTCATGGGGACAGAAAGTAGCATGGCAGTTGCCAAGGGCTGGGGAAAGGGATGCCCATTCCACCTTCAGCTCTGCGAATCTGGGGAGTCAGTGTTTAATGTGTACAGAATTTCAGTTTGGGAAGATGAAAAAGTTTTGGAAGTGGATGATGGTGATGGCTACACACTAGAGCACTTAAAACCACTGAACTGTACACCTAAAAGTGGTTAAAATGGTAAATCTTAGGTATATTTTATCACAATAAAATTATGTTAAAAGTTTTACATTAAAGAAAAGGGCCAGGTCAACCTGCTACTTTATAGCATCCTGTCCAGCTATAAAAATAGTGTTTATGACAAGTATGAAGTAGAATTGGAAATGCTTATGACAAAGTTCATGACAATTATGTCTCTGCAAAAATAAACAACACCAAAGGCCCTAAGGAAATACATCAAAATAGAGCCATGGGTGTTTTTATGTCACAAAGAAGATACAAATATTTTTTTCTTTACTTCTCTTTTCCAGTGTTTTTTTTTTTTTTTTCTTTTTTTCCATGAGCAGGTACTACTTTTAAAGGGGGAAAATAACAAAGTTCATTTTCTTCCATAACTTCATTTGAAAAGAAAGGGAGGAAGAACAGAAAGAAAACCCTTTATGTTTTGTGTTCCTAGAGGCTTTTAAGCCCAGCTCAGGAAAAGGGCAATTAATCAGGCTGGCAACTGCTTTCAGCTCTCTGTTTTTTTGTGTAGTGGATCCCCCGGGCAGGCTGGTGAAGCCTGTGGGGCATTCTTGGAATAACATTTTTAAATGCATGTAACAAAACATAGGGTTATGAAGGAAACTGATTATTCTGAAACACGTTGTCAAAAAATATTTTTAAATCCTGATACAGTATATCAATCAGAGCCAAGTCAGGAAAAAAGAAATGACAGCAGTGATTTCAATAGAAGCAGTACAGGGAGCCCCTAAACAGGTGTTGCATGGCTGAAAAAGCAAAGGAGGTCTCATGCCACAGAGGCCTCATCTCAGGAACAGCTAGGGCTGGAGACAAAGACCGGGGTGATGGTCTCAGAAGGCTTGGAGTGGGGACCCGGACCGCGGGGGCTCAGGCGGGACTGATGAGGGTGGTCTCTGGGCGTGTGAAAAACACTACAAACGGAACCAACAGCTGCTGCCAGGGTGAAGTCCCGTTGCTGGGGTGACGCTCAGAGAAACAGGAAGCAGGCAGGAAGCAGCGTGCTCCGGGCTCCCTCCTCCCACTGCCCAGGCTCTTTGGCCCTCCTGGGGGCAGGGCCCGATAGGGCACAGCTCTGGCCCTGTGGTAAGGAAGGGAGGGTTTGCAGTGGAGAGGCAACAGTTCAACAGCCAGCACATGCATGCACGTCCTTATTCTACCAAATACCGACGGTGATGCCTGCCAACCATTTCCCCAGCTCTCAGCAACAACCCTAAAGTGACAGAGAAATATCTGTGGTTTCTATTGGTGCTGAGGTCACACAGACTTCTAATGCTACTGAAGGTTTTTGCCGGCATTCATAATGGAAGGTAATGCTACCCTTTTATTCCTATTCAATTTCGGGGATCTCTGGAAATCTATCCAAAGGCCCTTGGGGGAATTCTTGGACCCAAGGTGAAGAATCCCTCTGGGCCTTTCAAGGTGTCAAGTACAGTTCTTTTGTCTTCCTTAATTTTTGCATTTGAAAGTTACAGAACTGACCATCGATACCAGGGTTTTAAAAAATGTTTTTAAAGCAAAAATAATAAGAGGGCAAACACATGCCATTCTGCACAGCTCTCATTTAACGGACACTGATGGCCACTCCGGCAGATAGCAAACAGTCACTTTTGCAGTGTATCACATTTTGCCTATTTCTGAATGTCACAGAAAAGAAGGAAAATGCACAACTGCCCTTGCGTCCTTGCCCCTGCGCATCTGCGGGCGCAGGCTAGGATTCCGGAGGGCTGCAGAGCTCTTTCCTGTAACACCCCACCACCCACTTTGACCATGACCTAGATGTTGATGGGCACCCTGTCCATATTTCCAATCCTGACTCCTCCAAGCCTCAGCCCCGGCCGTCTGGACACCTCTTCCTGGAAGCCCCTGAGGCACCTCAAATGTGACACATTCAAAGCAGAACTTCTGCCGCCTCCTGAGTCCTTCCTCTGCATTTCCTTCCTGGGGGGCTCCTGCCGCCTCCTGAGTCCTTCCTCTGCATTTCCTTCCTGTGGGGGCTCCTGCCGCCTCCTGAGTCCTTCCTCTGCATTTCCTTCCTGTGGGGGCACCACCAGTGCCTCCTGAGTCCTTCCTCTGCATTTCCTTCCTGTGGGGGCACCACCAGTGCCTCCTGAGTCCTTCCTCTGCATTTCCTTCCTGGGGGGCACCACCAGTGCCTCCTGAGTCCTTCCTCTGCATTTCCTTCCTGTGGGGCACCACCAGTGCCTCCTGAGTCCTTCCTCTGCATTTCCTTCCTGTGGGGCACCACCAGTGCCTCCTGAGTCCTTCCTCTGCATTTCCTTCCTGGGGGGCACCACCAGTGCCTCCTGAGTCCTTCCTCTGCATTTCCTTCTTGTGGGGGCACCACCAGTGCCTCCTGAGTCCTTCCTCTGCATTTCCTTCCTGTGGGGCACCACCAGTGCCTCCTGAGTCCTTCCTCTGCATTTCCTTCCTGTGGGGCACCACCAGTGCCTCCTGAGTCCTTCCTCTGCATTTCCTTCCTGGGGGGCACCACCAGTGCCTCCTAGCAGGCTTCACTTGAAGTCCCTGTGCCCAGACTCGTGTGTAAAGGAGAGACAATAATAGCGACAACTTTATAGGGGTGGTTTTTGTGAGGATGAAACGAGACAATAGACAGTGTTTGTAGACGACGCACTCTGCACAGAGCCTTAGTGTCAGGAAACGCCCACCACTCACTACCAGCTGCTGGCGCTCCCGAGACAGCCTCCGCCCACCTCTCCGCCCGTCTTCGAGTCAGCTTCCTCTCTCAATGCCACTCCGTGCCCTCCCACGGCTGCTGTCTTAGAGCAGGCCTCTGCATGTGTCCTCAGAATGATCTGAATTGTCCCCAAACAGTCCCCCCCCGGCCTCTGCCACCAATGTGACTTCCTTCATTCACACATTGATTCATTCCATCAACAAACACGGACCCAGGGCCTCCCCCGTGCCAGATACCACGCCAGCTACAGACAGAACGACCGACCAGGGGCAGCTGCACCTTCTGGGGAGGACTGATGTCAGATAACCACACACCCAGTGAGGATAACTGTGAGGAACCACCCCACACCGTGCCCGGCACTGGATGTGCAGACAGGAAATCCAGAGAGAAGTGCAGAGGCGCGGGGAGAAGGTGAATCTCACCCCTCAGGTCTCTTGGTGAGACCCTGGTGAGGCTTCACCTTGAGAATGGGGTAATGTCCAAACTCCTCCCGGACGCCTACTGAGGCTTCCTGGCGAGGCCCTGGCATCCTACTGCCCACGGGCCCTCCCAACACTGTCCCGTCTTTGTCCCGTCTCCTACAGACCAGGGACAGAGAGGTCTGTTATGCCGCCTGGTGGTGACTTAGAGCCTTGGAAAGGGAATTCCCATGTTTATTTTTTATTTTTTCAGTGAAACCACGTATAAAGATGCAGCAGATTTGTAATAAAAGAAGACCCAGCCCTCAGCTGAAGAAGTTAGGCTAATCCGTGTGGGGGTTTCATTTCACCTGAAGAGAAGGTCCCTCCTTCACTGTCTCACAAAGTGAAAGAAAGCACAATGTGTGGTAAGTCTGTTCTTCACCTAAAACGATGGTACACTGCCACCGTATTGTAAAAGAATTTCTCATGCTTTGTGAAGAATGAAACACTGCAACCATTTATATAAGACACCAAAATTCAGTATTTTGTGACTTATCTATAGCAATACCTGGAAACACAGATGACTCAAATTGAGAGGTTATGTTCAGAGCTTCAATATCAGGGACATAGTTACAAGGATATATCATCCACATTTAGATACTGTAAAGTCTTATTTCAAAATATGATAAAGTAGATATTCTCTTAGAACAATCAGAAGGAAACCAAATTTAGAACGTATCAACAGCAGGTGCCCGGGTGAAATCCTGGCAAGGACAAATATTGAAAAAATAGTTCAATATTTTTTCAAGAACAAGATAAACTTTGTGTTGAGGAGTACAGAAAATTCCCTGCTTTCTTTCCATTTTGACAGAACCATCTGATCATAATGGAAACCTACGTTTTAAGATCTTTTATTTTTTTATTTTTCAAATATTAAATTCTCCTTGAACACAAAACACTGATTCTCTTGCATAAGAACCACATTCCCCACCTTGATTTTAAGAGATTCATTCCTATTGCCAGTAGATAGCTATATACTGTCTACTATTTTTTAAAAAGCCACTAAGGAAACAAGAAGTTGGGGCACTGATCCTTACTCTCTAAAGTTATTGTAAAGCTGGCCGGCTGTGTGCGCTCAAGGAATTCCAGAAACCATGAGAAGGAACTGAAGGAAGGTGACCCAGCAAGGCAGGTTCTGCTGTGGTTCAAGCCAGCCATGAGGAGGGTCTGAGTTTGGGCAGAGCAGAAAGGAGTGGACTTCGAAAACCTTTTAAAGGCAGAGTTCATGAATGGGGCAGTGGACAGATTTGCAGGACCAAAGGTAGCCGGAGGTGGTCAGACTGGGCATTTGCAGAAAGCGGCTACAGTTAAGGGTAAGCTTGTGTAAAGGCTAGTTTTCAGGGCCAAAAGATAACTTCAGCTCATGAGTAGCTTATGCTTTAGTGAGAAATCACATAAAGTGAAAGTCAAGAGATCAACACATGTGGATGGGAAGAGAAGTAGAAATTGCTACGCTGTTTTTTGTTTTGTTTTGTTTTTTTGAGATGGAGTCTTGCTCTGTCACCCAGACAGAGTGGCGTGGAGTACAGTGGCGTGGTCTTGGCTCACTGTAACCTCCACCTCCCGGGGTTCAAGCAATTCTCCTGCCTCAGCCTCCCAAGTAGCTGGGATTATAGGTATGCACCACCATGCATGGCTAATTTTTGTATTTTTAGTAGAGATAGGGTTTCACCATGTTGGCCAGGCTGGTCTTGAACTCCTGACCTCAAGCGATCCACCTGCCTTGGCCTCCCAAAGTGCTGGGATTACAGGCTTGAGCCACCGCGCCCGGCCACTATGCCATATTTTTTATTTTTATTTTTTGAGGCGGAGTCTTGCTCTGTCACCCAGGCTGGAGTGCAGTGCCATGATCTTGGCTCACTACAACCTCCACCTCCCGGGTTCAAATGATTCTTCTGCCTCAGCCTCCCAAGTAGCTGGGATTACAGGTGCTGCCATCACCATGCCTGGCTAATTTTTGGATGTTTAGTAGAGATGAGGTTTCACTATGTTGGCCAGGCTGGCCTCCAACTCCTGAGCTCAAGTGTACTGGCCTCAACCTCCTAAAGTGTTGGGATAATAGGTGTGAGCCACCACGCCCAGTCAGAATTCATATTCGTAGACCAGAAAGTATCACTGAAATGTGGGCAATTCAAGCGTCACGCTATGGTGGAAATTTTAGAAGGAGAGGCTCATTTGATCAGCCTAATAACAAATGTGTGGCCACATGCCATCTATAATCACAGTACCGCCACATTTGGAGTCTACCATGTGTGCGAGAAGTTCCTTGGTAACATTTTGCTGAATCAATAGGAAGTTACCTTTTTTATTTTTCCGAATACAGGTGCTTGGTACAGGCCAATATTTTATATGATGCAATATTATATATTTTAAAGGATCTAGACAGAAAGGAAAAAAAAACAATTTTTTCAGAGATAAATGCCATGTTAAACTACTTCTACCTAAGTAATTGTCTGCTGAAAATAACTATTTACTGAAACACTGAATTTGAAAAGAATGATACTGTATTAAGTCATATCATTTCGTTAAAGATGCAAAAGCCAAAATAAGGAAAAGAAATTCTCAACCTGGTGAACGGTGAAAAAGCATTAAGAAAAGATGTTGCCAGATGGTTTAATTACAGCACTTAAATGTGATTTACTTAGAGAGGGCATCTAGTAAAGGAATACACAGACACACATGCATGCAGGCGCACACACACACACGTGTGCACACACACATGTAGGCACGCACACACCTGCACACACACACAGGCATGCACACGTGTGTGCAGACATAGGAGCTGTCTATGAGTGGCGGCCCAGTCCCTGGCCAGCTTCTCCTGAAGGGACACAGACATGGAGAGCAGGGGTGACGAGCTGCCCACTGCGGGGTGAGAGCTCCTGAGCCTCACCTGAGTCACTCCTTGCTGCCCCAGCTTCTGTCCCCTTACCTGTCTTCCTCATCCCTGTGCCCCAGCTCTTCCTACCACAGTTCCCTTTAGTTGCTAGAAAACAAAAGGCTCACATGACATGAAACGTATTGTTGCAATAGGTTCATCTCTGATTTAAACATCTCCAACTTAAAAGTACCCAACCTATAAGCCAGTAAGAGAGCATCTATTCTGTGCCTTCCTGGGTTTCTGATGTGACAAGCAAATTAGCATTCGTGGGATCACGGATGTGCCCCGATTTGCTTTCATAAGTCGAGGTGAAGCGTTTCAGAGCCTTAGCTGGTTTGAAAGGCCTCTGGCTCTCAGATCTGTATGGCTGTGGCAGCTTATAACCACCTACGGACACGTGTAGGATATGTGTGTAGTGCAGGTTATCACACGAGGGACACAAGTCCATGGGTCATCACTTGGAAAGGGAACTTCTGGGATCATCAACGGTAACGGCCATTCGAAGCTGAAGGGGTTCCCTCGTTCAAAATCTCCGGACTCTTCATACGCAACAGGCCAGTTCTCCCCAGGGAGAACATAGCACTCCTCAGATGAAATGAGAGGGATGGAATGGAACTTTCAAAGTGGGGCCTTGGGCCGCCCCACACAGCTGTTAGTGCCGGCAACCTCTGCCATCCTCACGACCTCTGTGGGACTCCCAGGGAAAATATTTCTAAGAGGAGGAGAGGGAGAAGGAGACCCTGCCACTGAGGATGTGCCAGACGTTGGGAAAATGCCTGGCACGCTTCCATGTGCTTGCTTCTCATAAGAGCCCCCTGGGGAGGAACAGTCACGCTTTCTAGCTTAGATGCGGAAACTGAGGCAGGCAGGAGACATAGCCTGCCGAGGTCCCACAGCCCTGAGCCGCGCAGCTGGAGCTGGACCCAGGCAGGCAGGACCTGCCATCTGGGAGCGCTGTGATAGACATTCCTTAGACTGACACCGAGTGCTGGCTCTGCAGGCGCTGTGTTGGGCACTTTTCTGTGTCTTAGCGCAGGTAAGCCTCAACAGCCTCGCAAAGTCCGTGTTATTATCTTCACAGCACCAGCGTGGAAATTGAGGCCCGGTGAGTCACCTACTGTAGTTGAGGCAGCTTCCGTTCAGCTCGGCGGGACCTCCAGCTCAGCGTGATGGGCTGTCCGTGTTGCTGGCTCTGTCCTCCCCGACGCCTGGCTTTCACAAGACAAATAAACATTTTCCCTTCTTCTTAAAATCACAGCCAGGAAGGGGCCTCCTAGTACATCTGGCCTAGGGCCATGCTTCCCAGCAGACCAGTGTCATTATCTCAAGCTTGACCAGTGACCTGCCCAAGGCCACACAGCCAAGGGACACACCGAGGTGTCGGGGCACTGACGTCCGCAGGACGACCTCCTGTTGACCGATACTGCTTTCCCCTCTGCCAGCTGTGTTCTCATGACAGCAGATAGCTTTATTTGGGACATTTCAGACGTTTTCCTCTCTGCGAAATATCCAATTGACAAATCATCATGAGAATATGCATTACGTTTTCCTTTCTAAAATTATAACTATCTCCCACCATTTGTCAAATGCCCAAGAACACAAGAAAACCGACTCCTCCCAGCTGGTTTTCATTAGATGATTTGGTGTCTAATATTCAAATTTGTCCAAAGACGGTCCCAATCTTCTGCCAGAAGCTGACTCAAGCTGATCCTCCCCAAAGTGATGTGCGAGGCTTTATGTCACGTGCACACATCCCACACATGGACGGAAATGGAGACCTGTCAGGCTTCTGCTACTCAGCCACTGTTTCCTAGGAATGAGCTCATGGAACAGCTGGTCCATGTTTAATGACACTGTCATTTTTACAGGGAGGAGTGTGGTTAAGCATTTACCCAGGGTGGAGGCATCACTGTGGTTCTACTGAACTCCAGCTTTTAGCACTCACTCCTCTGCTCAACAAACCATGACGGCCTCAATATCATATAAGAGAAAGCCCAGCAGAAATCTCCATTTTAGGGTTATCAAGCACCTGGGCAGGCATATTTCTTTAAAGACATGAGGGAGATATTCGGTTCCTAATCTAAACTGCCGAAAAAAATATTTGCAACAGCTATGAAAAAGGTTAATAAGCAATCCACAAATCAACAAGATTATAAATATCAGCACTCACTCTAAGACATGTTTTGACAATTTGAAAAAGAACTTCAGATGACTAAGAATTAGTTAGCTGCCAGTTTTTAGCTGTCAAATTTACAAAGCTGAGATAATCACAGTATTTAATCCTGTGATGAGGAAACACTCTCAGACAACACAAATGAAAGTGTAAACTGATACACCCTTTCAGGAAAGCGACTTGGAAACAAGCTCCTCATAAGGGTCCTTAACCGTGTTTATATGCTTTGTATTTAAATTGCACTTCTAATATTCGAATTTAAGGAAATAATTTAAAGTACAAAAACTTCACTCTAAAAGATGTTCACTGCAATGTTATTCACCATAGTAAACAAACACAAAAGCCTGAGTGTCCAGCAACACGGAAATGATGATGTGATGGTGTGTCCTCAAAGCTATATTGTGTGGCCACTAAAACATTTTTACAGAGCATTTGATGCAAGAGTTATGTTTATTTCTTTCCTTAAAAAAAGATTTAAAAATGCACTATTTAGAGACACACAATTGAGACTATGTTAAAAAAAAAAGTCACAGATAAAAGAATGGAGAAAAACAAAACCAAATGTTAACAGGTATTATGCTTGGTCAAGTATGAGGTATAATTTTTATTTTCTACTATTGCCTGAATTTTCCTTATTATTTTTCTATAATAAACATGTATTATGTTTAATATAATAAATTAAATATTTTGTTTCAACAACAATTACCCTTGTTGCTGATTTCTTCATTTATTCAACAGAAAAACCTCTTGTAAGCCAAACCTCAGGAAAAATGCTGTGAGGATAATAAGCAGCTAGTGCAAATGTTCCTACCCCAGCCGAGGAAGTCAGGGAGGGCTTCCTGGAGGAGGGGGAACTGAGGCTGGAAGGATGGAAAATGATGGGAAACACTGTTCAGGAGCTCAGTATGACTGGAGTGTAGGACCCCCATGGGAGAGAGGCAGGAAGGAGGAGGCTAAGAGGCCCCCGGTGCCATGATATGGGTTTAAAATGTATCCTGTAAGCTATGGGAGTCATTAAGGATGGTAAGGCAGGGAGCCATAGCGTGAGGGTTGTGTTTTCTTTCTCCTTTTGTGAAGATAGTAAGGCAAACTTTATTCCAGGGGGCCGCGAGGACAGGCACAGGGATGGCTGTGACGGGGCCTTGCCGCGGGGAGAGAGGCTGTTTTCAATCCCAAGGCTGGCGTGTCCTAGGATCACTAGGACACCAAGACGAAGATGCAGGTGTGGTGGGGCCAATCTTGGAAGCAGATGGACTAGGAGGCTGCCGAGGTCACCATGCGAGGGGAGGGGCCTCAGCCAGGTTCACGATTCCACTGAAGATGGGAGGGGAACATGCTGGAGGGAGCCCTGCATCAGGCAGCTCTGAGGTGGGGGGATGAGAAACGCAGGAGAAGCAGCTGCTGGCAGGGTGACGAAGAGTGTTGGGGGAAAGGGGGGTGTCAAGTTGTCAGATGGAGTTCAAAACAGGGGTCTGGGCAGGACATGGGGGCGTCCAGGGGTTGTAAAGTCATAATGTGGCTGCAACTGCAAACGAGTGTCCTGTAAATATGGCAAAGGAGAAGGATTAGGAGCAACACCATCACCCGAGGGTGCAAACTGCATGAAAGCAAGTGGAGAAGCCCAGGAACCCGGGGGAGGCTGACGGAGCCTGAGTGAATGGTGTTAGGGAAGCTATAGGGCTTGGGGGCTGGGCCAGTCCTGTGCCGGGAACACAACTGCCACTCCACCCCGGTTAGGCCATTTCATGTCAGGATCCCAAATTAATACTGTGAAAGTCACACACAGGGAACGATCAATGAATGAACGAAAGCATGCTCCACACTTTGACGCTGTTGGTGGGAGTGTAAATTAGTTCAACCATTGTGGAAGACAGTGTGGGGATTTCTCAAGGATCTAGAACTAGAAATACCATTTGACCCAGCAATCCCATTACTGGGTATACACCCAAAGGATTATAAATCATTCTACTGTAAAGACACATGCACACATATGTTTATTGCAGCACTATTCACAATAGCAAAGACTTGGAACCAACCCAAATGCCCATCAATGATAGACTGGATAAAGAAAATGTGGCACATATACACCATGGAATACTATGCAGCCATAAAAAAAAATGAGTTCATGTCCTTTGCAGGACATGAAGCTGGAAGCCATCATTCTCAGCAAACTAACACAGGAACAGAAAACCAAACACCACATGTTCTCACTCATAAGTGGGAGTTGAACCATGAAAACACATGGTCATAGGGAGAGGAACAACACACTCCAGGGTCTGTCGGGAGGTAGGGGGAAAGGGAAGGGAGAGCATTAGGACAAATACCTAATGTATGCGGGGCTTAAAATCTAGATGACGGGTTGATGGGTGCAGCACACCACCATGGCACGTATATACCTATATAACAAATCTGCACGTTCTTCACACCTATCCCAGAACTTACAGTGAAAAAAAAAAAAAACTAGAAACAAGTGATCTGTGAAAATGCTTTATGATGTGGATTTAAGTCATGAAAGAAAGAAAGAAAAAGAAAGAAAGAAAGAAAGGAAGAAAGGAAGGAAGGAAGGAAGGAAGGAAGGATGGGAGGGAAGGAAGGAGGAAAGCAGGAAGGCAGGGAGGGAAAGAAAGAAAGAGATGAAAGAAAAAGAAAGAAAGGAAGGAAGGAAAGAAGGAAGGAAGGAAGGAAGGAAGGGAGGGAGGGAGGGAGGGAAAGAAAGCGAGTGCACTCCAATCTATGATGTCAAGGACATGTCTCTTGGCTCCATGCGGCTTCTGCAGTACCAGCAGGGTTTGCTTCACTCCTCTCGTCTGCAAACCCTTCACCACCAAGACCTCTCAGGGCCTCCCTTTCTCTAGGAAGAGATAAAAATCCCCAGGCCCAAGAAGAGGGGCAGAAGAATAACATACCAAAGACATGTTGGCTTGTTGGTACCTCTGGGAACCAACTCATTCTTAGGTGAAGAGTGGATTCCAACTCTGACTCTAATTAAAACCTCTGAGAAAAATTGGGATCCCTGGGTTTCACAGGTATAGATTACTTCAATTATACATATTTTGTTCAAAATCACAGCACATACGTCATCAAGGACTGCTGATCATTTTAAAAGAAACCTAAAAAGAATTTAAAGGAAACCGAAAACCAAGAATATCTTGCATTACTGCACAGGACTGCCAATGCGCCCATTTACAGACAACTGAGGTGCTCGATTTGGGGGACGGAGCCCGATTCAAGAGCTTTCCATGTGCCAGGCACTGTGCTGAGTGCTGTGTGTCGATTCTCTTATTAATTCTTACAACACGCCCACGAATTAGACCCATTTTCCAAGGAAGGCATAGAAAGGCCAAATAACCTGCTTGAGGTCGTGTGGACAATCAGTGGTGCGGCCAGGGTGGGGCCGTCCATGCCAGAGCCCATGCTTGTGAACAGGACCCTGGGACACCCCTGGGGAAGTCCATGAGCACCTGGGTGCTTTGAATCAAAGGCACACAGGTTAAGGGATCACTGAAGCAGGACTGCAGTTGCCATGGAAACAGCATTTACTATTCAAAGACCTTCAGAGATGTTCTTGCAAATCAAGACAGCAAGAAAGAATCCTTCCACAAATGACCGCCGTGTTGACTGCAGCTTGAGGGTCTTCAGAACAGTACGGGACACCCATGTTTGCTGCAGGGAGGTGGCACTGTCTATCCAGACAGTAGAAGTTTCAAGTTCAAAAAGAGCCAACTCAACCATGCTGAAAAAATGTTAACACACCCTCCCTACATAAACACAATGTCACTTCCACACGGTGTCCAGTTTTCATATTAATAACATTTTACAAAGAATGTAAATTCGTTTCATTTTTGTAGTCGTTTTTGGAAGTTTCATAGCATGAAATGAATTACTCAGAATAAAACCCCAATTTTAAATGTTGTGCTGATAATAAACAAGGCATCAAAGTAAGATGTGTTGACTTGTTAGTATCTCTGGAAACCATCTCATTCTTAGGTGAAGAGTAGATTCCAACCCTGACTTTCTAATTAAAACCTTTGAGAAAAATGGAGATACCTTTTTCACAGATTATAGATTACTTCAATTATGCATGTTTTGTTCAAAATCACAGGCTCACAAATTAACATTATTTCAATATGTAATATAAAAACATCTTGAGAATTCACATCAGTAAATAAGAAAATCAGCATTTTTTCTTTTTTTAAACTAAATTACTATTGTATTTTACCTTAACTTTAGAATTTTTTCTTTAACCTTAGAATTTTAGTTTCATGGCCGGGCGCGGTGGCTCAAGCCTGTAATCCCAGCACTTTGGGAGGCCGAGACGGGCGGATCACGAGGTCAGGAGATCGAAACCATCCTGGCTAACACGGTGAAACCCCGTCTCTATTAAGAAATACAAAAAACTAGCCGGGCGAGGTGGCGGGCGCCTGTAGTCCCAGCTACTCGGGAGGCTGAGGCCGGAGAATGGCGTGAACCCGGGAGGCGGAGCTTGCAGTGAGCTGAGATCCGGCCACTGCACTCCAGCCTGGGCGACAGAGTGAGACTCCGTCTCAAAAAAAAAAAAAAGAATTTTAGTTTCATTAATTTTAAAAAGCATAAGTAAATGAAGTAAATGGTTTATTTCACAATAAGAAATTATTTAATAGTAAGAAGCTTATTTAAATGTTTTCATGAATAAGTAAAATTATAAGTATTCTTAAAGTGATGTGAAGAACTTACAAATTCTTCAGAATCAGCCCAGTGCAATGGTCTGATGACAAGCCTGAAGTCATCTGTTGGCTTCCAAAGAAAACCCTACATTCAGTTTTATGAATGGAAATTCTTGGCTGTCACTGAATTCTGCAGTGTAATGGAACACGAGATGAAGGAGGCATGGAAATCTGGATGCTCCAGGAGTCTTAACAAGTGGTCATCATCCTCTGAACCCAGCAATTTCCCTTCTAGCAACAATCAAAGATGAGTACGAAGATGATTGCCTGTGGATGTTCATCCCAACGTTCTTTATACCAGAGAAGGATGGGGCTTGGGTACATCAGCTGTGGGAAGCAGAACGCTACGCAGCCGTGGAAAAAGTACATATAGAATGATTATAAAAGGCGATTTGCTCCAAATTAAAAAACTCACAGAGAAGTTCAAAGGTGGCAGCAAAAACACCCTTGCAGAGGCCAGACCCTTCACTTCAAAAAAAAAGTCCATTCAGTCTTGGAGCAGCACTCCTTGCCGGGGAGTTCTCTTCACGCCTCCCTGGAGCTGTTACCCCTACACACAACAAGGTGGCTTTTCTGTTCCCGAGGCAGCATGCCAGCAGCTGAACACACTGCCAGACCGCCGAGGCCCCATCATTTGCTGATGGACCTCAGTCCGGTCAGAGGTACAATCCAGATCTGAATAACAGCAACCAGCACAGCTGCGGACAGGCCGGGCAGCAGGCGCACCTGCCGACGAAAAGGCAGTGGAGAACCGCCCGGCCTCTTTGCCGCGAACTCAATCTCCTTGGCTTGGGCCCCCTCCTCTCCACTGCCAGTCCCACTGCGGCCCCAGTCAGGACTCAGTCCTCTGTGGTCCTTCCTCCCCACGACTTCACTAAAATGGCTCTGGCTGAGGTCGCCAGGACCCTCCCTTTTGCAAGGTGCAAGTGACATTCTTCCCCGCGTCTCCCTTGGGTCTCTCTGCAGCACAGACACTGCTGTTTCCCCTCTGCCCCCACCCCTCACCCTGCTCCTCCCTCCCAGTGCCCTGAGGGCGGCCCTTCCTCTGCTCACCCCTTCCTTGTTTCTGAGGTTCCCAGGGCTCCACCCTGAGCACTCTGCTCCACTGACCTACTTAGGAGACCTCATGGAACTATGTGACTTTGACCACCCCGTCCACTGATGGCTCCCCTCTCCCATACGACCCAGGCGAACTCACGTGAACCTCTGTCAGACCTTTCCCTGTGGGTAGTGCTCAGCTGCCTCAAGGCAACATTTCCAGAACAGAACTGAACTCTTCCCTGGGTCCCCACTCCACCAACCCAGGCAGTTCCACAGTGTCTGAGTGATAATGCAACATCACACCATCCTCCCCGAAGCACCCGGCCAGAGGCCCGGAAGTCATGCCATGTGCCTCATCCATTCAGGCTGAGCCGTTCAGGCTGCTGTAACAAAAGGTCATAGACGAGGTGGCTTATAAACAACAGAAATTAACTTCCCCCAGTTCCAGAGGCTGTGAAGCCCAAGATCAAGGTGCTGGCAGATTCAGTGTCTGGGGAGGGCCCCCTTTCTGGTTCATAGAAGGGGTGAGGACCCCCTTCCCATTGTGTCCTCACTTGGCTGGAGGGGAGGAACGAACTTCCCGGGGTTTGTTTTATAAGGGTACTCATTTACCCTCATACCCTCATCATCTCCTAAAAGCCCCACCTCCTAATACTGTCAGCTCGGTGGTTAGGATTTCAGTACACAGACGTCGGACTGCAGCACCTTCTTTCACTCCGCGTCTCACAGAATGGTCACAATCCTACTCCTTCTTTAAACATTAAAAATTCTAATAGTTTAGTTAAACTGATGCAGGGCAGGTGAGCCCTAAAGTGGAGCTTAGCCCATCTGGGTTCTTGGCTTTGCTCAGGAAAGAATTCAAGGGCAAGTCGTAGGTAGAAGAAAACAGCTTTACTCAAGTGGCAGTGTTCCAGCTCCCTGTCGGCTCCTGCAGAGCAGGGCTACCCCGCAGGTGGAGAGCAGCACCTCAGGGCAGGTTTGCAGTCATGTTTATACCCACTTGTAATTGCATGCAGATTAAGGAGTGATTTATGCAAGGAAGAGGTAGTAATCACTGGGTCATGGCCATGGAAAGGGGCAGTAATGCCTGGGTGCTGCCATGGCAACGGTAAATTGACATACATTGGTGGGCGTGTCTGATTGAAGACTGCTTTCCCCAGCGGGCCTGTTTTACCTAGTCCTCAATCTAGCCTGGTGTCCAAGCCCCACCTCTGGGGTCAAGTCCCGCCTCCTATCTCAGAAGCAGTTCCAGTTTTTAATGTTAACCAACACAGAGAAAGTGAGGTTTCACTATAAATAGCCACATCGAGAATGGGAACATAAAACTGTCCCAGTTATAGGTATTATTAATGGATTTTGCTGCAGAACAAACAAGTATTTCAGGTCAGTTTATGACATATTGTTATATATCTTGGAATCCTAAGAGAAAGAAAAAAATATATATTCAGTCATTGGACCTGAAAAAAAATAAGTTTCCTTATCTTTTCTAAGGGGCTAAGAGCACATGGCACACACCACACCTTAGCACCCCGAAGAATAAAATCATATATGTGATGGTGAGAATGTAAGAACCCTGCGCTGGGTTCAGTAACATCCCCTAAAAGTTCACGTCCACCCAGAACCCGTGGATGGGGCCTTATTTGGACACAGGGTTTTTGCGGGTACAATCAAGTTAAGATGAGGTTGTACTGCATTAGCGTGGGCCCTCATTCAATGACTTTCTTATAAGGAAACAGAAATTTGCACACAGAGACACAAATACCCAGGGAGACGGTCACATGAAGATGGAGGCAGAGCCTGGTGTGATGTGTCTACAAGCCAAAGAGGGCCGAGGGCTGCCAGCAGCACCAGAAGCTGGAGAGACGCCTGGAACACCTTCCCCTCAGAGCCTCCAGAAGGAACTCACCTGGCCCATACCTTGACTTCGGACTTCTGGTCTCCGGAACTGTGAGAGAATACAGTTCTGCTGTTTTAAGTCACCCAGTTTGTGGCACTTTGTTATGGCATCCCTACAGACCAACACATGCATGCTGTCATGGGTCACCCTACATGCACGAGGACTCAGCCTTCAGCCAGATTTTACATTTTATCCAAAGGAACCTTGGCAACACCTATTCTGGGGGCTGATAGGTACCTGAGTCAGGAGAGCCTATGCCACACAACTGGGTCACATAACTACAGAGGATGGATTCAGGAAACAGGAGAACATTGCCCTCTCTCTTTCTGGAGCTGTCCCTATGCCCAGCACAGAGAATGTGTGCCCACTCCCGTGTCGCACCAGGGACACAACTGTCCCCCTGGAATGTGCTTTCTGAACTTGCATGGCTCTGGGACAGATGTTAGGTATCACTGAAAAATTCCATCCACAGTGAGGACAAGGATGGTTCCACGGATAAGGACAGAGATGCACATAGGGCGGTTTGCCCTGGGCAGGAACATAAGGTGAACCGGGGCTGAGAGTAAGGTGGAAGGAAAGGGATTTGCTCACATCTGGAAGGAAGGAGGGAGTCTGGGGAGGGCAGCCCAGCCAGCTGGAGGGCTTTGGGGAACAAAAAGTTTCCACTGTCTGGGAGCATCAGAGGGCTTGTGCTCTAAGGAGAAGAGGGACTGGCAGGCACGGTGACATCTGGGTGGACTGGACACATAGTCCAGCCTCCATTGTGTGGCCCAGTCCACTGTGTCCTCCAGAATTGGCAGCAGCCAGGGGAAGCCAAGCCTCCAGGGCAGAGGGAGAATCATCAGAGGGCCCAGGAATCAGCTCAATCACTTCAGGGGCTTCTGTGCAGGGTCCCCCAGGGTCTCCCTGCATGGCCCCAGATATCCTTCCCTGTTTGTTTGCAGTGCTGATGAGGCATGCACTGTAGCAAGGCCTCTCCCCGCAGCCCAACCCAGGAAGCGGTGGGAGAGCAGAGACGGCATGTTAGTTTCTCGGGGCACAGGGACCGCGTGCCTCTGGAGCCAGGCTGAGCAATGATCTCGCCTCTTTCACAAGGGATCCAAGAGCTTCCTCCTCCCTCTCCCAGGATGACAGTGGGTCCTGCAGGTGGCCAGGTGTCCCGACGATGTATATTGAAGGTGATGGAATACACAAACTCAAACATGCATGCTTTCTCCCTTTTACTGTCACACACATGTAGCACCGTGTGCTGTTCTGCCCTTGCTTTTTTCACTGAACTTATATGTTGAGGCTTTTCTTGCTAAACAATCTAGCTCAGAGCTCCTTCCACAGGTGCACAGGAGCTCGTGGCACTCCTTGTGTGGATGGCAACAGGTTTGACCAGTCCTTTATGGCGGACAAATCAGGTTGTTTCCACATTTTTGCTGCTACAAGCAATACTGCAGCGAATGACTTGGAATTTCATATCATGGGCGTAGAGGTGCAAGATAAAGTCCCAGAGGTGGAACTTCTGGGTTAAAGAGCACGTGCCTTTTGAAGTGGACAGATACTAGCCAGCTGTATTCTGCAGAGACGGCTGCTGTGCACTCTTTCATCTGCACTGTGAGGTCCCTATGTCCCCAAACCAACACCGGCCAGCTGTCCTCTGCAGAGATAGCTGCTGTGGACTCTCTCGTCAGCATAGGGGTCCCTATGTCCCCACACCTACACTACGCAGTGAGTTGCCAAGCCGTGTCCTAATCCCTGCTAGTGTGCTGGGGCGTGGGGTGGGCAGACGGTAACCTAGAGTAGTTTTAATGAATACTTCTAATATGCGTGAAGTTTGGACCTTTCTGTTTGAGAGCCATGTGTAGTTCCTTTTGTTTTTAACACATTATTTTATTTCTTTTGCCTATTCTCGCACATTGTTGGCCTTCTTAATAACTTTTTAGTCTTCCTCTTGTGAAAATGAGTTTTAGTGATACAAGTTGCAAATATTATATTTTTTCCCTGTTTGCTGTCTTTTGACCTTAACATTGGCTTTTGCCTTTATAAATATTTTCATGTCGATGTAAGACAAATCTAAACATCTTTTCTTTGGTAACTTACGGGATTTGTAACTTACATGAAGTGTTTTCTAATATTATCTTAAACTTCTCGGCCAGTTGCGGTGCTCACACCTGTAATACCAACACTTTGGGAGGCTGAGGGGAGAGGATTGCTTGAGGCCAGGAGTTTGACACCAGCCTGGGTAATATAATGAGACCCCATCTCTACAAAAAATGAAAATTAACTGGGCGTGGTGGCACATGACTGCAGTCCCAGCTACTTGGGAAGCTGGAGAGGGTGAACCCCTTGAGCCCAGGAGCCTGAGGCAGCGATGAGCTATGATTGCACCACTGCACTCCAGCCTAGGCAACAGAGCAAGACCCTGTCTCTAAAATACACATATACATATATATATAAAATATATAATATACATTATATAAATATATTACAAACATATATATTATATAAATACATATAAAATTATATATAGTTTTTTTGGTAAAATTATATATAGCTTTTTTTTGGTAAAAAAATCAAGAAAATTGATTTCTTCTTGTTGTTTCGTGGTTCCATTTGCCAACTTTTGACTTTCTTGTAATTTATTTTGGTATGAGGTATGAAGCATTAACTGATTTTATTGTAATCCACATGGTTTGCTCTCTGTCCCCAAAGTGTTATTTAATAACATATCCTTTTCTGCCTGGCACAGTGGCTCTTGCCTGTAATCCCAGCACTTTGGGAGGTCAGGGCAGGAGGACTGCTTGAGGTCAGGAGTTCGAGACAAGCCTGGGCAACATAGGGAGATGTCATCTCTACTAAAAATTAAAAAAAAAAATTGCTGAGTGTAGTGGTGTGCACCTGTAGCACCAGCTACTTGGGAGACTATGGCAGGAGGATTGCTTGAGCCCAGGAATCTGAGGCTGCAGTAAGCTGTGACTGTACCACTGTACTTTAGCCTGGGTGAGAGAATGAGACCCTGTCTCATTACAAAAAAGATATAATAATAATAATAACTTATCTTTTCCCACTGGTTTGAAATGCCCCTTTTACTGTATATAAAAGTTCATTATTTATTTGGATCTACTTCCGCATTTTCCGTTTTGTACCATTGACCTGCCTGTTCATGAGATGTGCTAGTACCATATAGTTTTATTAATTACAGACTTATAATATTTTCATACCTTCAGGCTAACCACACTGATATGGTTAGGCTTTGTGTCCCCACCCAAATTTCATCTTGAACTGTAATCTCCATAATCCCCATAATCCCCACATGTCAAAGGAGAGACCAGGTGGTGGTAATTGAAACATGGGGGCAGATTCCCCCATGCTGTTCTTGTGATAGTGAGTGAGTTCTCATAACATCTGATGGTTTTTTAAGGGGCTCTTCCCCCTTCACTCGGCACTTCTCCTTCCTGCCGCCTTGTGAAGAAGGTGCCTTGGTTCCCCTTCATCTTCTGCCATGATTTTAAGTTTCCTGAGGCCTCCCCAGCTATGCTGAACTGTGAGTCAATTAAATCTCTTTCCTTTATAAATTACCCAGTCTTGGGCAGTTCTTTATAGTAGCATCAAAACAGATTAATGCACACCCCTCTACTAATCTTTTTAAAAAAATTTCTTGGTTATTATTGCTTGTTAATTTTTCCATACAAATTTTAGAACCAGGCTATCTGGTACCAAAAGAAATTCTGTTAATATTTTTATTGGGACCTGCATTATGTAGATAAACTTGGTGAGGCTTGATATTTTTAGAGTGTTAACTCATCTTATCCAAGAACATGGTATGCCATTTCTGCTGTTGAAAGTTCTGGTTTCTCGATAGTGTTTTAAGGATTTCTTTATATAAATTGCACTCATGCCAACCTTATTCCTTGGTATTTTTATATGTTTTATAGCTATTAATATGAAGCCTTTTCTTCCATTCTGTCTTCTAACTGGTTATTGCATGAATATATGGAGGCTATTGATTTCTGGGCAGTAGTTTATACCCAGCTGCCTTCCTAAATCCTTGTACTGTTTGTCACAGTGTTTCAGGTGGTTCTCCCTGGTTTTAGGATTTCCATGCTTGTCTTAGTCCCACAGTTAAATAATCCTCGTTGCCTGTTCTCTTGTGTACTTATTTCACTTATCTTTTGGTTACACTGGTTCTGCAACTTGGGGTTTAAAACAGTATTGATGATTCAGTGCTGTCACTGGAGCTTCTAATTTAACTCATACGGGCTGTGGCCTGAGCCCACAGGTTCATAAAGGATCTCGGCGATTCCACGGAACACTGTCAGATGGAAGACATTGTCTCCAATAGTTTATTTAAGAAGGAATTGTGGGGACAATATTCCTGAATCCTTGTATTTTTTAAAAATGGAATTTCATTTTCTTACATATCCTTCCAGGGAAATTTTATGCCTGTATAAATGAATACATAACAAATACATTTTTTTCCTCTTTTATTTTTGAATGACAGTTTGAAGGGTGAACAATTCTGTCACACTTTCTTTCCTTAAGGCTTTGTAGGCATTGCCATAACTTTCTTCTACTAGTGAATGTTGCCGTGGAGAAATCTGTGGCTAGGTTGGATATTTTCCCATTTGATCTTGATGGGTCTTTTGTTATTGTTGTTGTTGCTGTTGTTGTTGTTGTTTGCCTATCTTCTCAAGAAACTCTTCATGATGGCTATCTGAAAACACGATTAAACTGTTTCAGTAGTGACTGTAGTATGTCTGTGTTTTCTTGGGCATGGTGGAGATTTCACTCTTCTTTTCTTTTCTGGTTTTTTGTTTTTGAGACAGTTTTATTACTCTGTCACCCAGACTGGAACGCAGTAGCGCGATCTTGGCTCACTGCAAGCTCTGCCTCCTGGGTTCACGCCATTCTCTTGCCTCAGCCTCCCGAGTGGCTGGGACTACAGGTGCCCGCCACCATGCCCAGCTAATTTATTTTTATTTTAATTTTTTTACTCTTAGTAGAGACGGGGTTTCACCGTGTTAGCCAGGATGGTCTCGATCTCCTGACCTTGTGATCTGCCCACCTCAGCCTCCCAAAGTGCTGGGATTACAGGTGACTCTTCTTTATTAATTCATATGTAAAAATATTCATTGTTTCATTTATTTTGGTTTTCCTCTTAGAATACTCCTATTTTACATATGTTGCCTTTGCCTGTCTACTCTCTGTTAAATCTTTTTCCTCTCTTTACTTCTGTTTCATTTTGCTCATGTTTCCCATTTCTGTCTTCACTCCCCCGCCTGGCTGGTAGCTGTATCCTCACATTTGACCTGTTGCTGTGATTCTTCATCCAACCTCAGCTTCGCTGTAACTGAAGCCAAAATGGTGCAGGGGATGCCCCCTGCCACTGCCAGCCTTTTCCACCACTGCAAACAAGGGTTTGGGGGTTCTTCTTCAGAAAATGCCCCTTCATGGATAAGTTTACTTTGATGATGATGAAAATCTTAGAACAGCGGTTTTCTATCATTATTATGCTATCTTTGTAACACTGTAAAATTCCACAGAATGTCACATTATATTAGTAGACTTCCATTGACATAGAATTTCATTAATGTTTTTAGGAGCAGCTGCATTTTATTAATCACAAATAGCACTTACAAATGTTTAAAAAGTAAAAATATATACTGGTACAAGGCATATTTAACTTTAGTTCTCTGAAGTGAAATGCATGCTCTTCTGATTATATTTTTTGCCTCTTTAAATTTACTTTTGTTTATGCTGTACAATGAATTAACTTCTGTTGTGGTAGTTAGTCTATGTGTAATTTATGAATAAATAATCATACATGAGTCACATGGATATTCCATAAAGTATTTGGCACTCTGTCCTAGACACTGCTGAGTGTGTATGCAGGAATACCAGGCACTGTGTTCTCGAGAGTGCTCAGGGCCACAGCCAAGAACCACTACTTGGAAATTTAGACAAAATCCTGCCTATACAGTTGCTCAGTAAATACAAGTTAATTTACCTTCCTCGGCAAGTATTTAGAGAGATATGATAAACCATATATTTCACAAATTTGGCAAAAACAAATGCATACATATGATTTGGATGTATTGAAAATACTCAAATATCTTTAAACTCATGCCCTACTCCTGATCAGTATAATAACTTTTGACATTTTCTTTAATTTTTCTCACTGTAATCCTGAATTGCATAAAGACAATGACTATAATCCCAAATAACCAAAGAGAAATTCTATACATAGCACTGATTTGCCTAGACAATCTTGGTGTTGTTTTATTTAGTTTTTTAAAAAAAATACATATATGCATTGCCACTATATATACACACACACATATATATATAAAATATACATGTTCACACACATATATAAAATGTATATATGTTTATGTTACATATGTAATTCCTATCAGGAGACACCCCTTACCTTCCACTCCCCAATTATAGTTTCCAGAAGTTAAGGTCAAAATCAAAATGAAACAAAATGAAAATAAACCCAATGAAAAGATTGACAGCTGATTCAGTGAATACACCTCAAACTGGGAACCAATAACTCACATTTCAAAAAATAAGAGTAAACCAGAAAGCGATGTCCACCCTGTTTGTGGAATTATGAGTCTTTTTCATTAGCAGCCTAATAAGAAATAAAGCAGTATTTCTCTTGGTTTGTCTTTAATTATCTCCATTGAGGGTTAACATCACTGGGCTTTTCCCTTTTTGTTTATGTGGTTGGGTTTCAGTCAACACTGGCCTGTCGTGTTGTTTTCTACAGAGAATACAGAGAACTAGTTTTGGTTATATCATATTAGGGAGTTAAAAAATGTCTTTTATATATCCAATCACAAAACAAGCACCCAAATCAGCTTTAGTGGATTCAGGAGATTTCATCAATCTTCCCCACGTGCTTTCTTTTTTTTTTTTTAATTATACTTTAAGTTCTAGGGTACGTGTGCACAACGTGCAGGTTACATATGTATACATGTGCCATGTTGGTGTGCTGCACCCATCAACTCGTCAGCACCCACCAACTTGTCATTTACATCAGTTACAACTCCCAATGCCATCCCTCCCCCCTCCCCGCTCCCCATAATAGGCCCCGGTGTGTGATGTTCTCCTTCTCGTGTCCAACACGCTTTCTAACTCACTTCAGATATGACGGATTTGTAGCTGACTTTCACAGTATAGGAACTTAACTTAGCACTTAGCGATGTGAGATGGGAGTGTCATCTACGTTGGCACCATAAATTCTGTTTCTTATAAAAGTTACAAATGTCAATCCTTCTTTTATAAATGAAAATTCTTTCCATTAAAAGATGAGTGACCGCTGGGTGCAGTGGCTCATGTCTGTAATTCCAGCACTTTGGGAGGCTGAGGTGGGCAGATCATTTGAGGTCAGAAGTTTGGGACCAGCCTGGCAAACATGGTGAAACCTGCCTTTACAAAAAATACAAAAATTAGCTGGGCATGGTGATGCATGCCTGTAGTCCCAGATACTCGGGAGGCTGAGGCAGGAGAATGGCGTGAACCCGGGAAGCGGAGCTTGTGGTGAGCTTAGACCGCGCCACTGCACTCCAGCCTGGGCTACAGAGCGAGACTCCGTCTCAAGGAAAAAAAAAATGTGTGACACTGAGAAGGCAAGGCTTGCCTTGAGTCTTCTTAAATGAAAAACAGACTAAAGTAAATGTAACCTCTTGTTATGCAACTGTGATTTTTTTTTTTTTTTTTTTTTTTTTTTTGAGATGGAGTCTCACTCTGTCGCCCAGGTTGGAGTGCAGTGGCACAATCTCGGCTCACTGCAAGCTCCGCCTCCCGGGTTCACGCCATTCTTCTGCCTCAGTCTCCCGAGTAGCTGGGACCACAGGTGCCCGCCACCTCGCCCGGCTAATCTTTTTGTATTTTTAGTAGAGATAGGGTTTCACTGTATTAGCCAGGAGGGTCTCAATCTCCTGACCTCATGATCCGCCCACGTTGGCCTCCCAAAGTGCTGGGATTACAGGCTTGAGCCACCGCACCTGGCAGCAATTGTGATTTTTTAAAAATTATGTTTGATTGTTCTGTCCTAGAATAGTAGTTCCTCTGGAGATCTGTGCATAAGAATATGTTTTTCAGTCATATGGATGCTCAAGCCCTGGGGGAGAGACCTAGGAAGCAGTCTCCGAGCATGAGGCTCCCAGGAGCGACTCTCCCAGAGGGATGGTGTCTCAAAGCCACTGTCTGCTGCTTTTCAAATTAAGTGACTCACACAGCAAAATAATGACTAACATTTTAAAACGCTTTTTATATGCCAGATACCCATAATTTTTAAAAAGTTGTTACTGGCAAACGCTGAAAACCAACTAAATATCTAAAACTACTAGACTGACGTGGATAACATAGTCTATTTGGGCCAACACAGTTTTAGCTCAATCAACTTCTCTCAAGATTGAACGATTTTACTTCCGCTGTGAATCACAGGCATTCATTGATTTCCTAAAATTGTTCGGTTGCTTTTATCATGAATGTGTAAACAATCTCTGCAATGAACAGACATGACTTGCTGAAGTTAAAGCACAGCAGATTGTAAGAACCTACTGAGTGAAGTATCCAGATAGAGTAAGAAGGGCGTGTGGGGCCGAGAGGGCTGAGGATGGGGATGTATGAAATTGGCCCTGCCCCACGTGCTGCCAGGAGACTTGGAGCAAGCCTGAGTCCTGGCAAAGCGGTTGTATAACCTTGGGCAAGTCACAGACCCATCTGAATCTCATTTTCAAATAACGGAAACGGGATAGAGATAAATAATTTCCTTAAGATTGTCCTATTTGGCCGGGCGCGGTGGCTCAAGCCTGTAATCCCAGCACTTTGGGAGGCCGAGACGGGCAGATCACGAGGTCAGGAGATCGAGACCATCCTGGCTAACACGGTGAAACCCCGTCTCTACTAAAAAAAATACAAAAAACTAGCCGGGCGAGGTGGCGGGCATCTGTAGTCCCAGCTACTCGGGAGGCTGAGGCAGGAGAAGGGCGTGAACCCAGGAGGCGGAGCTTGCAGTGAGCTGAGATCCGACCACTGCACTCCAGCCTGGGCTACAGAGCGAGACTCCGTCTCAAAAAAAAAAAAAAAAAAAAAAAAAAAAAAGATTGTCCTATTTAAAGTTATTAATCTTGGAAAGCACTTAGCAATTGTCCCTGTTGATCTCAGCAGACAGCCCAGTGATGCTTTTTTAATGTGTGATCTTTCATGGAGTCAAACCCTGGCAGACAACAGCTGCTCTCCATCGAGTCCTAAGTGGCACCCCCCACCTCCCCAGCCCATCTACATGAAGGGACAGCCTCTGCCATGCCTGTCCTGAGAATGTGCCACTTAATAAAAGCCACCAAGTCCAGCACACCCACATGGCAGCCACAGGCTGAGTGACAAAATCCAAAGGAATGAGGTGATGAGTGAATCTAAAACAAAAAGCCCGGCCCAGAGTTATTTCCAGGCAGACAGCGTCTGAAGGCCACTCCTCTGGAGAAGGCCCACACCCCAGGCTGGCAGAGCTGCGTGTGAGTTTCTAGCGGCTGACTCAAGCCTGGGCACAGCCAGCTGTTCCTCCGACTGCAGAAGACATGGGCAGCCGCATAGAAATGTGAGCCCCAAGGCGGTCCTGAGTGGCAGGTGGGGCCTGGGGAGACGAGGCCACCCTCCTATCCTCGCTCCAATAGGCAGCGAACAGGCAGTGAATGTGGCTGGAAGCCAGCATCCTGTCGTGTGCTGGAGTTGCTTTTACGGCCCCTCACTTGGGGGAAGCCCATAAGTAGAGCGGAGCCTCCCTGGGCCACTTGGGGAGTCATCTCTGATGAGGTCACCACGTCTAGATTAAAATGCTTTCAAGTTCCAAAATTATGACAGGACCTGAACAGATGACGCTGCCAGTGACACAGCTCCAACACTTCCATTGCTCTTTTCATAGTGAAATGGGGGCAGCTGGCAGAGGGCAGGGAGACTGTGAGTAAGAGACAAGCAGGGTTACAGGGAAGCAGGAGTGTGTGTGTATGTGTGTGTGTGTGTGAACAGTTTTACCGAGGTACATATAATTTACATACCATTAAATTCATCCACCTTACATGTATAATTAAAAGATTTTTAGTTTATTTACTGAGCAGTACAACCATCACCATCATCTAATTTTAGAACATTCCATCACCCAAAGGTGTCTATTTTATGTAATCTGTTCTGTATGATCCGTTTTGTAGAATTGCTCCCTGGAAGCAGTTTCAGCCTTGCCTAAAAGGTATACTGTATCAAGAGTGTGCTGGAGTTTTTTGAGGCCTCCAAATTCATGGTGAAGTAGCCAAAAACAATTGCTTTCTTTTCTTTTCTTTTTCTTTTTCTTTTTTTTTTTTTAGAGACAGAGTCTCGCCCTGTCACCCAGGCTGGAGTGCAGTGGCGCGATCTCGGTTCACTGCAACCTCCGCCTCCCGGCTTCACGCCATTCTCCTGCCTCAGCCTCCCGAGTAGCTGGGACTACAGGCGCCCGCCACCACGCCTGGCTAATTTTTTTTGCATTTTTAGTAGAGATGGGGTTTCACCATGTTAGCCAGGATGGTCTCAATCTCCTGACCTCGTGATCTGCCCACCTCGACCTCCCAAAGTGCTAGGATTACAGGCGTGAGCCACCGCGCCCGGCTTTTTTCTTAACTGTGTAACATTTTTACATGTCTGGCCCTTGATCTCCTGTGCAGCTAAACTTCTTCACAGCATGACTTCTCCCTTCTCTCCTTTCACATTTTTTTCTGGTCCCTGCTCCTCATCCTCATCTCCCATCTGGGACTCAGACTCTACTCTCCACCTTGTCCCTACAGCTCAACCCTGCCTCAGTTTCCCACTCTTCCCTCAACCCTTAAAAAATTGTAGTAAAATACACATAAGATGAAATTGGCCATCTCAACTATTTTTTTTTTCTTTTTTGAGACAGAGTCTCACTCTGTTGCCAGGCTGGAGTGCAGTGGCGCAATCTTGGCTCACTGCACCCTCTGCCTCCCAGGTTCAAGCGATTCTCCTGCCTCAGCCTCCCGAATAGCTGAGACTAAAGGTGTGTGCCACCATGCCCAGCTAATTTTTGTATTTTTAGTAGAGATGGGGTTTCACCATGTTGGCCAGGATGGTCTCCATCTCTTGACTTTGTGATCCACCCACCTTGGCCTCCTAAAGTGCTGGGATACAGGTGTGAGCCACTGTGCCTGGCCTCAACTATTTTTAAATGTACAATTCCGTGGCATTAAGTCCATTCACATTGTTGTGCAATCTTCACCACCATCCATCTTCAGAACTTCTTCATCTTCCCCAAACTGAAACTCTGTCCCTATGAAACACTAATTCCCCATCCTCCCTTCCCCCAGCCCCCGGCACTCACCAGTCTGTTCTCTGTCTCTGTGAATTTGACTACTCTAGGGTCCTCCTATAAGTAGAATCATACAGCATTTTAATAATTAGCTTATTTCATTTAGCATAATGTTATCATTGTTGTAGTATGTGTCAGAATTTCCTCTCTTTTAAAATAATGTTCCATTGTATGTATACACTACATTTGGTTTATCCATTTATCCAGTGATGACAATCTGAATTGTCAAGTTGTTTTTACTGCTTGGTTATTGTGAATAATACTACTGTGAACATTGGAGTATAAATATCTCCTTGAGACCTAGGTTTCAATTTTCTAAAAGAATTTATTTTTATTTTTAATTAAAAATAAGAAATTATGTATTTTTATGGTGTGCAACATAATGTTTTGATATATATATTATGGAATGGCTAAATCAAGTTAATTGATCTGTGCACCATTTCACATATTTATCTGTTTTGTGGTGAGAACATTTAAAATCCACTCTCAGTAAGTTTCAAGTATACAAGTATAATAATTGTTATAATTATTTAGTAATAGTAATTGTTATTAATGTTATAATTAATAACACTGTTATTAATTGTAGTCAACATGATGTACAATAGATCTCTTGAACTCACCCCTCCTGTGTAACTGAAATTTTGTGTTGTTTGACTGACATCTACCCAACCTCCCCATGCCCCATTCTCTGGTTATCACCATTCAACTCTCTGTTTCTTTGACTCTAACTTTTAGATCTCACATAGAAGTGAGATCATGTGGTATTTGTCTTTCTGTGCCTGGTTTATTTGACGTATCATGGTGTCTTCCAGATTCCTCCATGTTGTTGAAAATGACAGGATTTCCTTCATGTTTAAGGCTGAAGAGTACTCCATTGTGTCTCAATACCACATTTTCTTTAACCATTCATCTGTTGTTGGACACTTAGGTTGATTCCACATCTTGGCTATTGTGAATAGTGCTGCAGGGAAGCTGGGAGTGTAGAGATATTTTCAACAGGCCAGAAGCGGTGGTGGCTCATGCCTGTAATCCCAGCACTTTGGGAGGCCAAGGCAGGGGGATCACTGGAGGTCAGGAGTTTGAGACCAGCTTGGTGAAAAACCATCTCTACTAAAAATACAAAAATTAGCCAGGCATGGTGGCAGGTGCCTGTAATCCCAGCTACCTGGGAGACTGAGGCAGGAGAATCGCTTGAACCTGGGAGGCAGAGGTTGCAGTGAGCAGAGATAGCACCACTGCCCTCTACCCTGGGCGACAAAGCGAGACTGTCTCAAAAAAAAAAAAAAAAAAAGGAAATACTTTCAACATACTGATTTACTGATTTCATATCCTTTGGAGACATACCGAGAAGTGGGGTCGCTGTATCATATGGTAGTTTTCTTCTTAATTTTCTGAGGAATTTCCATACTGTTTTCTATGATGGCTGTACTGATTTACATTCCCACCAACAGTGTATAATGGTTCCCTTTTCTCCACATCTCCTGTGACACTTGTTATCTCTTGTCATTTTGATAATAACGATTCTAACAGGTGTGAGGTGATATCTCATTGTGGTTTTAATTTGCATTTCCCTGATGATGAATGATGTTAAGCATTTTTTTTTTCATGTATCTATTGGCCATTTGTATGTCTTCTTTTGAAAAATGCCTTTTTGGGTCCTTTGTCCATTTTAAAATCAGGTTATTTGTTTTCTTGCTATTAATTTGTTTCTATTTCCTGTTTATTTTGGATATTAACCACTTATCAGACGTACAGTTTACAAATATTTTCTCCCATTTGGTAGGTTAGGTTGTCATTTTACTCTGTTGTTTCCTTTGCTGTGCAGAGGCTTTTTAGTTTACTGCGATCCCATTTGTCTGTTTTTTCTTTTGTTGCCTGTGCTTTTGAGTCATATCCAAAAAATCATTGCTTTTGGAACAATATCATGGAGATTCCTCCCTATGTTTTCTTCTACTAGTTGTATGGTTTCAGGTCTTACATTTAAGCCTTTAATCCATTTTGAGTTGATTTTTGTATATGGAATGAGATAAGGGTCTCATTTCTTTCTTCTGCATGTGGATATCCAGTTTTCCTGAACATCACTTATTGAAGAGATTATCCTTTTCCCATAGTGTGTTCTTGGCATCTGTGTTAAAAAACAATTGACTGGAAATGTATGGATTTGTTTCTGGGCTCTGTAGTCTTCCGCTGGTCCACCTGTTTCTGTTTATGCCAGTACCATGCTGTTTTGATTGTTACAGCTTTGCACTAGATTTTGGAATCAGGTAGTGTGATGTCCCCAGCTTTGTTCTTATTGCTCAAGATTGCTTTGACTATTTGGAGTCTTTTCTGATTTGGTACAAATTTTAATTTTTTTTCTATTTCTGTGAGCAATGTCATTGGAATTTTCATAGGGATTGCATTGAATCTGTAGATTGCTTTGGGTAGTATGGGCATTTTAACAATATTAATTCTTCCAGTCCATGAACATGGGATATCTTCACATTTATTTGTGTCTCTTTCAATTTTTTTCATCATGTTTTACAGTTCTTAGTGTACAGATCCTTCACCTCCTTGGTTAAATTTAATCCTAAGGTGCTTTTTTTGTAGCTATTGTAAATGGGATTCTTTATTTTTCTTTTTTGAGACAGGGTGTGTTAGTCTGCTCTCACACTGCTATAAATAATTACCTGGGACTGGGTAATTTATGAAGAAAAGAGATTTAATTGATTCACAGTTCCACAGGCTATACAGGAAGCATGGCTGGGGAGGCCTCAGGAAACTTACAATCATGGTAGAAGGGTAAAGGGGAAGCAAGCACCTTCTTCACATGGTGGCAGGAGAGAGAGAGTGAAGGGGGAAGTGCTACACACTTTTTAAACAACCAGATCTTGGGAGAACTCACTATCATGAGAGCAGAAAGGGAGAAATCTGCCCCATGATCCAATTACCTCCCATCAGGTTCCTCTCCCAATACTAAGATCATAATTCAACATGAGATTTGGGTGGGGACACAGGGCAAAACCACATAACAGGGTCTCACTCTGTAGCCCAGGCTGGAGTGCAGTGGCATGATCACGGCTCACTGCATTCTCAATCTCCTGAGCTCAGGAAATCCTCTCTCCTTGGCCTCCCCAAATGCTGGGATTACAGGTGCGATCCCACAGTGTGGGCACTGTGCCCAGACAAGATTGTTTTCTTGATTTCTTTTTTGGATAGTTTGTTGTTAGTGTATGTGCTGCTATGAACATTGCTGTACAAGTATCTCTTTGAGACATTGCTTTCAGGTCTTTTGGGTAAACACTCAGAAGTATAACTGCCAAATTATATGGTAATTCTATTTCACTTTTTTGAGGAATCTCCTCTCTTGAAACTCTCCAACCAGGCGCTAACCCCATTACTCCACTGAAACAGCTCTCATCAAGGCTGCTGTAACCTTTACATCCACTGGGTACTTCTCATCTCACTTGGCCTCTGGGACAATGTCCAACTCCTTTTGCTGGTTCTGCATCTCAGTGACCTCTCAGCACTGGCCCTAGTTCCCTTGGTGATCTCATCCAGCCGTGTTCACATCATTGACACACTGACAACTCCTGAATTTATATCTCCAACTCAGATCTTGAATTCCAGACTCAGATCCAACTGCCTAGTTTACTTCTCCCCTTGCATGTCAAATAGGAACTTGAAATGTGCTGTGCCAAGTTGGGACTCTTAATTCCCTGACTTCTCTCCAGTCTTCTCCATCCAGAGAGTGGGGGCGCCAGTGCTTTCCTGATGGACAAGTTTATGATGGAAAGATCCGCCATCACCACCTACACCTACTTTTCACTAAACATGGGACCACCAGAGGGCCTCCCAGTGCCATGCAACAGGAAGCACACAGCGCCACCTAGGAGCAAAAGGTACACCAGAATCTGGTGGAGCCACTGGAGCTGCACAGCCCAATGCAGCCACGGGCAGCACCTGAGCCTGTGAACTAAAGCTGAGAGGCTACCTGTGCAGAGTACATGCCAGATTCCAAAGGCTTAATGCAATAAAAAGAATGTAACATCTCTCATTAACAATTTTTTATATTGATTACATGCCGAAATACTCTTTTGATATATCAAGTCACATAAAATATATTATTAAAATTGATTTTACCCATTTCACTTTTTAAAAATGTGGCTAATATACAATTCAAAATTACATATGTGGCTCATATTACATTCCCAACAGCACTGTCCTAGAGCTAATTTTCACTCACAGGAAGTACGGAGGAGAGAGGAACAAGTGAAATGACACTGGAAGGAAGCAAGCAGCCAGACTGTAGGGTGCTCTACTGATCCAGTGCCTTGGTTTCCACAGCAACGTGGCAGGGAGGGAGCTTCCCAGATGGAAGGAGGTGTAGGAGGCAGAACACCCAGACATAATGTGTGGACTCTGTAGATCCTGATTCAAACCAACCAATTGTAATATGACACTTTTTGACATAATTGGAAAAAAGTTTATTATGTTTTAGATATTAGATGATACTAAGGAATTCAAGTTAATTTGATTAGATGTGAAAGCATTGTGGTTGTGTGAGAAAACAGTGCTGCTTTAGATGCGCAAGTGAAGAGCGACGTGACCCTGCACCTGGAATGTGCTTTAAAATACTATGAGCACAGACACCCAGAAAAAGAAAGAGATAGCCAGGTGAAGCAATATGGTAAAATCTTGTTGAATCTGGGTGACAGATGTATTGGTGTTCTTGGTACTAGTCTCTCTAATTTGGGGTATGTTTGACAATTTTTAAATTAAAATTCATTTTTAAAACCTCCAACTTAAAGAGTATGATACATGTTGTATAAATTAATTTTAGTCTACACCTTAGGGGCTGTGAATGAGCTACTGAACTCCCCTAATCAGAAACCCATGCCCCAGAGTGACCCGATATGCATTTCAAGGAGGATGTGGAGGACAAAGGGCAGAGTGCTCAGCAGAGGCAACCAGGTTTCCCCCCAGAACCTGACATTTACCCAGCTTCCCACACTGGCACAGGTCAAACCTCAACATCCACTCTGGTCATGCAGGGGAAAACCCTGGGACCATCTTTGATCTCTCTCTCCCATCCCATATTCAATCCATCAGCAAACCCCACAGGCTCTACTTGCAGAAGGCATGCAGAATGCAAGTTCTTCTCTCCACCCCTGCAGCCCATGGCTCCACTCTGGTCTGGCAACGTTCTTCTCTCCTGTGGTCACTGTGCCAACGTCCAGCCTGGTCTCTGGCTTCTGCTCTTGCCCCTGCTGGTCTGCTGCTCCTACAACCAGCCCTGCCCAGGCTTCTGCAGTGTGTAACCTGCCCGGCCATCCAGGGCTATCCTCCACACAGTGTGAGGAAGAATCCTCTTAACACAGGCCAGAGCAGCCAGGTTTCTGTCAGAGCTGTCCAATAGCCACCCCTCTTGCTAGGGTGAAAATTCGAGTCTTACAGCTGCCTAGACAGCCCCAGGGAGTCTCACCCCCAGCTGTCTCCCCTCCCTCATTTCTCTGCACTCTTCCTTCAGATCTCTTTGCTCAGTCACAACAGCCCCCATGCTGAGAGTCAGACAGGTCAGGCTGGCATCATTCATCATTTTCCACTGTTGCACCTGCTGTCTGTCCCATGGCCATGAACATTGCCTTGCCCAGGAGCCCTCCTCTGGCACTCCACAGACAACAGCAACCTCTCCACTTGCCCTCCTTGCTCCTCTCTCCACCCCATTTCCTCTGGAGCCCTTTCCAACACTTGGCATGTTACAGAGCTGTCTGTTCAGCAGTTTATCTTCAGGGTTACAGAGGGTGGGGACTTTGGTTTGTGCACTATAGTGTCCCCAGTGCCCGGGCAAGTCCCCAGCACAGAGAATGTGCTAAGTAAAAATCTGCCCAGTGGATGGATGGACACTTAAAAGAATAACCTTTGAGATGAGGACTCATCTCTTTTGAAGGCTGCAGTATATTAGGACATGCCGGGGGTAATCAAAGATTTCTTTGTTGAATCAGAGGAAAAGTGAATACATAAAAGAGTGGGTAAATGAACTCAGCCCGAGTGGCACAACCAAGGGCTGGTGAGGCCTGAACAACACTGGCCCCCGTGGAGCTTGCGAACTGCAGCAGGGAGAGAGGAGGCGATGGGGCGAGGACTCAGGTGAGAAATGTGACATGTGAATATCCTTCACAGTCTGCATGGACAGCAACCGGGAAAAGTCACCTTTTTCTCAGAAAAACAAAACACCGTGAAAGTTATACCGGGTATGCACTCAGGCTGACCCACAATTGCCTCTCATACCACCGAGTTCTTTTTTTTTGAGACGGAGTCTCACTCTGTCGCCCAGGCTGGGGTGCAGTGGCGCGAACTCAGCTCACTACAAGCTCCGCCTCCTGGGTTTACGCCATTCTCCAACCTCAGCCTCCCGAGTAGCTGGGACTACAGGCGCCCGCCACCTCGCCCGGCTAGTTTTTTTTGTACTTTTAGTAGAGACAGGGTTTCACCGTGTTAGCCAGGATGGTCTCGATCTCCTGACCTTGTGATCCGCCCGTCTCGGCCTCCCAAAGTGCTGGGATTACAGGCGTGAGCCACCGCGCCCGGCCCCAGAGTTCTTTTTTGTTTTTGAGACAGAATCTCACTTTGTTGCCCAGGCTGGAGTGCTATAGCACAACCTTGGCTCCCTGCAACTTCCGCCTCCTAGGCTCAAGCAATTATCTTGCCTCAGCCTCCTGAGTAGCTGGGATTACAGGCACCCACCACCATGCCTGGCTAATTTTTTTGTATTTTTAGTAGAGATGGGGTTTCACCATGTTTGTCAGGTTGGTCTCTAACTCCTGACCTCAAGTGATCCGCCGGCCCCGGACTCCCAAAGTGCTGGGATTATAGGCATGAGCCACCATGCCTGGCCTATAGTGTTCTTAGCTGGGCACAGCTGTAGGAGGACAGGGAGGGGCTGCTCTGGGGCCAGGCTTTGACCCAGCCAGGTCACAGCTAAGGGGGCTCTGAGGCTGGCACCACGGGAGCTTCCAAACCATGGTCCAGCACCCCCTCTAGCTCCAGGGGCCAGCCAAGACCCAGGGCAGCCTCCGTGCTAACCACAGATGGGAGGTAATGAAGGATGGTGACAAGGACGCCTCTTCTCACGCCAGCCATGCCTGTTTCCGGAACTCCTTCAAGGCAGCGAAAACAATGGGACTGATAATGCATTGCAATATCACCCCAGCAAGGAAGCAGAAGGAAAACTTCCTGAAAAGACGGGAGTCTTCCAGGAACTTGAGAAAGTGAGGTGGGGTAATCAATCATTTTTCCTTCCCCTGAGGAGCCTTGTCATCACTGCCTGCTTTGAGGGGGATCCTTGCCACACAGTCACGCAGGCTCTGGCCTCCTTCCCGGGTCTGGGCTGCTCGGGCTGGGCTGAGGGTGGGTGGGGATAGTTTCTGGGAAGATGGTTTCAGTCGCTCATCACAGGCAAGAGAGACAAAGAAAAGTTGAGTTTATGTAACTCCCCCAAGTTCACAAAACAAATACCTGAACTGCGTGAACTGCGGTATCTTTTTTGTTTTTCCTTGTAGAGATGGGGGTCTCCCTACGTTGACCAGGCTGGTCTCAAACTCCTGGCCTCACGGGATCCTCCCACCTTCACCTCCCAAAGAGCTGGGATTACAAGCAGGAGCCAACAGTGCCTGGCCATGAGGCATCTTGTTATACCAGATTACAATGAACACCCCGGACACTTGTAAAACACTTTTGATGTGTGCCACGTAATTTCAGCAAAGAACAATCCCTAAATTAGGGAAAGAGCAGCATTAGGGTGTTGGGAGAGAATCAGCAGCTGTCAGGAAAACACGCTCTGAGTCGCAGCTATTTCTAGACTCCTGCGTCCTTAGAACACAGGTGCTGAGTTGCCTGCTAGGGGAAGGGTGAGGGCTCAGGGCTGCCTGGGTCCACAGCTGGCTGAGAAGCACTAAAGTCATTCAAATGGAACTTGAACGTGGAAGCACGTGAGTGGAGTGTCAGAACCCAAGTAAAGAAAGCAAAGCAAAACCAACTGAAACCAAACAAAAAGACCCGTGGACTCATACACTGCCTGTTTCCGGTTCGGAGGCCACTACTGTCGGAAATTGTACTGATGGTTCAGAATATCAAAGAAATGAGTAAGTTCTTCCCCCAGATTCTGGAAAAATTCACACGCAGATGTGGTTCCTGCTTCAAGAACGGTTTGAAATGCTGTCTTGGCAGCAGCCCCCACCTCTATGGAAATGCCATGAAGATATAAAGACCGCAAAACCCGGCGTGCAGTGAGTGGCCAGCCACAGGGCGACAGGGCGCAACCCTGCCCCTGCTCCCTCCACCCTGCCTGCAGTGAGTGCCCGGCCACAGGGCGACAGGGCGAGACCCTGCTCCTGCTCCCTCCACCCTGCTGCAGGGGGTGGGGGGACACCCATCTGAGGGAAGGGACACCCCTCCTCTCCCCGCCCTGCACCAGTGGGTGGGCTCTTTTTCCCCTTTTCTGCTTTGCACAAAGGCCCTCACATTGGCTAGAGGAGGCCACCTGGCACCGTCCCACCATCTGTGCCCAGAAATGATGTGGCACTTCTGGGCAGAAGTGTTAAGAGCCAGTGAATGAGTCTGCGCTGACAGCAGAAGCCATGAGAGCCATGTCCCGCTGGGCAGGGACTGAGACTGCAGTGAGCAGAGGCCCTGCACACCCCTGATGGCCTCCAGTGTGCCCAAGAGAGAAGCCGTGGTCACTGTAGGCCTCTGGGTCTTTAGAATGTTTGTAACAGCATCAGACTTGGCCTATCCTGCCTGACACAAAGGGTTTCAGATGCTAACATTGGAGAAAGGAGAATTCAAAGTGAAAAACGTCAAATGAGGAAAAGGGAAGCAGAGGATGCTGTTAAGTGGGGAAGTTTACAACAAACCATCATGGTCAGGAGCCTTTATGAACTGAATATTACAGTAAATGTAGAAAGCAAAACTATTAGAAGGAAAAATCAACAGAACAATACGGCAAGCGACCCCTTTCCACGATTCCGTCTCTTCAATTTTCATATGGGAATAATAGTATCTGCCTGTCTCAGTCTGCTCAGGCTGCTGTAACAAAACACCACAGACTGGGTGGCTTAAACAACAGAAATGTATCTTCTCAGAGCTTTGGAGACTGGGACATTCCAGATCAAAGTGCCAGCAAGCTCCTGGCTTGCAGATGGCCACCTCGCTGTGTGCACACACGGCCACACTTTGTGTGCATGCCGAGGCAGAGTGAGCTCTCTGGCATCTCTTCCTACAAGGACAATAATTCTATCGCATCAGGGCCCCACCCTTACGGCCTCATTTAACCTTAATTACTTTCTTAGAGACCCCATCTCCAAATACAGCCACACTGGGGGTTAGGGCTTCAAAATACGAATGGGGGCTTGTGGGGGCAAACATTTAACCATTCAATGAGTTAAGGAAAGGGCTTCCATTATCCTCAGCAAACTAACGCAGAACAGGAAAGCCAAACACCGAATGTTCTCACACACATGGGGGCTTGCCAGAGGGTGCGGTAGGAAGGGAGAGCATCAGGAAGAATAGCTAATGGATGCTGGGCTTAATACCCAGGTGATAGGATGATCTGTGCAGCAAACCTCCATGGCACACATTTACCTATGCAACAAACCTGCACATCCTGCATATGTACACCTGAACTTAAAATAGAAGTTGAAGAAAAAATATATAATATATATATTTTTTAAAAATGAAAGGAGGAAAATAGCTAGTAAATTTTCATCTTCCCTGATGACAATAATTGTCCCTGTAAACTAATCAGAATATTTAGTTTACGTTTTAAATAAATACGTTAACAATTTTAAAAAAAGAAAAATGAAAAGGGCTTAGACACAGGGTGCATATTAACTCCTTCACTGCCGCTACTATGGGCTCTGTTGTTGTCTCTTGTTATCCAGAGTCCCCACGGCGAGGAACAGAGCTAAGGAAAAGAAAAAAGTTAACTGTCTCACAGGAGTGGAGAAGCAGGCCAGAGCTTAGGGACCAGTCCATTTGCAGTGCTCCCTAGAACCCAGTGGACAGGACTTTGTAAAGATTTAGTGTTGATATTTTCGAGGGAAAGGTCACCCTTCTCTGCAATCCAGATGTTTCATCTTTCATAGTCTGCCCTGCATTTCTTTGATCTTTCTCACATTACATTGCTCACCCTTGTTTAAGATAATTTCTAAAAGGGAGTAACTGAGTACATCATGAAGAGTGACATTGAGTTAGGATGAAGAAAGTCGTTATTCTTTCCATCCATTATAAAACCTTCATTCAAGTAATGATCTAGTGTTTAGCCACCCCATCTCCCAAAAGAAGACAAAGTTAACCAATTATCTCCCAAGCATATCTTGTTTTCATCCATGTCAGGGTCCAGAGCACAGAGAGAGCTCCCGCAGGAGCAGCTGTCCCTGGCACCTCCTTTGTCGCTACTGGCTTTGGTGGTGGCAAGCTGGAGGAGAGGGGAACGGTGAGGGGTAGGAAGGTGTCAGAGTCCACATCCCCAGCAGTGAGCAGAATACTCAAAGGTGTTTGTGAGACCAGGGCGCAGCAGCATCTTGGCAGCGAGGAGGGAAGGAACACAGCCAGGAGCACGGGGCTGAGCCACGACCACTCCAGGGCTTCCCAGTCCCTGCCCTCAAGTCCACTGGTTGCACTGAATAACTGCTTTTGATATTCACACTAAAAGAAGAATGACCTATCCACGGATGAATACTTCAGGGTGACACAGGATATCTGCATAGCCTCTGAGTATCTCTCTCCAAATTTACTAATGATGGTGATGGTTCTAACCTTAGGAACGCTAATTCTTTGATCCTCCTCCTGCCAGGATGGGCAGCCGGGGTCCACTTCCCTGGATGTGGGCTGCACTTAGTGACTTGCTTCCAGAGCAGGGAGAGGGAGAAGCAGTAACTTCATAGAGGAGAAACCCACAGACACCATCTCAGCCTGGTGATCGAGGTCACCATCCCCAGTAAGAAGCCACGTTGGTGCCGTGCGTCCCTGTAAGATGTGAGGGAAAGGGCGCTTCACCTCTATGCGATTCTTCCCCCAAATCCAAGACCTCAGTCTAATCAGACAAATCCAAATTCTGCAAGATACCTAACAGCTACTCTTCAAAAGCACCAGGTCGGGAAGACAAGTAAATACTGAGAAATCGTCACGGATTGGAGGAGTCCAAGGTGAACTGATGACAAAACGCAATGTGGATCCCAGATGGATCCTAGAACAGAAAAGAGACATTAGTGGGAAAACTGGGAAAATCCTGTTGTCAGTTAGAACATGTTACGTATTCTCTTAAAGATCATTCTAGCTAAGCTTTCCGGTTTCACAAAACACATCTCCAACATTGACTCATTTTTATTTCCATCTGAATTCTCCAGCCCGCCGCCTGCCTATAACCCATGAACACCAGCATAACTCTCCTCCAGAGGTTTTCAGTTACTCCCGGGGTGTCCAGGGCTCCTGAGAAGCACGGCGCTTAGTTGAGGTTAAGGTCAGGCAAAGGTGGCTATTTATTGCACCTGGCAGGGTGTATTAATACACCTAAATTCCTCTGGCCCAATCCCCCTGCCCCAACAGGGAAGCCACACAGAGCATGTTCTACAAACTTGGTCCAAGTGACTTCAGCCCCTGGGCGTGCGCCATCAACCTAGCAGAGTTTTCCTGGACACAATGATTGCCTTTTTAGGGAGTGCAAGCTCATCGTGCCGGCAGTGTGCAGTGCAACCCGATCGCGCACACGACGCCCAGTGAGGCCAAAGCCCCATCGCTAGGATCATTCAGAAGATTTTTTCCAAGTGCATACATTGCAACAAAAGCCAGAGGAGAAACACAAGGGAGGAAAAACCATAAAAACAAGGAACTGGAAAGAGGGAACAACTGTCAGAGTAAACAGGAAAAGGATTTGGTTTCTTGCTTTAATTTTCCCCTCCATATCTTATTACATGAAAGAGGGGTAAGGTCGCAAACCACCCCGGCCAGAGTGAGGGGGAATCAAAATGAACATTTCTGAGAATCCACACCCGGCCAAATTAAATCCTGCTTCCCTAAACCTTCACTTATATGTAAGTGACTTCTGACAAGCTTTTTCAAATCTTGTTCTAATTTGAAAAGAATCAGAATTTCCAAATGTTACGGGAAGTCAGGCTAAGTTCATTCATTCATTCACTCATTCATTCATTCATTCATCCATCTGTTCCTTTATTCATTCACTCACTTTTCTGCCACTAAACCCTAGCGATCCAGGGTCTGCTGTGTGCCAAGTGCAGACCCACAGAGCTGGGGGCCCTGGCCAGGCTCTCCCCTGGGAGAAGGGAGGGAGCCCTCTGAGAGGGAGCAAATCCTCAAACAGCAGCTTCGCCTAGCGGGAAGGTCACAGCAATGCTAACGGTTATGACCGAAGTTATTCACTCCTCAGCCATCTGAACAGGAAAAAGCCACTCTCTGCTAATCAGGAACATCAGAGTAAATGCATTCTCCCATCTCTATAGCCAGATACTCCAACGGCATCCATCTACCAAGGGCAGAACTTCTGAAGGTGAGGGTGCGCCCGAATCGTCCAGGGGTGTGTCAGAAGCCCAGATGGCTGGCTCCACCTCCAGAGGTTCTGAGCCAGTAGCACAGGTGGGGCTCAAGACCCAGCATTTCTAGCAAATTCTGGGTGGTGTAGATCTCCTCCAATTGCAGAAGAAAGCAACAGCATTGCCAAAAGAGGCGTAGCGAGTGCGCGGTGGCCCTCTGGCCAGTGAGCACACTGCTCCATGTTCAGAAGCAGCTATAAACTATCCTGAAACATCTGAGTGTTTAAGAATTTATTTTAAACTTTTCTGACAATAATATCACCACCATCTCACAGCTGCAAAGCCCTTTAGGCTTTATGTGCATCATCTCAAATGTTTTCTCATTGGGACCTCATGTGAACTCTGTGAGGTTAGCAGGCAGATTTATCCCACCTTATAGAGGAGGTGGTAAAACGAGGGTGGACTTGGCCCTGCAACCTTTCCTCCCTTCTCCAGGTAGCCTGGAGCTGGTGTACGAGTCCAGATCCTGCAACCTGGAGCCTAGGATTGAAGACCTAGAGTTCAGAACCTGAAGCCTGGAGCTTAGAACCAGGAACTGGGAACCCTTGGCCTAAACCTGGGGCCTGGAACCTGAAACACTTAGCCTGGAACCTGGAACTGGAAGCCTGAAGCCTGGAACATGGAACCAAAACCCTTAGCCTGGAACCTGGAACTCGGAACCTGAAACCCTTAGCCTGGAACCTGGAACCTGAAACCCTAGTCTGGAACCTGGAACCAAAACCCTCAGCCTAGAACCTGGGACTGGGAACCTGAGGCCTGGAGCCTGGAACCTGGAGTGAAGCTGGGGGCAGAAGCCGGGCCTCAACCTCTGAGTCTGAAAGTCTTTGAGCACAGGTGGCAGACGGGGCAACTGCACACACACGGTCCTTAGCCAGCACGATCCCTGAAGGCCCATCCTAAGGCCTCATGTCTGCATTGCCTCATACGCTCCTCACAGCCACCCAGTATCGCCTCTCCTTGCCAGGTGGAAACACTGAGACTCAGAGATGCTTGCCGCTTGTCTGAGGAGGTCTCCCGGCCACAGCACCCAAGGCTGACCCTCTACACTGTACTCTCCCTGGGTCCCCCAAAGATTCTCTCACGAGTGTGTGAAGTGTCTCTAGTCATGGGAGTTAGGAGGAAAACTTCACACCAAGAGAAACCCGAACCCTGCAAGGGCCCAAGAAAGGAAGCACACAGCCATCTAAGACAATGCCCAGGAAGTCCTCCCAAGGATCAGGAGTATCCTTATCTGAAATAACTTAAAAAATTTAAAAGCAGGACACAAAACTGTACAATATATTGTGCATGTTATATGTTACTTTAACCTGGTATACTTTAACACATTTTAAAAAATCTTTTTTTTAAAAAACAAGCTATTGGTAATACAGAGTGCAACCTGTTGACCTGCAAGGCAATCCTCCCACCACACATATATTCAATATAATTTATTAACTATTGCGTTCTATATAGGGAAAAATTGGAAAAGATATTTAGGAAAGAAAAATAGATTGAAATTTTAACACCAATCACAAAAACAGAAATCCAAGGAGAAAAGATTGATTAAGCCTTAAACCAAAAGGAGCACGATTTTTCTTCTTTTCTGAGATGGAGTCTCACTCTGTTGCCCAGGCTGGAGTGCAATAGCATGATCTCAGCTCACTGCAACCTCCACCTCCTGGGTTCAAGCGATTCTCCTGCCTCAGCCTCCCAAGGCACCAGCCAACATGCCTGGCTAATTTTTGTATTTTTAGTAGAGATGGGGTTTCACCATGTTGGCCAGGCTGGTCTTGAACTTCTGACCTCAGGTGATCTGGTTGCCTCGGTCTCCCAAAGTGCTGGGATTACAGGTGTGAGTCACTGCACCCGGCTTTTTTTTTTTTTTTTTTTTAAATAGAGAAGAATTCTTGTTATGTTGTCCAGGCTATTCTCAAACTCCTAGGTTCAAGCGATCCTCCTGCCTTGGCCTCCCAAAGCGCTGGGAGGAATACCATTTTTAAAAAGAATATTATTGATTAAACCAAATGGAATATTAAAGCTGAATTTTCAATCAGTGAAAGGGACAGTGTATGTGTGTGTTTTCCTTTGCAAATTGTACATAAAAAAGGAAGCAAGAGGTAGAAACCACAGAGCTGAATATGCTGGAACATTCACATGGTTAATGATCCCTTCCTGTCTCATCCCAGCAGGCTGAGATGCAAGCCTTTTGGCCAAGGGAAAAGAGAGCCCAGGGGTTGGAAGGGGGAGTCTTTGGGTAGACACTGCAGGTTCTTGGGGTTCTCTTGCTGCGAACAGGAGTGGAGGGGCGGGGACCACACAGTACTTTCTGAGATCAGTTGAGAGATGGTGAGGAGAGTGTCATGCAGAGAGCTGTGGAGACCCAGGGCTGATGCAGCAGGGGTTCCAAACAAGACAATGATCTGGTCATCTATTTTAAGAAGTTCAGCAATGTGCTTTTACAGGAGATATGGGGACAGTTTTAATCCTGTGGAAATGTGGCAGTCACTGATCTTTCTGTTGTCCAACATCCAGTCCCCCTTCTCATCCTGGGGGGTGAAGGATGAATGGGTCTCCAGCCCCACCCCCATAGGTGAGACTAAAGCTGGGGGTCTTCCCCGTCCCTTCTCCTGCAGCCACACCTGGATTTTGAGTAATCTGAAGATGCAGACAAGAGGTGTGCGCTGAATGTGCCAGCACTTAGGTCTTGGACTTCCTGCCTCCAGAACGGGGAGAGATCAACTTCCATGCTAAAGCCCCCGGTCTGTGGTATCTTGGTATAGACTGTCCCCAGCCCTGCCATCAGCTCAAGCACAATTCTAAAGCACAGCAAAGTGTAATCACATTGGCAACTCATGTCTCCATTCCCTGAGCCTGCAGCTGACTTCTAAAATGGCTCCATCTCAGCTTCCAGGGTATGTGGCCCCCTCTGTACTAACTTCCAGGAGGTTTAAATGGAGGAAACGCCAAGAATGTGATGTGGTCAGCTAGGGCTTTCTACCCTCCTTGCAGGAGGGCAAACGGTTGTAGCCACTGCCAGACCCAGGGTTCTCTAGCTGAGGGGAGTGGTTAGAGCTCAAGGTACAAACCCAGCAGGGTGGCAGGGGAAACCTGAAACAGAGATCCTCATTTGGGTATCTTCTTCCCCATGGGCCATTTGACAATGTCTGGAAGCATGTTTGGTGGTCACAGCTGGGGAGTGGGGAGCTACTGGCGCCTACTGGGCAGAAGCCAGGGATGCTGTTTAAAATCCTATAATGCATAGGACAGCACCCCCCAGGAGAGAGAATTACCCAGCCCTAAATGTCAGTAGTGCCCAGATTGAGAAACCCTAACACAAGAGAAAACAAAGAAAAAACTTTGGATACTGAAATGAAGAGTTGGAAAACCATGTGGCCATCACCTCCTCTCAACTCATGTGGCAATTCCTCTGGAGCTGGCTCTAGGCATTGGTTAAAAATAGGCGGGTTATTTAGTAGGTTCTAAGAGGTCAGATAAGCCCAAAGATAAACAGTGCAGAACAAGGCTGGGGTGAAGTGGCCCATTATTTCCGGGAAGCCAACCAAAGACCCGGGCACCAAGACTAGGATGCTTGATGGTGAAGCGGCTTGAAAAATCTGATGGCATCTTACTGTCGATTCTTGAATTCAAGACCAAGAAATAAAAGTGACACTGACTGTCTCAATGCCAAGAATGGTAACACGCTTCAAACTTATAAGAAGTCCCCAGGGACACTGACACTAAAGACACACATATTTACAGTGACAGCCATTTGTGCTTTTATTCTGAGTTCATTTAATCAGTCCCAAGGGCTGTCTGTGTCCCTCTTAGGCATGGGAGATCATCTTTCCTGTATTTTTCTCACATGCTCCACCCAACCCCCATCTCAGCCCTGGGGCACGTCCCAACCAGTCAAGAAGCACGACTGCCTCCTTCTAGAGCTAACCACAGCCACCTGAAGGTAGCAAAAGACCACCACCATTTAGTTGCCACCTACCAGGTGCCAGGCAGCATGCCCTGCAGCGTGTGGGCTGTAGTTCATTACCACGACCGCCCCACATGACAGCATTCCTCTTCCTCAGATTAAAAAAAACAAAACAAACAAACAAACAAACAAAAAAATAGACTGGGTTGCATTCACTTGCCTATGGTCACACAACTTAAAAAGGCTGACCCACAGGTCCTGGAGACCACAGTCCCACAAAGGTTCCAACCTGCAATAGATCAGTCGATCAGTCAGTCCGGTCCACCTGCACTGCTCATGAGTGGTATGCAGCCCCATGTGTAAGTAGCCAATAAATATCCCACATTGCAGAACACACCTCTATTACAATGTATTTCCACAAGGGAATTGCTCTGGAACTGCACTGGCCAACATGGCAGCCCCAAGACTTATGTAGCTCTTTACATTTAAATGCATTGCAATGAAGTTAATTTGACATGCAGATCCTCAACTGCACTGACCGCATTTCAAGTGCTCAGTAACTACAGAGGACTAGTGGCTACCACAGTGCACTGCACAGATACAGAGCACAGAGTCCTATAGACAGCATAGCTTTGGGTGATTTAAAAATATGCTGGGGGTAATTTAAAGCAATATCTTAGGGCAGAGGTCCCCTACCCCCAGGGCACAGACTGGTACCAGTCCGTGGCCTGTTAGGAACTGGGATGCACAGCAGGAGGTGAGCGGCAGGCGGGTGAGTGAGCAAAGCTTCATCTGTATTTACAGCCACTCCCTATCACTCACATTCCCACCTGAGCTCCACCTCTTGTCAGATGAGTGGCAGCATCAGATTCTCATAAGAGCGCAAACCCTACTGTGAACTGCACATGTGAGGGATCTAGGTTGTGTGCTCCTTATGAGAATCGAATGCCTGATGATCTGTCACTGTCTCCCATTACCCCCAAATGGGACTGTGTAATTGCAGGAAAATAAACTCTGGGCTCCCACTAATTCTACATTATGGTGAATTGTATAATTATTTCATTACATGTTACAGTGTAATAATAATAGAAACAAAATACACAATAAATATAATGTGCTTGAATCATCCCCAAACCATCCCCACACCCTGGTCAGTGGGAAAGTTGTCTTCCACAAAACTGGTCCCTGGTGCCAAAAAGGTTGAGGGCTGCTGTCTTAGGGAATACAGGGTAGAGCCATGCTAGCTCAGCATGGAAGCCCCACTTCCATAAGTGTCAACCTGGAAAACCCCACATCTTCCCAGATGCCTAAGGAATGTCATCAAAGAAAGTGAAAAATAAAAATGAAAGAAATCAAGGACAATGATGGCAAAATTGATAAACCTACATGATGGTTAAAAATACATGAACAAATTTAGATCTCCTGATTTCTTTATGTTTAAATATGATCATGACCACTATGTGATTTTTCATTCACTCCCCAAGCCAAGAGTGGGTGGAGAGTTTGTAATATAATATGCCAGTGGAGGCACTGAACAGATCTGGCTCTCAGAGACTTGCTGATCCAAGGGTTTACCTGCTGCCAAGGCCATATCACATTCTGCCTACCTCAACTCTCCAGGTATTTTATTTGTTTTATGGAAAGTATATCTCAGATCTTAGAGAACTTTCCAAGCAAATAAATGAATTATTCCTTTTCTTTTTTTCTTTTTCTTTCTTCCTTTCTTTTCTTTTCTTTTTTTTTTTTTTTGAGATGGAGTCTCACTCTGTTGCCCAGGCTGGAGTGCAGTGGCGCAATCTTGGCTCACTGCAACCTCTCCCTCTCTGGTTCAAGCAATTCTCCTGCTTCAGCCTCCCGAGCAGCTGAGACTACAGGTGCGTGCCACTACACCTGGCTAATTTTTGTATTTTTAGTAGAGATGGGGTTTCACCATATTGGTCAGGCTGGTCTTGAACTTCAGACCTCAGGTGATCCACCCACCTCGGCCTCCCAAAGTGCTGGGATTACAGGCGTGAGCCACCATGCCCGGCCCAATTCTTGATGCCTGAAGATATGAAAATCTCTCTCTTTTTTTTACTATCTGTATTTGTTCACCTAATTTGACATTTTATTTCACTCTCAGTAAAAGAATAGCATAATGATGGGTTCCTTTGTTTGGGCTGTGTAGACACTAGAGGTTAGCTCTTCTTCCCTGGCGTATGTCTCAGATTAATTTTCAACTTTCTTTTCCAGACTTACTAGTCCCTTAATCAAAAACAAAACTCCATTTGTAGCCACCAAATTAGAGAAGTCTGACTTGTTAACACTAAGCGATGTTTCCTCCCGACACTGACATGGTGGTCAAGGGCACTAGCCTCAAAGGCAGGAGAATGGGTTCAAATCAGAGCTGCACGCCCCTGCCTGAGGAACCACTGTCTGATACCAACACTTCAGCCGCCCTGTGTGGTTTCCTGTTCACACTTTGTGACATCTCCCTTCCTGGCCTTTGCTCAAATTGTAGTCACGATGTTTAGTGCCTCCCTCTAAAATATGAAAGGGTAGCCGAGGATCACCACACATCTGGGAAAGGCTCCAAGATGACAGAGGCCAAAACACACAAAGGAGAAAAAGAAACAGGAAGAAACAGACCAAGATGCAGGGAACAAAAAAAATTTCAGGAAAACCCCCAAATTAAGTGAATTTGCTAAATATCCTTGGAGTAGTAAGAAAAGGTACTGCATCAGTGAGTCAAGAAAGGATGCTATAAAAGAGAAATAAAGACCAACAAAAAAAACTTAGAAATTAAATATAAAACAGGTAAACTTAGTAGAAGGAGTGGAAGGTAAAGTTGAAGAATCTTCCATGAAGTATTACGAAAAGACAAAAAAAAAAAAAAAAAAAAAAAAAAGAATAAAAAAGAACTTGATGGGGATAGGAAAAAAATTCAAGAAAATTTCCCAGAATTTTAGGATACAAGTTTCCAGATTGAATGAACCCAATGAATGCTCAATAAGTGGGGGGAAAATCGAGAATTCTGAGAATAAAGAGAAGATCCTAAAAGTTTCCAAACTTTTTCTTTTAAATTTTATTTATTTATTTTTATTTGAGACAGAGTCTTGCTCTGTCAACCCAGGCTGGAGTGCAGGGGTGTGATCTCAGCTCACTGCAACCTCTGTCCCCTGGGCTCAAATGATCCTCCCACCTTAGCCTCCCAACTAGCTGGGACCATAGGCACAGGCCACCATGCTTGGCTAATTTTTGTATTTTTAGTAGAAAAGGGATTTCACCATGTTGTCCAGACGGTCTCAAACTCCTGAGTTCAAGTGATCCACTCGCTGGCCTCCCAAAGTGTTGGGATTACAGGCGTGAGCCATTGCACCTGGTCACTTTTTCTTTTCTTTTTTGTGGAGATGGGTGTCTCACTATGTTGCCCAGGCTGGTCTTGAACTCCTGGGCTTAAGTGATGCTCCTGCCTCAGATTCCCAAATAGCTGGGACTACAGGCATGCACCACCATGCCCAGCTAAATTAAAAAAATATATTTTTAGAGGAAGGGTCCTACTTTGTTGCCCAAGCTGGACTAGAACTCTTGGTCCCAAGCTATTCTTTCACCTTAGCCTCCTGAGTTGCTGGAATTACAGGTGTGAGCCATATGCCTGACTCCTAATTTCACTTTTTTGATATTTATTAGTTTATTTTATTGACTAGGTAATACAGTCACATGGTTCAAATATCAAGAGCATGAAGAGTGGCACTTGACAACCTGCTTCCACCTGCACCCCCACAGTCCTTTCATTGTGTTCTGCCAGTGATTTTTATGCAAATGCAGGAAAATTGCAGGCTTTCTCACACAAGGAACAGCATACTATTTCTATTTTTTGTATATTACTTTTTCCAGTTAACAATACTTACTAGAAATTATGCCAAAGAAGACACAGAGTTCTTCATCATTCTTTGGAAAATTATTTTTAACATAGAACTCTATACACAACCAAAGTATTAATCAAGTATGAATGTAGAATAAAGACATTTTCAGACATGTGAATACTTAGAAGAGGCATTCTTACTCCAAAAGCTACTGAAGGATGTGTTCCAGAAAAATAAGATAGCAATCCAAGAAGGAAGATAATATGGAATCCAGAAAACAGGGACCTAACAACAACAATAAAAAGGGGGTAAAAGAAATTCTCAGAATGGTGGCAGAGGGAATGGCAGGTGCAGGAAACCCCCAGGAGAACACCCAGACCAGACTAGATCTAGAGGACAGAGGTCTCCAGTGGGTAGATTTCCATATAATAATAAAATGGAATTGATAGATTATCTGATTTGTTTAATCATATAGAACATAGCATTTTGATGGGTTCTGTTGAAAACTTTCTGGAGATATGTAGATATATAGATAGATAAGCTAGATGGGTAGGCAGATGAGCAATGAAAAAGAAAATAAATCATCAACTTTAGAAGAAACAGAAAGTTGTATAAGGAAGGAAAGATTATAGTACACTGCTTGGCTCTGCAATTGACATTATTTACATAGCCAGCAACATCATCATCATTACCAGCATTTACTGAGCATTTACTATGTGACAGACATTGTTCTGAGGTATTTTTGTGAAATATCTCATTTACCCTCATAACTGCCCTGGGTGAAGTATACTCCTAAAACTTTCCCATCTTACCTATGTGGGAACTGAGGCACAAAGTTGATAAGTAACTTGCCGTGAGTCATGGTATAAGGGACAGAATGGGGATTTGAACCCAGGAAATCTGATTCTAGCACCCATACTCTTAAGCAGTCTGTCCTGTCAGTGAATATTCATTTAGCCCCACACTACAATGAACTATATAGTGTGATGCAGAGAAGGAAAGTAGGGAGCCTGCCTGAACTGGGCCCATGCACACCAAGTCCTGTCCTTCAATGCAGGAGCCAGTTGATAGCATCTGCAATTGATAAACTAATGTGTAATACATATGCATGTTATTTATAAAGAAGGAGATCATTACCAGATCATTTAGGATCTTGTAGGTTGTTTAAGGACTTGGCTTTTACGGAGTGATACAAGACACCCTTGGAAAGTTTTTTATCAGAGAAGTGACATGATCTGACATATTTTAAAAGGACTGCCAAGCCTGCTGTGTGGGGAACGGCCTGACGATATAGGGTCAGGGTAAAAACATATATTACTCTGATGAAAAAAAATTAAATATTTTAAAGATGAAAGGATGGAAAAAGAAGATGAGAGACATAGTGAGGCAGAGACAGATATGGGACTCTCTCTCCTGAAATGTCACCCCCTGGTGGTTCAGAGGCCAGTGGGGGACAACATGTGCCAGGGATAGGAAGCAGGTGGCTTGCCTGCAGGACATGGCCTGAACGGGGTCTTGGAGGAAGCTGAGGGGCTGATCCAGGAAGCAGCCTGGGCCCTGAACTAGCAGCCCCTAATTAACAGGTGGCCTCAGCCATGTTCCACACGGTCTCTGAGTCTTTTTTCTCTCTGTCAGACACAGAGACTCTGAACTCTTTTCATAGGATAGAAACAAACTATGGGAGTAGAGCTTCCAGAGTACCTGGCACACCTTGGGCCTCAGAAGCAACCTCCGTTCGCCCCTCTCTCCTTTCCTTTTTTTTTTTTTTTTTTTTTTTTTTTTTTGAGACGGAGTCTCGCTGTGTCGCCCAGGCTGGAGTGCAGTGGCGTGATCTCGGCTCACTGCAAGCTCCGCCTCCCGGGTTCACGCCATTCTCCTGCCTCAGCCTCCCGAGTAGCTGGGACTACAGGCGCCCGCCACCTCGCCCGGCTAGTTTTTTGTATTTTTAGTAGAGACGGGGTTTCACCATGTTAGCCAGGATGGTCTCCATCTCCTGACCTCGTGATCCACCCGTCTCGGCCTCCCAAAGTGCTGGGATTACAGGCTTGAGCCACCGCGCCCGGCCTCCCTCTCTCCTTTCCTGTCTCACACTCACTGGGGACGGGCAGGGCTCACAGGGGACGGGCAGGGCTAGAAGCCAGGTCCTGGATTTCCCTTATCCACACTGCCTCTCATGTCCTCCACACACACATCCCAACCCTGAGTACCAGGCCAACGAGTGGCTCAAGAGTCACCCAGAAAAGGAAGAAGGGAGACAGCTGGCCCTCTGACAAAAATAGCTGTGGGGTGGGGCCCAGGGCCATCGGGGACCAGCAGGCCTGTCCACAGCTGAGTTTTCTGCAAACTCAGAAACCCAGTAGCATCTTTTGGGAATCGCACAAACAGCCCAAGGTCGCAGGCGCAGTGTTCGCGCCCTCCAACAGCTCAGACTGTCGGTAAAAATCTGTCTGGAACGCCGGTCTTGTCACATTCCTAAAACCTTGCAGACAACCTGCCAAGATGGTGTTTGGCTTAGGAGAATGAGCTGCAGAACGGCCCTCAGGGCCTCCACTGCGGCTGGGTTACAAATAGAGGCAGGATGTTGTTCAGGCTGGACAGTCCTATGTCCTGCCGGGCACTGAACGCCCCTCACCTCTCCCAACTCCTGTGGAACAAAGGGGCAGGGCCCGACCCCAAAGGCAAACCAGTGTCCAGCAGCGTCCAGTTGGTGTGAAATCTGCTGGCCAGCCTCAGAAAAGCAAATTCATAGAGAAAAAAGTCAGGAAATTCACTTTCAAATCAAGTGAAATAGGTTGTAGGGACAAGTCTGACATCTTGGTTGCGTGCAGGTGAATGCCGGCCCCAGGGTCACCTCACCTGAGGGCAGGGGACTGCACTGGGGACCCAGATTTGCATCTTGGCAGCCGGCCTCAGTCCTGGACTCTCCACCCCACAAGGCCCAGGTCAGGGTAGTGCTGGAGACAGGTAGAGCGAAGTTTTCTCACTGAACCCCATTTCTCGGCTGTTCTGGAAAAGAACACGTGCACCCCACCCCCAGCTTGGTTCTCCAACAGCCTTGAGGAGAAGAGTGACAGGCTCCCTCCACCCAGGCTGATAGAGGAGGGCTATTTGGGAAGGACAGGGAGAAAAGAGGAATGAAAGGGGGACTTAAGATTAAAAGACCCAATATTTATGAACTACCCGAAACGAGGGGCACGGCTTTATGTTGGGTTCCAGAAGCAGAGCCCATGGCAGGACTGGATGTGAGCCCCGTCCCAGCAGGGGCATGAGGGAGGCAGGCCGGTCAGTGAAGGGCTGGGCGGGGAGGTGGCCTCGGCAGGAGTCAGCCTCAGCCTGGCCCGCAGAGAGCTCCAGAGCAGGAAACACACTGCACAGTTGGTTGCACCTTGAAACAAGGCTGGGGGACATTTTGTGTCCTCACAAAATGGTTACTTGATGGCTGCAGGCTGCCTTGGGGGCAGCGTGACCCCTTCTCCACAACTGGACTCCTGTGTGGCCACGGCTTGAGTGAAAGACGGCGGCTGTGAGGACTGAACAGCCAGCACCCGCAGTCCCACAAGTCAACTTGGGGCCGGTGAAGGGGAGCCAGGTGGGGCAGCAGTGCCCCGTCATGGATCAGGGCCCAAGGCCACAGGCCACAGAGGTGCCAGCTTGGAGAGGAGGCTGCAGAAACAGTTATGGGCGAGAGGGGCCCCGTCCTGCTGGGTGAGGAAGGAGTACCTACCACCAGGACATAATAAGCTCACCGCACTGTCACAAGGCCCCACAGTGAGTTCCTAATGCAGCCTGCGCAAATGACTGTTCCTGTTGGGAAAAGCACCTTCATTGGAGAGCAATACTCAGAGTCGCATGGTGGGACCAGTATCACTTTACTCAGCCGCAGAGTGCTGAATGAAAAGTTTGGGATGCTACCAAAATGCACCAGCTGAATGTGAAACGCGGCAGGAGAGGAAAATCTATCTGCGTTGGAAACACCCCTCCCCAGATGTGGGAGGCGCAGCTCATGCCTTTGGTGCTAATGAGCTTCTCCAGTGCGTACTGAACCTTTTTCCTGACAACATCCCGCCTGAATTCCACTGCAACAAGAGAGTGAGGAATAATCGACTTGTGATAATACAGCATTTGCAAATAAGTATCTTTACTATATGCTTGCCTAGAGTTTAAACCATAACATGGACGCAGGACATCAGCTGCAGATGCAGAAATGCACCCTCCAAAGGCTGCCCTCGCCGTGAGTCCTGCTTCTACCCAGAAGAGTGCAAAGCCCTGCGCAGTGGAGCCTAGCTCTTACCCTCGCTCCAGCGGAACTGGGACCCACATCTCTGCAAGGTGACTCAGGCTTCCCAATGACCTCGGCCCAGAATATTCCACTTACTCTCTAGAAGGCATGTTCTTGGGTGCCAGACCTAAGTGCCAGCTCACTCCTTCCCACTTTCTTGAAGGCTCCCCAGTTTCCTTTCAGGCCCCCACACCTTCCCAAGTATTTCAGGGAGGCTGGCTCTCCCCAGTCCTAGGACAAGCCTGACAGGTCACAGGGTAGACCCACCCACCTTTGCCACAGGCACTGAGCCCCTAAGTCCATGGTCCTTGTCACAGAGCTTGGTGCAGGAGTGGCCAGGCGGACACATGGAGGTTTACCAGGGAGATACTGCTGGCTCTCTGGAGCGAGCCACCAGAAAAGATGGTGTGTGGGCTCCACAGCGGCAGCCTGGGAAAGCCAAGACCAGTGGCCTTCATGAAGCAAGTCAGCCTGAGGATGAGGCCGCCCACAGAGGATGGCCCAGCCCAACCAGCTGCGCAGGTACTGTGGGAAAAAGGCCCGAGCCACTGGTGAGGCTGGCGGGGAATCCTACCCTGCCTCCGGGCTTGCTGTGCTCCAGCCAATATGCTTCCCCTTGTCAATGCCAGTCCAGTCAGGGTTTCCGTCGCAGCAGCCAAAGCATCTTGACTGGTAGATACAGCCTTCAAAAACTCAAAATGCCACTTCCTCCAGGAAGCCACTTCTGACACCACTGGCCTGCTATAATTCTCTCTGTCCAAACCTTCAGAGCATTGTCTACGCCCTTTTCATATCAGATCTCTTCCTGTCTTCCGTTAGCATTATTGATCTACAGGTGTCAACCCCTTTCTGGCCCAACTCCTGGCCCAACAAAAAAACACAGCAGGTCCTTGTTGGGTTCCTCCTTGACTCTCCAGTCTCCCCAGGACAGGAATTTGGATACTATGACTTGTATCTGTTGAGTCAATGAGTGAATAAGAAAGCACTGAACCTAAGACAATTTTTTTGATTTCTATAAGAACCCCGATGAATTCAAGGAATAGATATTTGCCATTTGAATAGTGATTTTCATTTTCACAGTTGGGAAATAGAATTTAATTTGTACTAAAACATAAGATGTCACACCTGCTCCCTCCAGCCCTGTCAATCTGTGCTACTCAGCACTCGTAACAGCTGCATCTACGGCTGGGTTTTACAGGGAGGGGTGTGTAAGGAGCTCTCATATTTACCCACCGCCTAGTTACATACTTTACGTTGCTACCCACTTTCTTTAATCCTGACAGCCAGGGGAGATTTATTCTTCTCCATTTTAGAGATGAGAAAACAGAGGCTCAGAGGAGATTGAGTAACTCACCTTCCTAGGATGGCACAGCTAGCAAAGAACTATGTCGTTTCAAAGCCCAGCTCTGACTCACAAGTCTATCTCTGTAACTCCAACTGCATCTTCCTGGGTGGGAGGCAGGACCTGGGGCTCTCAACCCAAGGAGTGTTCCCTTGCCTTTCTTTTCAATTTCTTTTATAAAAAGAGCAGATAGGCTGGGCGCAGCAGCTCATGCCTGTAATCCCAGCACTTTGAGAGGCCAAGGCAGGCAGATCACTTGAGGCCAGGAGTTCGAGACCAGCCCGGCTAACATGGTGAAACCCTGTCTCTACTAAAAATACAAAAATTAGCCAGGTGTGTTGGTGCGTGCCTGTAATCCCAGCTACTGGTGAGGCTGAGGCAGGAGGATCTCTTGAGCCTGGGAGGTGGAGGTTGCAGTGAGCCGAGATCACACCACTGTACCCCAGCCTGGGCAACAGAGTGGGACTGTGCCAAAAAAACAAAACAAAACAAAACAAACAAACAAACAAAAACACCAGTGGATAAAAGGCAAACTCTGGGAACTTTCATTCTTCTCATTCTTTTGCCCCATAACCACTGACATCAAGACAAGACTTGCGATTCACTGGCCACCTCTGGCCCTTGCAGGGAACACTTGTTAGGCGCTGCGGTCAAATGCATACATAAATGACTGTCTTCACAGGAGGGAGTTATACTCAAGCTACTATATTTAGCAAATGTCTATATTTAGCCAAAGGTCCTTTAAATGCCTTGTACTTCTTTTGTTTATTAATTAATGTAACAGACATTGATGAACACCTAGTATGTGCCTGGCTCTGTGCTGAGCTCTTGGGATACAAAAGTAAGATATTTCCTGTCTGGGTGTCACCTTCTACAGGTGAACAAATAATGATAAGGTACTCTGACTGCCATGCCAGGTGTGGGCACGCCATGGAGGGCCATGGAACCAGGGAGACTTAGGCCTGGTGCGATATGAGAGGGCTGAGAGTCTGGAAGGTCTCCTGGAGGTCACGGTGGGCTTCCAGCAATGAATAAGGGTTTACCTGGAAAGCCCTTTTCTGTATCATACAGAGAGAAACAGAAGTGTATTCACTCAATATTCAACAAATACCGATTGACTGCCACATGTCCGTAAGAGCAAAACCAGGTATTTACAACTACAAACACCTAAGGATTGGTTACAGAGTTGATCCCCCAGAATATCTGACGATGTAGCCAGACACTACAGTCCAAATGGCTTGGAGGTGTTTCCTGTGGGAAGAATCACATGTGGAAAAGCTCGCCATCATACCCAACACGGAAGAGAACCTGTGAGGCGGGCTGCAAGGCAGAGACTTTCTTTGCGTTCATACACCCACCTGGCACAGAGTTCAAACGGTACAAAGGGAACACTGTCAAAAATTAAGCTTCCTTTGTCCCCCTGGGGCCGCAACCTATTGGCTCCCCTTTTCCCAACGGGAAAAGCCGTCCCTGTACGACTTTCTGGATGTCATGTACATTCTTTAGCCTTAAGGTAGAATTCTTGCGGGAGGAAAAAAAAAAAAAAAAAAAAAAAAAAGGCATTTGTACAAATACCCACTTCTAGTGTGCCTTCAATTAGTCACAGGTAAAGTTAATCACCAAACATGATCTTAGTTACAATAAACTCTGCCCAGGAAACTTTAATGAAGACCTTTCAGTGTGCCTGGACCCGTTTGCAGGCTCAGTCCTGAAAGAAAATTCACAGTGATCCCCAAGTTCATCTCTGAGCTGCACCTTGAGTGACATCGATGGATGGATGACAAATGGTCACCTGAGCAACTCGGCCATTTCGGCAGGGCCATGTGGCCTCCGGAGACCGTCCACTGCCTCCAGGTCGGGCCTAAGCCCCTGCCTCCTTCCGTGCGGCACAACAAAGCGGGGAGCTCGCCCCCGCCCGGCCAGCCCGAGCCACCACGCGCGCTGGCGGCCCCCGGGTCCTCTCCGGAGGGCGCAGCGGCCAACGGGGGCCGGGGTGGGGGAGGGCGCGCAGCGTTGCGGGCTGGGCCCGGGGCTGGAGGACGGGTGCCGGGTCCGCAGGCCGCCGAGATCGGGGCCGGGGCGCAGCGCCCGGGGATCAGCGCCCCGGCGCTCGCCTGCCCGGCCCACCCGCCTGGAGCCAGACGCGCAGTGGCACAGACGCGCAGCGGGACAGACGGACGCCAGAGAGACCCTGACAGCCGCCCGGCCCCCGCGCCCGCCCCGCGCCCCCCGGCTACCCGCCCGGCGCGCTTACCTCCCGCGCGATCTGGTTGAGCGCGTCGTCCTCCGCCGTGAGCCGCTCCCGATTGGGGAGCCGCTTGCGCCCCGAGCCCTGGGTGCCCATGTCCATCGGCCGCGTCGCCCGCAGCTGCCGCGGGGCCCGTTGCTCCAGCCGCTCGCGCCGCCCCGGCCCGGCCCCGGCCCCAGCCCCTCCCTCCGCCGCGGCGTCATGGCGTCAGCGGGCGCTGGGCCGGGGACGCGGGGACGCGGGGGGACGGGGGCCGCGGGGACCCGGGGGAAGCCAGAGCCGGAGGTCCGCAGCAGGGGCCAGGGACGGCGGGGACCAGCGACGGCGGGGCGGGACGGGGCGGGGGACGGGGGTGGGGGGCGGAGACGCCAGGTGTCAGAGACGATGGGGGTCCGATACCACCGGGACGCTGGGGATGCCCAGGGCCGGGCACGCGGGACCTGAGGGACCGGGAGCCCCGGAGGGTGGACTCCGCGGGGACTGTTTGGCGGGCCGGTAATCGCGGAGCGATGCGCCTCAGGGCGGTGGGCACCGGTTGAGTGGGGACCTACCCACCGGAGAGCTGGGGGTAGGAAGGCTTTAAGGGGCTTGGGTTGCCTTGAGGTGTTTGCACGGAGGGGTGGGCACAGGATATGTTTCGGCCTGACGCTCCCCATTCCGCGGTGAGTCGGTGAGTCGGGGTGGAAGTCCCTCGCCGGGGTGAGAGCTAGGCTCTGGGGTCAGGCCGAGATGTGCTCGGATCCGCCCGCCACCACCGCCGGCTCCTGTGACCTTGGCCAGCCTCCTGGGCGCCGGCTTCACAGGCTCTGGGAATATGATGTGGATGTGTGCGTTTCTGTCTTTACACGCGTGTTCTTCGTGCTGGCATCCATCCTTCTCCCCGCTGTCTGCCCCCTGAGATCAAGGACTTGTCACTTCTCTCGTGGGTCTACAGCCTCTAGGATCGGGGCAGGTGCATGGCAGCTCTCTCCTACTTGTTGAAAAAGTAATGAACTTACTTGCGCTCTCTGAAGCTCACAGTCAATGCTCCAGAGGTGGATTTAAAAGTAAATCAAATCGGAGGATTAGGTAAAGGTTAAAAACCCCTGCTTAGGGCACCGCAGGAGCACTGGGTGGGAAAATTACTGGTGTGTTTGGGGTATGGGGAGAACTTCAGTGTGGCTGGACCTGGGGAAGAATGGGAAGAGGGTAGTGATGGAAGAGGAGGGGAGGCTGTACTGAAGTCACCTGTGATGTTTTTCCCCCAGTGTTAGGGACAGTTAACATTTTGGTGTATTTCCAACCAAGTGATGTGTCCAGATTGCTTTGGGTTCTTAGGGATGTAGCCTGGAAGCTGTATGGAGGTGGGAAGAGGAAGGGGGCCCCTCCACCCGCAGTGATAGTGGCAGCTGTTGGAGGTTTCATTGCAGGGAAAAGACAGTGAGTCCGGTGACATGGGAGGGAGGGCAGATCCAGGTGACATTGCTCTGGGTGCCTGAGCTGATGCAGGTGAGTTGGCAGGGCTGACTGTGGCCTCATTCATGGTACTGCACCTGCACATTGTAGGCACTAAGGAAATAAGTGTTGACTGAATCTTCCAGGCCATATTCATATTACTTCAGAGGCCATACTCCTTAAGTGACATGGTCCTCCTTGGGGGAAACTTTGAGCCGCAGCCTCTTGCGCTGCCCTGGTCTTGCTGGTGGCTACTCACTGTTTCCTAACCCCTGGGGCACTGTGGCGACTGCGCGTCTCTGCTGAGACTGGTTCCCGTGAGTTCACTCATTCATGCACGCACACCTGCTGCCTGCCAGCTGCTGAGCTGGAGGCTGGGGCGTAGCTGTCAGAGAGGCAGACATGGCTACTGCCTCTCAGGGCTGACTTGAGATGCCTGGAGCTCCTTATCTAAAGCCAAATCCAAGTTCCAACGTCTCCTTTCTAAAAGATGTCTCCCTTTGCTCCCTGTCCTTCACTGGAACTTTGAGCCACTTTTTATTAACACCTAAATCCTCCATCCTGATCTGTTGAGGCCAGAAGGGCAGGCACTGACCCCATCTTCCTCATCTTTAAGCCTTCACTGGGGATTGGCTGTGCCAGTTGCTTAGTGGAGTGCAGTGGTTGAACCTGTGGAACCCTCCTCCCGACTTCTCCTGTCAGATTGTTGTCCAGAAACACGAGATTCACTGCTGCGGGGAAAAAGTGGCCAGAGGTGTGTCTGAACAGCTCCCGCTGGTAGACGGTGTTCTCCGACACTGTGGTGAATTCAGCTTCCTGCCCCTCCCCCATCACCTGTCCGCTTCCAGAAAAGAGCCGCTTTTTAGGAATCATCAGAAACAACATTGCTGGGTCCTCCGATGGCCCCATGACATCACAACTCCCTGGCTACAGTCCTCTTCCCCTGGCGATGTGCTCTCAGAGTGGACTGGTTCTCACTTCAGAGTCAGTTCCCACCTCTAAATGGAAATATGGGTACCCACTGTCTTAGTTCCTTTGTGCTGCTACAACAGAACACCTTAGACAGGGGTCATTTACAAAACCACAGAAATGTATTGTTCACAGCTGTGAGGCTGGGAAGTGCAGCATCAAGCCTCCAGCAGAATCAGTGTCTGGTTGAGGCCCATTCCTCACAGATGGCACCTTCTGTGTGTCCTCTCATGGTGGAAGATGGGCTCCCTCCAGGCTTTTGTGTAAGGGCACTCATTGCATTCATGAGGGCTCTGCTTCAGGACCTGGTCACTTGCAGGCCCCACCTTGCATTGAAGGTTAGGTTTTGACATATGAATGGGGGAGGCCACCACCATCCAGACCATGGCCTCTACTTTGTCGGGGTAGGGACAGTATTCTAGGCAAGAGCCCTTCCAGGGCTTCACACACAGGCAATCAATCAATCATCCTTGCAGCTCCTGTCCTCGAATGCCCAGGTCTGGAATGAATAGTGAACAGCAGTTCCTGCCTGGGCAGAGGGGAGGTAGACAGAGACATTACACAGCTTGGTGGGTCTTCTCTGTGCTTGGGGTGCCTCCTGGAGGAAGATAAAGACCTACAAGACTCCATCATGCTGATCCACGGGTTCACCAAAAAATTGTGGTGTTTCCTCCACCCTCGACCCTCGGCCCTCCCTGCGTGGATGTGCATGAACCTGTTTCCACTGAGAAGACTGGCCTCTGCCACCAGCACTACTGACCCCTCCCGCGTAGCCCTTCTCCTATTCCAGATGATGACACTGCCCACCAGGGTTTACTTCAGAGCAGGAAATTGAGAAACTATATCACAGATCTGATGTCCAGGGCCAGAGAATTAACATGTTCATCTCCAAGCCTGGTATCAAGTCCCTTCACAAAAATACAGATGCCACCTTCAGGAAGCCTCCACGAGAAAGCGGAAGCAGCCAGGGAAGCCTTGGCAAGGGAAATCACACAGAGGTGCCATCCCCAGCACAGGTTTGCCTTTGTTCAGGAGCTCAGTGGGTAAGCCCTGTGGGCTGGCTGGGAAAGGAAGTTGATGAGCAGCTATGCAGAGGCGTCCAGTCTGCATGAGGACTCAAGCTTCTCAGGCAGAGAGCCATCTGAGCCATCACGTGGGCCATAATGTGACTCACTCTGGGTCCACTGAGAGCATCATCCACGTGGGTCTACCTCAAACCTCTTTTACCAGCACTCCGGTCTTGCTCTTCCAGTTCCCAGAGGATGGAAAGCCCTGCTTTGGATCACAGCTGGAGCAGGGCAGGAGAACTGCAGCCCTCCCCAGGAATGCTGAAGGACCTATAGAAGAGAGCCATCTCTCATGCATGGAACTTGGAGCCAGCACTTTGCCCAGAAGTGTGGCTGGCTGAGGTCAGGGCCCTCGTGATGCTCAGGAGGTGAAGGGCGTGTCTCCTTTGTCCTGCTGGATGTTTTCAGGTGCATCGTTCAGTAGCTCAATCACAGCACTTCCAAAATACAACAGTGGATGATGCCTGCCCCAATAAATGCCTCTTCCTTCTCAGGACACCACCACTTCCAGTAACTTTTTCATGTTTCTTGGAGTAAAAACTTTGGAACCATTTTGAAATCCTTTCTCCTTTCTCTACTAAATCCGATCAAATACCCAGTTGGTCTTTTCCTTCATCTCTATCTGATCATTTTGATCCTCCTTTGGTATGTTTGCTGATACCACCAAGGTCTGCAGCTGGTCCCCCTTATACGTCATTTGTGGATTACTAGCATAAGTCGCCTTCTGGACTTGGTGTCTCCAGGGTAGGGTGCCTGAGACAGTCTATGGGGAAGGGGAAGCAAATATAGAATTTCTGTTATATATATCTTCAACTAAACGTTAGAAATCCAATGTTACTAATTTTTGATCTATAAGCTCATTTCAAGCAGTCACTCAAGGCATTTCAGGGGCTGGCAGTGGCATGCTCTCTCATTATATCATTTTTTGCATATTTTGATGTATTTCGGTGGACCAGGTTAAATGGATTTATGGATTGCATAACCTAGTTTTAACTAAAACTCAAAGAGTAGATAAATGGCTTCGAAAGATTTAAAAGATTCCCAAAAGCCACAAATAAACAAGAAAATTGAGAGACTGGTTTCTTAGGTCAGGTAGGAGCTCTTCACTGGCCTCAGTATAAGGTTATCAGACAGGACAAGAACATTTAGTAACCGTCAAAACTATTTACATATGAATTTACGTTTCCTATCATTAATGATTAACTTCATTCTAAGTGGATATTGTGCCTTTATTAACTAATGATGATAGACTAGGAACATAATTTATATATAAATATGCAAATGCTTGTGGGGGGTTAAAAATACTTACGGATCATTTCCATTATCAAAAACATCTGGGTTCTAAGGCCAGGTGCCTGGCTTACACCTGTAATCCCAGCTACTCAGGAGGCTGAGGCAGGAGAATCGCTTGAACCCAGGAGGCGGAGCTTGCAGTGAGCTGATACCGGGCCACTGCACTCCAGCCTGGGAAACAGCGAGACTCCCTCTCAAAAAAAAAAAAAGTTATAGACGAGGAATTCGTGTGTGTGTGTGTGTGTGTGTGTGTGTTGGCAATAAAGAATGAGTTTAATTGATGCAAGAATCTGATGAAAGTTGGATTCCTCTTACAGTGGGGAAAATGGGCATCTGAGCATGAAATTTGAGTCCAATTTTAGAGGGTGATATTTTGAAGTCCATCCATGGGCTATCTGAATTCCCATTCTACACTGTCCCAATTTAATCCACTATCTACAAAAGCCAGAATAATCTTCTGCAATACGCTTCCATCATGCTGGCGTCAGAACTGCAGAATGGCTCTCGGGCGGCTGCTGCCGCAGTTCTGGAGGGTACCAGCAGGTGTGAAAGGCATCAGTTCGTGCGTGATTAGTGATAGTCACAGTGCTGAAGTTTGTGAGATTATTTGCTTTAAATGTTATTGTCATAAAATTTCATGTTCACTAAGTGCTACTGGGTGCCAGGAATTTTGCAGCAGGAAAGTGCCTGGTAGGAGGATGTCAGGCTTGGGACACATTGGGACACGCCATGTGTGCCTCTGGGAAACTCGCTGAGGGTGGCGAGTCCTTGGTACACAGTGCCAATTCTGTAGCCAAACCCCTAGAGCACCTTTGAGTAGCTCTCTTGGGACAGCTTCCTGAGAGCTGGGACCAAGATTGCCTTTCCATCCCTCAGAGAGCCTTATTCTGGATTACGGACCCATGGGTGCTTAGAACATGTGGCTTGACTGAATGAAGAATCCTTTTTTAAAGTACGATATCAAATAGGATGTGAAAACCAATTTTCTTTTTACTTGGGGAAGAGTAATGATGCAAATGTAGGTACTTATTGACTAGCAATGTAATCAATTTTCACCTAACATGGGATTTATTAACTATTAATTCAATTGGATTAAAAAAAAGGTGACAGGACTTTCAGCTACAGGACTTTCAGCAATAGGGTAAACCTTATAGGAAACTAACCCTCCTTTCAACAATCATGAACCTCAAACAAAGTCTAGAAAACAGCTCTCTGGAGGCTCTGGGGAGTAAACAAATACACACTGGGACTGGAGTGGACACAACCTTTGAAGGAAGAGAAGTAAATAGGAAGATGTCTGCTTTTCCAGAGGACATACCCCAGCCTGCAAGGCACGTTGGGAGGGCTTGAGAATGACTCGACTGAGGAGTTAGATGTCTGGGTCTGGGGCTATAAGTGCAGCTGGAAATTGTGGGAAGATCCCAGAGAAGAGGGACCATAGAAGGTTGGCTCTCAAGATTTGCATACTAACTTAACCAGAATCCATAGCTGAGTCCCGAACTACACATGTGTGTGGTGAGATGCCAGGACATGCAGAAGGAGGCAACAGCTGGAAGCCTGAAAAAGCTGAGCAGAGATTTCAGCCCAGTGCTGGGGAGATAAACTCAGGAATTCAAGTCCTACCAAGTTAGAGAGTCTTTCCACTGAAATCTCAGAAGACTGACTTAATAGTGAGACACAGGACTAGGGGCTATGACAGAAAAACCAAAATGGGCCCGGATGCGGTGGCTCACACTTATAATCCTAGCACTTTGGGAGGCCAAGGTGGGTGGATCACCTGAGGTCAGGAGTTCAAGACCAGCCTGGCCAACATGGTGAAACCCTGTCTCTGCTAAAAAATACAAAAATTAGCTAGGTGTGGTGGCAGGCACCTGTAATCCCAGCTACTTGGGAGGCTGAGGCAGGAGAATCGCTTGAACCTGGGAGGTGGAGGTTGTAGTGAGGCGAGATTGCGCCATTGCACTCCGGCCTGGGCCACGAGAGCGAGACTCCATCTCAAAAAAACACAACATGACAAAACAAAATGAGCACAAACCTAGAGCCAAGTCTCAGTAAGACGAAGACAAGACGCAGGATGGAGGTGTATTTATTAACTGCCTGCTTGAAGCAAATTCAACACGCTTCAGAGGAAGAGAACAGTCCATAGTCCAGATCCCCTGTAAAGCGCTGCCGACCATGTGCAGCACAGACAGAGACTTCCTAGACAAGAAGAATCAGGAAAATGAGACTTGGGGCAGGAGGAAAAATAGTCAATTGAGAAATACTCACAGATGACCTAGATGTTGGAATTAGCAGATAAGTCATATAAAATAACCATGGGAAAGATGGATATAATTGATGAAAAGAGAGGGAATGCCAGCAGAGATCTGGGAATTTTAAACATGGAAATTGTAGAACTATAAAGTATAATATTTGAAATTAAAAATTTATTGAGTAATATTAACAACAGGTCGGATAACGTAGATGAAAAGATCCGTGGACTTGAAGCCTGGTCAAAAAAATTACCCAAACTGGAAAGAGAGAGAAAAAAACCTGTTTTCTTTAAAAAATTTTTTCAGGCTGGGTGCGGTGGCTCAAGCCTGTAATCCCAGCACTTTCGGAGGCCGAGACGGGCGGATCACGAGGTCAGGAGATTGAGACCACCCTGGCTAACGCGGTGAAACCCCGTCTCTACTAAAAAAAATACAAAAAACTAGCCAGGTGAGGTGGCGGGCGCCTGTAGTCCCAGCTACTCGGGAGGCTGAGGCAGGAGAATGGCGTAAACCCGGGAGGCGGAGCTTGCAGTGAGCTGAGATCCGGCCACTGCACTCCAGCCTGGGCGACAAAGTGAGACTCTGTCTCGAGGCGGGCGGATCACAAGGTCAGGAGATCGAGACCACAGTGAAACCCCGTCTCTACTAAAAATACAAAAAATTAGCCGGGCGCGGTGGCGGGCGCCTGTAGTCCCAGCTACTCAGGAGGCTGAGGCAGGAGAATGGCGGGAACCCGGGAGGCGGAGCTTACAGTGAGCCGAGATCGCGCCACTGCACTCCAGCCTGGGCAACAGCGTGAGACTCCCTCTCAAAAAAAAAAAAAAAAAAAAAAATTTTTCGGCTGGGCGCGGTGCCTCCTGCCTATATAATCCCAGCACTTTGGGAGGCTGAGGCACGAGGATCATGAGGTCAGGAGTTCAAGACCAGCCTGACCAACATAGTGAAACCCTGTCTCTACTAAAAATACATAAATTAGCCAGGCATGGTGGCACCTGTAATGCCAGCTACTCAGGAGGCTGAGGCAGGATAATCGCTTGAATCCAGGAGGCAGAGGTTGCAGTGAGCTGAGATCACGTCACTGCACTCCAGCCTGGGTGACAGGGTGAGACTCCAGCTCAAAAATAAAAATAAATAAATAAAAACTTCCACAATTCTGAATAGTTGAAATCAGGAGAAACAATACATATATACATTTTTTTCAGACGAAGTTTCACTCTTGTTGCCCAGGCTGGAGTGCAATGGCGTGATCTCGGCTTACTGCAACCTCCACCTCCCAGGTTCAAGTGATTCTCCTGCCTCAACCTCCTGAGTAGCTGGGATTACAGGCGCCCACCACCACCCTGGCTAATTTTTTGTATTTTTAGTAGAGATGGGTTTTCACCATGTTGGCCAGGCTGGTCTTGAACTCCTGACCTCAGATGATCCACTTGCCTCAGCCTCCCAAAGTGCTGGGATTACAGGTGTAAGCCTCTTCTCACAACTGAGAAACAGTATTTTTTAAAAGAACAGGTTCCAGGGATTCAGGATCCCACAGTGGTCAACTGAATTTTGACAAGTCACCAAAATAATTCCGTGGAGAAAGAAAAGTCTTTTTTAGTAAATGAAGCCAGGACCATTACGTGACAGAAATGAATTTTGATGCTTCCTCCACAATATACACAATAAGTAAATCAGGATGCTTATTGTGTAGAGTATTAAGTTTAGACCTAAACTTAAAAGCAAAAACTATTAAGTTTCTTGAAGAATATGTAGGAGAATATCTTTGGAACCTTGAGGTAGGCAAAGATTTCTTGGATAATTAACAAAAAGCACAATCACAAAATACAACTATATATTTATTTATTTATTTATTTATTTATCTCCAAGACGGAGTCTCGCCCTATCACTCAGGCTGGAGTGCAATGGCGTGGTCTTGGCTCACTGCAACCTCCACCTCCCAGGTTCAAGTGAGTCTCCTGCCTCAGCCTCCCAAGTAGCTGGGATTACAGGGGGCCACCACCACGCCCAGTTAATTTTTGTATTTTTAGAGACAGGGCTTTCCATGTTAGTCAGGCTGGTGTCAAACTCCTGACCTCAGGTGATCCGTCTGCCTCGGCCTCCCAAAGTGCTGGGATTATAGGCATGAGCCACTGCGCCCAGCCATAAAATACAAAATTGATAACTTGAATTTCATCAAAATGTTAGAATTCTGCCTTTTACAAAACACCATTATGAACATGAAAACACAAGCCACAAACCGGGAGAAAATATCCACAACATGTGGATGTGACCCAGCACTTGTATCCAGAATATAGAAAGACTTCCCAAAAGTCAATTAGAAAAGGATAAACAACTCATTTAGAGAGTGGGCAAAGGACTTGGAGACTTGAGTAGACACCGCATATAAGGAGATCTACAAATGGCCAAGGAGATATAAAGAAAAGTGCTCACCATTTTTATCATCAGGGATATGCAAAATAGAACCACAGTAAGATACAACTTCACACCCACTAGAATGTCTACAGTTAAAAAGACTGACAAGACCACATGTTGGTGAGGATGCGGGGCAGCTGGAACACTCATGCATTGCTGGTGGGAGTGGAACATTGCACAGCCAGCCTGGAATGCTGTTTGGGAGTTTCTTGGAAACATAACCTACCCTATGATCCAGTCATTCAACTCCTAAGTACTTACCCAAGAGAAGCGAAAACATTCCCGCAAAGAGATAGGTACAAGGATGCTCATGGAAATCTGATTCACAATATCCAAAAGCTGAAAACAATCCAATGTCCATTAACAGGTGAGGGGATAGGCAAATTATCCTAAATCATGGATTCCATACTATGTGGCAATAACACGAACCCCTAATACAGGCAACAATGTGAATGAACCTCAAAAACGTTGCGTTGAGTGAAAGAAGTCACTCACAAAACCATATGTATGGAATGATTCCATTTCTATGATATTCTAGAACAGGAAAAACCTAAGCTATGATGATAGAATTTAGAAGAGGGGTGACCTTTGGAGGGTGGGTGGGTTGGCTACAAAGGGGCACAAGGAAATTTTGGGGGTGATAGAAATCTTCCGTATCTTCAGTGAGGTGCTGGTTGTGTGGGGTAACCACATGCAGTTTATCTGGCTGTAAGGGGCTTCCCGAAGGATGGCACTTTAGTTTTAAAACTGGGCACCTCACTGGTGTGCATGTACACGTTTGCCAAAAGTCGCGTGTGCAAGTGCACACTTCAAATGTATGCCTCTTACTACGTCTAAATCATACTTCAATTAAAAAAAGAGTATTTTAAAAAATCACGGTGGGAAAACAACGAAACCAGTGAAAACACAAGCAACACAAGAGGGTGTCTGCCTTTTAGGTGTCATATTGAACTTACAGTTTTATTATAACAAACATTGAAAGGTCCATAACTTAGGGGGCTGCCTGACACATCGCTTCCTCCAGGCTGTGGAGACCCAGATGAATCAGTGCTGGATAAACAGGTGCTCTGGAGGCATATTTAGTGTTTTGCATAGTTGACTCCTGTTTTCTAGGAGAGCTTGGGGGTTGGAGTAGTTCCATCTATTTGCCCCTTCTCCATTTTCACGGGGCCTCAGATACCCATGGCATTCGGTTCTGCTACAGAAGAACCACAGGTAAGGAATCAGGACTCGAAGATAAGGAGGTGACTCACCCACAGTCCCAGGTTGGCTTTACTGTCTCATTTGTGAAAAGGATCATGAAGCTCGCTTCTTCCCCTGCCCCTTTGCCAGTTAATCACAGTTAATCCCATCGCCCGTGGTGGTTAGGAGCCGTTCTGCACTCCTGGTCACTCACTGAGTGTCTGTAACCCAGAAGGCAGAGCCAGGGTATGTCAGGCTGGGTGTGGATTTTGCTGCTGTTTTTCCATGAACTGCCACGCAGGTGCTTTTCGCTATAAGGTGGTTCCTGCAGCCTTCAACAGTTCACACACATCCCTACATCCCGTGGGCATGTTGAGTATGGAATCACGATGTTCCTCCACCATTCCCATGTAGCTAAGCAGCTTTTCCCCTTGAGGAACCACTGTCTTCATGAGCAAAACACCATCCTTATCAATCACTCAACCGCAGTCCTCTAGAACGGAAATGTAGCACAGATGTTTCAGATCTCTTTCAATGTTATAGGAAGATGCTTACCATATTTTTGGCAGTGGCTTTTAAAAGCACTCTATGTCCTTGACTTGCCAATTTTAAAATAGCACAAACATTTCATCAAGTTTTTTGTTGTGCTGAATAATGCTCTGAAGACTTTTTCATGAGAAAATCACTTCAGATTTCTCCACATTGAGATAGCACCCAACAATTGAACACCTTCTGGGGAGGCCTGGGCTTTGCCTAATTTTAGTCTCAGCCATAAACGACGCTTAAGGGGACAGGCCCATCTGAAGCGTTCTGCGCCAGCTCCCAGTCTATTTTAGGAACATAATAGGAAAATAGTTTGCCACTTACTCATTTGCATCCTGTGCTCAAGTAGAATTCTTTCTATCAACATCCCCAGACAAAGAACAGTTCATAAAATTAGCTACAGTTTATAAAATCCAGGCTGGCCTCAAGCAGAACAAAGATGATATGGGTTTTCTTCCTGTGGAAGATTTTTCCTACACTGAAATGTGATCACAATGCAAGATAGGATCATCAAAAGGATCAAATGAAATCACCCCGTCTAGTACATTGGCACAGAGCTCAGCGCCGCTGTAAGTGCACAATAGGGCACCTACTGTGTGCAGTGTGTGGAAGGAGAGATACTGGGATGAATGAGGCACAGTCCCTGCCTTCAGTAGGTCTCAAGATGTCAAAGGAGCGATGAGTGTGTAGATCACCAATCCTGTGCAATGGCTGCGTCTTGGTGGGAAAATCAGGAAGGAGCCCTTGCTGTAAGGATGGATGTGATTTCTTCCCACAGGTAGAAATTGTAGCAGAGGAGAGTCCAGGCAGAGGAAGTCTGACCCTGCAGCCTCCGTTTCAACTGCCATGGTTTCACTGTGTTAAGAGTGGAAGTTCTAAACTGTCTCTGCATCCTCTTTGGGGACTCCCATCTGTACACTCTCAGAAGGGGGGTCAGGATCCTTGCTCAGCAAGAGACCTTAGCTGTTGACCAAAGCTGCTGTCTGCCGTGATGGAACAGAGATAAGATACCCCTCCCAGAAAGAAGCAGGGCCTCTGGCCTTGGAGTGGAGAGGAGGTGGGATGGGTCAAGGCCTGATCCCAAGAAAGAGGACAGCCCTCCAGAGCAAGCCCAGATAAGGGGACAAAGACTAAGACGTACCAGTGTCTGGCTGAGAAAGGAGACAGATATTTGTGTGTGTGTGAGTGTGTGTGTGTGTGTCTGTGTGTGTGTGTGAGAGAGAGAGAGAGAGAAGAGAGAGGAGACAGAGAATGTCAGGTAGCTCATTAACTTTCTGCTTCCCAGTCTCGGGCTAGAACTTGCTTTGGTCTTTTCCTGCTGGTTGATGAAGGGTTTGAGGGAAAAGCCATTGAAACAGTATACTCGGATTGTTTCAAACTGTTTCATTTCCTAAAGGGATGTGGCAGTTCCTGCATTCACATAGCCGTTGAGTCCTGTGCTGGTCCCTGTGTGCTCCAGGTGGGAAGCCTGACCTTTTTGCTTTTGTATTTTTCATTTACCCACCCATTCACTCACTCAACTCACAAATTCAACCATTATTCACAGAGTGACCATTGGGAATAAGAGAAGTGGTGCATTCTTCTTTGGCTGAACTCAAGGTGAAGGAAAGTCGTCTCCAGGATACTCGAAAGGCCCTCCTTTCTCTTGCCCCATTATAGCATATCTTGTGGTTATCGGGGCTCCCACAATTGTCATCCTTGGAATAAAAACCCTTCCTCTGTGCAATCTCACTCCAGCTTCCCCCCAGTTCTGCCTCCTTGGAAAATGTCTTCTGGACCCTGCTATGTTCTGGGAGGATAATTTTCTGCTCAGGCTTCAGTATTTAGGGAGAAGAATCCTTCCCAGTGAACCTGGATAGGAGAAAAGATAAATGGAAGCAGACCAGGTTTCTGCTTCCACTTGCCTGGTTTCTAAATTGATATTTTCTTCCAGTGCCTCCACAGCATTCCTGGGGGTTGGGGTTGGGTGCTGAGTGCTTCCGATGATTCTGGTGGCCCCTTATGTCTTAGGGGCTTACCATCTGCTGTTATCACAACACTTCTTCTAATGCTGATGTGAACAATTTAATTTTTATATTGTTATTTAACTTGCGAAACTCTCTTTGGGCTCCTCGATAGACAACAAGCTCTCTGAGGACAGGGATTGTTTTCTATTTCTGTGTGGCCCCACAGTTTCTGGCACAGTTCTGGGAGCTTGGGAAGGTTTCTGATAAGTCCTTAACGAAGGACGAGATCTACTATGCAAGAGAAGGGGTGCGTTGACTCCGCCCTGTGCTGGTCACGTTGCTCCTGAGAGTTTGGTTTAGTCCTGGGAATAAATTTAAATGGGAAATTCACAGAGTGTACAGAAGAGCAACTAGGGGTTAGATGCTGTGATGAAGCTGAGCAGTGTGGACTGTCGGGATTACCAAGGGCAGAGGAGGAGGCCCCGGGCAAGGTTCCCAATGCAGTGGGAGGACGGCTGCTCTCAGAACAGAGCCTGAGGGTGGAATGGGGTTTCTTGGCAGCACAAGGTGTCAGGACAGGATGTGCTGTCAGAGACAGCCCAGAGGAGGTGCTAGTGTCAGGCAGTGCTCGTTCCAGGGCATGACAACAGGTGTTTTATGAAAAACGCATTTCCACTGCAGTACCTCTGGGGAATGCTTCAGTGAACAAAGGTAAACAGGTCTCACCACCGTGAGGCTTCTGAAGGTCTTTGATTTGCAATTGTGCATTGACTCCCCAGAAAGGAATGCCAGGAATGGTCATTCCAAACCCACTTGATCCCTTATCTTGGAAACACATCATACAGGTTGAGAATTCACAGAGGCCAGTTTTGGAGATAACAGAATACAGGGTCTGTCTGACAACACATGGGCCCAGGGCCTTTCCCGTTGTAAGTCTGCAACGGAGTGACCCAGCCACTGAGCCGGGCCCCCCTATTTGGTGCTTCCTGTGGCTTTCTGAACAGCCACTGGCGTCTTTCCCTCCCGCCTGGAATCAGAATGCATATTAGGTACATTTGTTCTGATAACTTGAAATAGTACATGACCAGGTAAGTCATCATGCTTTGGAGTTTGCAGGCAAGGCATGGTTTAATGATGAGTATTAAAGTAACAGCCATCACTTTGTGGGATCTCTGTTCTGCTTATGAGAACTCCCCTTTGCTCAGAACTTCCTCCTTCCACCATGTTTGTTCATGTGCTTCCCGCTCCTCCCCCTACTTCCCCAAGCTTCCCAGCCCTTGATGACCCCATGTGAATTTGGGATGGGGTGGAGTGACTGACAGCCTGGTAGGGCTGGTCCCCTCTCAACACTTGAGCTGTGGACTGCTGTGGGCACAAAGAAGCAGAGCAGCCAGACAAAAGACACAGAGATTATCCCCATCACAGGGATGACAGCTCTCCCCTTACTGATTCCAGGCCTAGCTGTCCCCGGTCTCCATGATCAACCTCAGCAGACATCTAATAAAATCTCCTTTACTCCAGCTACCTTGAGTTGGTTTGGTAAATTGCAACCAAAGAACTTTTCAAAATACACTGTTGAGACTGGGCACAATGGCTCACACCTATAACCCCAGCACTTTGGGAGGCCGAGGCAGGAGGATTGCTTGAGTCCAGGAGTTCAAGACCAGCCTGGGCAACAAAGCGAGACCCCGTCTTAAAAACAAACAAAACAAACGTACACCGTTGAGTTACTATTGCCAAGCTCTGTGCGTACCTGCTCTTAGGAGGTTCATTTTCACACCCTCCCACAGGTTAGGCCCAGGTTTATCTGACTTTTACAGATAGGTGCACTGAGCCTCTGACAGATTGAGTGAACTTCACCCAGCAGCTCATTCCAGCAAGGAGTGCAGTGAGCTCCAAACCCAAGACCATCAGGACAAGTCCGATACCTCTCTGTGCTTGCCAAACCTACCTCGCTGTCTGCAGGATGGAAAGCCAGGTGGGGTCCAGACTGGCCTTACTAGGAGCAGATGCTGGGGGTTCCAGCTGCAGAGGGGAGAGGAGGAGGCTCTCTTGTTCTGAGAGCTACCCTGGAGCCCATTCTGTCTGCAGGGCTGGAAAACCAGGTGGTGGCTGGGGAGTGATCCCCACGCGAGGGCCCCTGCTTGGAGCCCAGTGCTTCTATCACCTATGGGGCTTTGCAGTATCAGCTCAGCCCCCTTCTACCCAGCTGCAGCTTCCTCAGCCCCTGCCCTTCTTCAGCTGCAAGGAGTGATGGGGACTTACTGTTGGGGAATTCTAGCCATAGCCTAGGTCTCATGGGAGCCAGCCTGAAGCAATTCAGTTCTAGGTGCCAAATTAGAATCCACGTCCTCTCTAGAGTGTCACCGCTGTCACAACCCTACTCTCCTGTTCCTTTTCTCTGTCTGTCTTATTGATTTCTGCTGTCATGGCCAAATGCTTTGCCAGAAAATATGATGGTCCAGTTGGTCACTTGGAGCACAACACCCAGCACACGGTGACCGTGCATTTGTGTTGTGATCATTATTGATGTTGGTTACACTTGGTGCCAGATACTCATCAGCTCGGGCTGGGGTGGGGGAATCTAATGCAGGGCCGACGGCACAGGCATGTCACCCCTGCAGTCCCTCGGGGCCTGTGCACAGAAGGACCCAGCCTGGGTCAGATGTTCTGTGTTAGGCTAATAACCTCCCAAAGGGCATGCATTAGGTTATGTTCTGTGTTAGTCTCCTGGGCTGCCATAAGACCTTACTAAAAGCTGTGTGGTGTATAATAGAAATGTATTGGCTCAAGTCTTGCAGGCCAGAAGCCTGAATCAAGGTGTCGGCAGGCACGGCTCCTTCTGGAGGCTCCAAGGGCAAATTCGTTCCTGGCCTCTGGTCCTCCTGGTGGTCCTGGGCGCTGCTTGACTTGTGGACCATCACCCGATCTCTGCTTCTGCCTTTCCGTGGCCTCTTCCCTCTGTGTGCGTTTCTCTGTCTAAATCTCCCTTTTCTCATGAGGAAGCCAGTCATTGGATTTAGGGCTCACCTGAAACCAGGATGACCTCATCTTAAATCATGTTTGCAAAGAGTCAATTTCCAAATAAAGACACATTCTAAGGTGCCAGGTGGACATTAATTTTGTGGGGACACTCTTCAACCCAGTATAAGCTCCCAGAGTATAAAAGCTTCCCATATGGCTTGGGAACTCCCAAAGGACAGGGCCAGGAGTAAATGCCCAATTTGCTTCTTTTTTTTTGAGACAGAGTCTCGCCCTGTCGCCCAGGCTGGAGTACAATGGTGTGATCTCGGCTCACTGCAACCTCTGCTTCCTGGGTTCAAGTGATTCTCCTGCCTCCGCCTCCCGAGTAGCTGGGATTACAGGTGCCCGCCACCATGCCCAGCTCATTTTGTATTTTTAGTAGAGATGGGGTTTCAGAATGTAATCTTAACCGGGGAGAAGGTCTCTACGGGGAGGTCACCAGGATAGGCCCTAAACCAATATGACGGTGTCCTTATGAAAAGGGTAAATTTAGACACACAGACATACACATGCCATGTGACATGAAGGTGGTGATGGTGATGCTTCTACACCAAGAATTCCCAGTGAAGGAACAGATTCTGCTCAGAGCTTCCAGGAGGATCCCCCCTGCCACCTTCCGGCCTCTTCTTGGGCTTCTGGCCTCCAGGACTGTGAGACAATCAATTCCTGTTGTTTAGGCCACTCAGGTTGTGGTAGGTGGTTACAGTAGCCCTGGCACAGTCACACACAGGGCTGGGGGCAGCACTGTTTTTCTGCTTTTTTTTTTTTTTTTTTGAAATGGGGTCTAACTCTGTCACCCAGGCTGGAGTGCAGTGGTGTGATCTTGGCTCACAGCAACCTCCACTTTCTGGGTTCAGGTGATTCTCCTGCTTCAGCCTCCTGAGTAGCTGGGATTATAGGTACATGCCGCCATGCCCAGCTAATTTTTGTGTTTTTAGTAGAGACGGAGTTTCGCCATATTGGCCAGGCTGGTCTCGAACTCCTGACCTCAGGTGATCCACCCGCCTCGGCCTCCCAAAGCTGGGATTACAGGCGTGAGCCACTGTGCCCGGCCGTTTGTCCATTTTCTCTGGGAGATGGGTTTTCCACATGTTTGGACCTTCCTGTGGGGCTGTGAGTGAGCATCTCACATGAGGGCCCCCCACATATCCCCCACGTATTTCGCCCACGGTGGGGAGGTGGGTCCAGCAGCCTCTGGCCTCGGTGTGCTTGCTTCACAAGGAGTGGCCCCCATGTGGCCCCCTCCAATGAGCCTCCAGGCTTGGGATGGGCCAGGTGCTGGAGTAGGTCCATTTTAGAGCTTGGTTCTTTTTAAAATTACTATATATATATATTTTATAGACAGAGTCTTGCTCTGTTGCCCAGGCTGGAGTGCAGTAGCGTGATCATAGCTCACTGCAACCTTGAACTCCTGGGTTTAAAGGATCCTCCTGCCTTAGCCTGCCAAGTAGCTGGCAGCTAATTTAAAAAAAGCGTTTTTTTTTTTTTTTTAAAGATTTGGGGGATCTCACTATGTTGCCCAGGCTGGCCTCGAGCCCCTGGTCTCAAGCCATCCTCCTGCCTCACGATCCCAGAGTGCTGGGCTTACAGGCTGAGCCACCATGCTGGCCAGAACCTGGTTCTTAGTGGGCCAGTCAGGCAATTTCAATGAAAAGTGAGGAGCCAAAGAAAGAGGAAAAGGAAGTTGAAATAGGTCGGGGCTGAGATAATCCTTAGAGATCAACATCTCGGGTCTCAGGTGTTTATCTAAACCGAGCTGAATTCCAACCCCCACCCGCACCTCCTGTATCTTTCTGGTGCTCTCAGTTTTGCTTTTTCAGAACGGTTTTCACTGTGTGTGTTGCTGCTGGCTGAACATGAGGGTGAGTGATTTTACTGGCGCATCCAGTGTAGCCCAGAGCGACAGATGAACTCCGGAACCGAGTCACTTCCTGGATTCTGCTTTCCGAAAGTTCCCTTTCTTGATGTGCAGTTGCTGAGTCGAAGGCTATGTTGTCGTTGAATTCATTGCTACACATCCCAGGTTTGCCCTCCCAGAAAACTGCACTGCCGGACAGTCTCTACAGCGGTTGGTGGACGGTCTCTACTGTTTTGCCAAAGCCTGGACGTGAGGAGGCTTTGCCGATCTGACCTCCGTGCTGACCGGCGTCCGCACGCGCTGGTGAGGCTGAACGCTCCTGCTAGCGCTCCCCACACACCTGGGACTCGCTTTCAGCGAACTGTCTGGCTGTGCCTTTGTCCATTTGTTGCTGATTTATAAATCAAGGATTTTAAAGCCACATGTTTGTGGCAGTTACAGTCCCAGCATTTTGTTTTATCCACATGCTTTTCTTGATATACAGGAGGCTTTCATCTGCAGTGGTCCTTATTTCCTCCCTCTTAGGGTCTGGTTTTTGCACTTGACTCTGGGGTAGGTTAAGAAAGATGTGGATTCGAATCCCTGCTCAGTAGCTACATAACTCTGGGGAATGTACTTAATCTCTCTGAGCCTCAATTTTCTCATCCATAAAATGGGGATAACAATATCCACCTCCCTGGTTCGTTGGTGTGTAACCACATTTTTCCTCTTTCACACCACCGCCACCACCACAGTCGTCAACACAGAAGACACCTGTGACCAAAGGCGTGGGGTTTGCCCCACACATGAAGCAGTGGGGCCCAGCTGGGTGTTCAATTCTGACACTGTCCACCTGGAGATAGCACCAGATCCCACTGGCTGGGGGGCTCAGTCCCCACGACTGCCACCCACCCCTGACACCAGTCACAAGCCTGGGCCTCTCGAACTTCTGACAGATGGGCTTCAAGTTGGGGTTCCCATGACCTCCTCTCTGGGTTGATCAATTTGCTGGAGCAGCTCACAGAACTCAGGGGAATAACTATGTTTGCTGGCTCATTGTAAAGGATGTTACAGAGGACACAGATGAAGAGAGGCATAGTATGAAGTATGAAGGAAGGGGCAGGGGCTTCCTAAGTCCTCCCTGGTCACATCAGCCTCTGGGAACCTCCACGAAGTCAGCTCTCCACGGCTCCCTGAACCCAGTCCTCTTGGGTTTTTATGGAAGCTTCCTGTTGTCAGCATTCCTTCCCCCATGGTATGAGGCGGGACCCGCCCCGGGGAGGGTGTGAAGACCCACAGTCGGCAAAGTGAGGGAAGGTTAGAGTCCTGCCTTGTGGCAGGAAGAAGGAAGGCAGGAGAGGGTCAGAGAGGTTCTGTTACCTGAGGGTGGCCCCCAGGACTAGCACACCTACCATTCTCACAGAAAACTGTAACAAGGGCTATGGGAGTTATGAGCCAGAAACTGTGGATGAAAAAAAAAAGTATATTTATATGAACATCACAGTTGGTCATTTTATAATTTATGTAAACACTGGGCAGGGAGTGTAATAAGCACTTAATAAATGATACCTTTCCATATTCCTTGATTTTAAGTCCACAAATGTGATGTGGTCCATCAGCTACTATTTAGGTATCTTGAGAAAGGCAGAGGACCTCACGACACAGGTCTTGTCTTAAGGAAAGGAGAAGAGAACCCTTTCTGGGGAGCGTGCGCTGCACTTAGGCGACCAGCAGGATTGGAGGGGCCATCAGTGTGGCCCTGGAGGAATCCATCAATGGAGGCCCGAGGGGCGGTGAAGGACTTGCCCATGTAAACTGCAGGGCCTGATCTGCTGCTCCCACACGCCGTGCACCTCCGGTTAAGCCCTGCAGCTTATCACCTCAGTGGAGAGACAAAGCAGTGCTTTGGAATGTGACCCCTTTGATAGCTTGAATGTTGCAGGTTCCGCAGGGGCTTTCATGCCGGTCAGGGGGCAGTGGAGAGTGGCAGCATATCAGCTGAATGTGGGGCTACCAAGTCTTGGGCCAGGCAGGACTTGAGCAGCTTGGGGAGTGGCCTGGAGGAGGGATCCTGGGGGTTGCTGGCCAAAGCCAAGCTGGTTAAGATAGGTGGCCAGTGATAGCTGCCAAGCCTAGGAGGAACAGGACTGCGCTATGTGTTAGGCAAGGGAAGTTATGTCCAGAGTCCAGAAGGGCAGGAAATAGGAACCCTAATTAGAGGACGGTGGTCAGGCCTCAGTCGGTCGGGGAAGGTGAACCCCAGGTCCATGGCTCCAGCAACCACAGAGCCCCGTGCAGACTGAAGGCCTTGAAATGCTCACTCATTAAACGATGACAATCGACAGTGACTGCAAAGGGAAGGGACACTGTTTATCACACACTCATCTGTCACGTGTCAGGCTCTAGCCTCCACGATAACCTTAAAAACCAAGGAATATTATTTCCTCTCCGAAAGGGGGAGACTAAGGTTTAGAGATGAGCTAACATGACCACACTCACTGCCAGTCAGCACTGGACCTTGGGTTTGAACCCAGGACGGCCCGACCTCTTTCCTGGCTCTTTACCATAGACGCGGCGACCTCTGCAGGGCGAGAGGACAGCTGGGGGATAGTCTACAAGGGATAAAAGACAAGCACAAAGCTTGGCTGGATTAGGGGATGAAGAGGCAGGGCAAAGAACAACTCCTGCAAAACACGCTTTTACCTTCTTTTATTTCCAAACTCTTTCCTGGGGCCGGAACCAGTCACGAACTGAAGCCAGAGGAAGTCCACTGGCAATGTGACTCCCTTCTAAGTGCTGGGGGGAGAGGAGATGGAGAGAAAAAGACGGTTTCGAGAAATCTTTCAGAGGCACAATTGGGAGGACTGGCTAATGGGTTGGATGCAAGGATTGTGGACCGAGATGAGTCCAGGGTTTCTGGCCTAAATCACTGGACAGTTCTTTTTCCTGGAAGGAGGGAGCTTAGGGGATGAGCACGTTTGGCCGGGAAGAACCAGGGTGTGGTTTGGAGCACGCTGAGTTTGGGGCATCTGTGAGATGACCTAGAGGAGATGCTGTGCCCTGGCCGACCTCAGCAGGTTCATGTTATGGTTCCACCTGCTTGCAGTCCCCAGGCCTGCACGTGGGCCACAGATTTTCCCACCTCTGCTCATGCTGGGGTTAAACAGAGCCACCAGCACTGCCATCTCTGTTGCCTTTTGTAGGATGAGCTCCAGTTGGCTGATACCCCACGGGACTGTGTTCACTGTCTGCCCAAGGCGGTGAGGCTGACCTCAGAGCAGAAGGGGACCCACCCCACAGTCAGCCATCTGTTCTGTTCGCTAGGAGGGCTCCAGAGCTCTGGCTGCCTGCCTTTCAGAGAACAGGGATCATTCACAGAACTGCAGCTTCTGCTAGAGGCACAGACCGGTCTGCAGCTCCGAGGCCAGAGTCACTAATTTCCAAAACGGAAGTGAACATAAGCCCAGCACTTATTTTAGGAGATTTGCTAATCAGAGCGGCTGAATGCATGTGTAAAACGTGCTGTGAAGGAGTCTGTGTATGGAGGCAATCTCCCAGTTTCTAAGTCGGCATTTAACCTGGATAAATCCCAGGGCCCCACATGGCCCAGTGGCAGCGTGGTTTCACTTTTAAAGAAGCGCAAGCCAACCACTAAAGGTAATGTTAAAAATGATTCCAGGAGAGTTCCAGTGGCAGTAATGCTGCAGAAGCATGGATTGAACTAATCTCCCACAAAGAACAATGATAAACTCTGGGTAAGATGTCAAGCAGTGTTGAGGAACACTGGACAGAGGCCAAAGAAGCAAACTGACCAAAAAAGCAAAGGATGGAGAGGACTCGACCCTTGAAAGAAAGGAACTGCTCTGGATGAAATTCATGCTAAGATGGCTTTCCTCTGAGGTCCCTCTCCAGGCTGCTTGGGGCAGGGTGGCTGGAACATAAGGCCGAGGAAGTCAGGGAATGGCTTTCAGGTTGCCGGAGTGGCTGGAAACTGAGGGCGAAGTCTTAGAAAGAAGGGAGATTGAAGGAGACAGTCTCAAAATATTGCACATTAATTCTATTTTTTGTTTTTTAATTTTTGTAGAAACAAGGTCTTGCTGTGTTGCCCAGGCTGGTCTTGAACTCCTGGACTCAAGTGATCCTCCCACCTTGGCCTCCCAAAGTGCTGGGATGATAGGAGTGAGCTGCTGCGCCTGGCTCACATTAATTCTCAGATCTTCAGCCTACCCTGCAATACCCAAGTGAGACTCCAAGAAGCCCAGTGGGAAGCAATGCCTGTAGGGCCAAAGGCTGAGCAGAGATTTCAGCTGCTGTCCACTGCAGGGAAACAGAATTTGGAGTTTAACTCCTGCCAAGTAGGCCCCTCAGGTTTTCCATGAAAACCCCAGAGAGGCCTCCGCTTAGGCTCAAAGACTATGTACCAGGACTAAGATCCATCCTAGGACTTGGGGTTACAACAGTAAACAGAACAGCCTGGCATATTACAACAGTGAACAAACAAAGGTTCTAGTTGGGAAATGTATATTCTAGTTGGGAAAACTGCAATAAACCAATAAGTGCTATGCAGAAAAATCAAGCCAGGCGGTGGGTAAGGAGGTTCTTGGGTAGGTTAGTCAGAGAAGAACTTACTTGGCGGGGCAGGTGGGTGGGGGGGGGTCACATTTTCAGCACGGACTTTGTAGGGGGATTGAATGGTGACCCTCAAATGGTGGCTCTCAAAAAGATGCGTCGAAGCTCTAACCTCTGGTACCTATGAATGTGACCTTATTCGAATGAAGAGTCTTTGCAGATGTAATTGATTTAAAGATCTCAAGAGGAGATTATCCTGGATGAACCAGGTGGGCCCTAAATCCTATGGCAAGTGTTCCTATAAGTAGAGGAAACTCAAGGGAGAAGCCATGTGAAGACGGAGGCAGGGACTGGAGGGTGCCTCTGTAAGCCCAGGCACCAGAAGCTCACAGGGAGGCAGGGCTGGCTCCTCCCTCAGAGCCCCCAGAAGAACCGGCCCTCCTGAGGCCTTGATTTTGGATTTGTTAGAGGGTAAGTGTGCTTTCTTCTAAGCCACTAACTTGGTGGTTATATGTTCTGGCAGCCACAGACACAGTGACAGACCTGTAGTGGGAGACAGGGAAAGTACTTCCCAGGGACCTTCCCACGGAGAAGGGACAGCAGGTGCAAAGACCCCGAGTCAGGCTCAAGCACAACCTGCGTGCAGCCAGGGATGCTGGAGGGGAAAGAGCAGGGAGAGAGGAGAAGAATGAGGTCAGAAGTCAGAGGTGATGAGGGTGGGGGAAGGGGGCAGGTTACAGGGTCTTCCAGGCTATGCTAAAAACCTGAACTGCTGCTCTGAGTGAAATGGGAAATGCTGGATGCCATTGCCAGAGGAGTGGCTGCATCGGACTGTGATTGTAAACAGAATCACACAGCTGCTGTGTTGAGAAGAACAAGGCAGGCACAGGGAGGCTGATCAGAAGGCTCTGCATCACCCAGGGGAGAGAGAGCAGGGGAGTGGGACAGGTGGAGGTGATGGAGGAGAGGAGAGGGAACCAGGATGGGGAAAATGGAGAAGGGGAGAGGGAACTAAGGCGGGATGAATGGAGAAGAAGAGAGGGAACCAGGATGGAGGCAATAGAGGAGAGGGGATGAAGGGGGGGACAATGGAGGAGGGAGAGAGGACCAAGGTGGGGACAGTGGGGGAGGGGGGAGGGGAGAGGGGACCAAGGTGGGGACAGTGGGGGAGGGGAGAGGGGACCAAGGTGGGGACAGTGGAGGAGGGAGGAGGGGACCCCAGTGGGGACAGTGGAGGAGGGAGGAGGGGACCCAGGTGGGGACAGTGGAGGAGGGGAGAAGGGACCAAGGTGGGGACAGTGGAGGAGGGAGAGGGGACCGAGGTGGGGACAATAGAGAAGAAGAGAGGGGACCGAGGTGGGGACAATTGGGGAGAGAGAGGGGACTGAGGTGGGGACAGTGGGGAAGAGAGAGGGGACCAAGGTGGGGACAGTGAAGGAGGGGAAATGGGACTGAGGTGGGGACAATGGAGGAGGGAAAGAGGACTGAGGTGGGGACGATGGAGAAGAGAGGAGTCTGAGGTGGGGACAATGGAGGAGGGAAAGGGGACTGAGGTGGGGACAATGGGGGAGGGAGAGGGGACTAGGGTGGGGACAGTGGAAGACGGAAAGGGGACTGAGGTGGGGACAATGGAGGAGGGAGAGGGGACCCTGGTGGGGACAGTGGGGGAGGGGAGAAGGGACCAAGGTGGGGACAGTAGGGGAAGGGAGAGGGTACCAAGGTGGGGACAGTGGGGGAGGGAGAGGGGACTGAGGTGGGGACAATGGAGAAGAGAGGGGCCTGAGGTGGGGACAATGGAGGGAGAGGAGACTGAGGTGGGGACAATGGAGAAGAGAGGGGACAGGTGGGGACAATGGAGGAGGGAGAGGGGACCAAGGTGGGGACAATGGTGGAGGGAGAGGGGACCAAGGTGGGGACAATGGAGGAGGGAGAGGGGACCAAAGTGGGAACAGTGGAGGCGGGGCATGGGGACTAACACGGCAGCAGTGAGAAGCGGCTGGTTATGTGTGATGTGTGAATGTGGAGCTGAAAGAACTTCCTGTGGGTTAGACATGGGACATGTGAGGACAGAGGACACAGGTGACTCTCGGATGTTGGCCTGAGCTCCTGGAAGGATCAAGTTGCCACAAAGTGAGGCAGGGCTGCAGGTGGGGCAGGTTGTGGGTATTAGGAGTGCGAGTGTGGACGTGTGCATCTGCGATGCCTCCTGTGGGAAGGAGGCGGATTTGGGCCTCTGGAGCCGGAGGGTGGCCTGGATGGAGGCCTGTGTCTGAGCATCGTCTGCCGGTTCATGGTTTTCATCTGTGGATCTCCAAGTGGGGCAGGGAGCAAGAGGAGGGAAGAGGCACAGGCCTGAGAAATTTTACCCCAGTGTTGAGAGGTTCTGGGAGCAGGAGGAGGGGGGCCAGTGGGACTGGGCCATCAGGACAGGCTGTCGGAAGCCTCATGGGGTCCTGCTCAGGAGGGTGTCCAGCCAGGCCGCGTGGTGCTCACGGCTATGCCAGCGGGGACTGAGGGTTTGGTAACACGGAGGCCGCAGGTGACTGTCCAGGAGCCTTCTGGGTGAAGTGAAGGAGGCCACAGCCCCAGTGGAGTAGATTCAAGAGAGACCCAGGGGAGAGGAAGTGTAGACCGAGGGTGGAGGCCACTCTAAAGGGTGAAATGGTGCTGGGGGTGTGGGAACGGGAGCCATGCTTTTAAATTGAATTACGAGAGAAGCTGGAGCGCAGCTGCGTGCCCATGGGAACCCCCTAATAGAAAGGACAGCGCTGCTTCGGAGAATGTTAGAACAGCGTCCGTCCTAGGGGGTGGGCGGCTGGGGGCTGCGCAGCCCAGGGCAAGAATGGCGGAGCTTATCTGCCCCCTTTCTGAGAGAAGCGCCCAGGCCTCTGCCGGAAGAGCTAAGGTTCCTCCCCGAGGGGTAGCAGCGGTGTGGAGCTGTGCACCTCCGCCGAGGCTGATTCAGGTGTGATCAGTTCCTCCCGTTCACTCCTACGGACCACAGGGTTCCTACCCTCGTCCTCCTCCCTGTGGCCTGGAGTGGGTCTGGGCTTCAGACTCCTCACTCATAAAATAGGATAAAAATAACGGATCCCCCCTCTCACATTTGCAGGGCTTGGGACAGGAGTACAAACGGTAGTCCATGCGCCATGCGAATAAATAAAGTCATAAATAAAGCCAAGCGAATGCCTTGTTGAACACAGTTCCCCACCTGCTATGTTGCTAGATACATCTTCCCGACAGCCTGGAAGCCCAGGGTTGCCCTTAGAACCCTGGGGCTCCTTGGCCAGAATGGAGTGTCCCAACCCCAGGTAGCCTTCTTCCCCGGGCCTGTCACACTGGGAGGAGCTCAGGATAAGCAGGTCAGTGCCTGGCCCACACATCCAGCCTCCAGCCATGCTTCCTGGTGACAGCCATGCCTTTGCCCTGCAGCCTGCTGTGGTTTGCTCTTGGGGAGTGGACCCGGAGCAGAGGCCCCTGCAGGCCTCAGAAGTGGGCTTGGGCGACTTGGGTGGGGAATTCTGCGCTTCCTGAATCTGGCAGCGTGATCTCGAAGTGGTGTCCCTTGGCCTGGAGGACTGCTCACCTGGAAGCCAGGGCACAGCCAGAGGAAGGCCTGCGTGGGGCCCTCTAGGGTGTGGTCACGGGGTGGGGCTCCATCGAAGGGTTGCTGTGAGGACTGAATCAGATATTTTAAGCCAAGGATTTAGCATAGTGCCTGGCACACAGTAGGTGCTCAATAAAAGCAGTGTCTTTTTTTTTTTTGAGACCAGATCTCACTCTGTTGCCTAGGCTGGAGTGCAGTGTATGATCATGGCCCACTGCAGTCTCAACCTCCCAGGCTCAAGTGATCCTCCCACCTCAACCTCCCTAGTAGCTGGGACCACAGGCATGCACCACCATGCCCAGCTAATTTTTAAGTTTTTTTTTTTATAGAGATGAGGGTCTCACTATATTGCTCTGGCTGGTCTCAAACTCCTGAGTGTAGGTGATCCTCCCACCTTGGCCTCCCAAAGTGCTGAGATTACAGGTGTGAGCCGCTGCACTTGGCCCTTCATGTTTTTTATTTTATTTTATATTATATTATATTATATTATATTATATTATATTATATTAATTTTTCAGACAGAGACTTGCTCTGTTGCCCAGGCTGGAGTGCAGTGGCATAGTCTGGGCTCACTGCAACCTCTGCCCCCTGGGTTGAAGCAATTCTCGGCCTCAACCTCCTTAGTACCTGGGATTAGAGGTGTGTGCCACCACGCCCGGCTAATTTTTGTATTTTTAGTAGAGATGGGGTTTCACCGTGTCGGCCAGGTTGGTCTTGAACTCTCAACCTCAGGTGATCCACCGGGCTCAGCCTCCCAAAGTGGATTACAGGTGTGAGCCACCGTGCCCAGCCCATTGTTGTTACGTTTCTAATCCTAGTCTTTACAGAATTAGGCAGGGCCTCCCACAACCCGGCTTGGCTGTCTCTCCACTCTCACCCCTCCCGCAGCCTACCCAGACCCTGTGCTCACTGATGGTGTCCCCAGCCCCGCGCCTCCCAGTGCACATCTGCCCCTGGCATTCCGGGGCCCAGGATGCTGTCCCTCCTCTTGGCTGCCACGTGGGCTTCTCGTGCCTGTGCCAACATTTCTTCCTAGGAGAGGTCCTCTGGATTCTTCCCCTGCCTCTGGGCAGGTAGGTCAGCCTTTCTGGCCTGTGTGAACCCGGGCGGCAGTCTCTTGCTCTGCAGGCAACTGTCCTATCCCCGCCAGGCTCTGGGCACCTGGGGGCAGGACTTGGGTTTATTCCTTTGGCTCCCCTCTGCTCTGCCCAGCCTGGCGGGCAGCCACGCGCCAAACTGATTGTTGAGTGGAGGAATTTAACTTGGTGTTCAGAAATCCCTGCTGGAATTTTCCACTGAGATAAGCAAGGATAAAGGTTTGGAGGCAAGGCAGACACCACAATTCCTGCTTATCTCAAAGGCCTTAGGAGATAAGGACATTCTGGAAGAGCTGACCTCGGATAATTATCACAGCTGAGTTTGATTCTTCACAGCAGCTCTGCAAGAAAACCCCAAGGAGGAGGGGGGCGCCGCTTCCCCACAAATCCCCTGAGGACTTCAGCCATGGTTCCCTGGCCAGAGTGGGGTCACCTGGTCACTTCTGCAAGAAAAAATATACGAATGCAGTAACAACCTGAACCACAGTGGGGATCTCCTCGTAAGGAACAAGGAGGGCACCGATCTGGGGCAGGCCGTTTACAATGCCTGTTGCAAGCCCTGAGAGCTGCTTCAACATCTCAGAAATGTTTATGCAGCAGTAGGCCTGGCTCTCCACGCAACCCCAGGGCAGTAAAGGGTGGAAAGTTACAAAGGACTGACTTAGCTAGAAAGGAACCCACATGGGATAAACTGTCTCAGAGAAAATCCCATCACTGTCGATATTTGAGCAGAACCCGAGACATCAGGTGGCAGGAGAGCTGCAGAGATTCTTCAGCCACTGGACGGGCACTCAGGCCACATCCACCCAGGGGGCCTGTCCAGCTCCACAATGATATCATTTTGCATGTTTTGGGAGGAGAAAGTGTGCATGCCTGCATACGTGGCCTGTGTAAGTGGCATTGCGAATATTCTATCAATGGTAACACAGAAAAGTTGATAAAATGCCTAGAGAAAAATTTAAAAATTGGTATGTGTTAAAATCATATTAATTCTGGTCCTGTAAGTAAATTGCTTATGTTCCATTTTGCCTAATTTCTACTACAAGCAATAATGATTGTGCACGATACCACATCTGTATGGCATTATGGATACTGTCTGGATGGTGAGTCCTGACCCGCCTTCCTTGGGGTTTGTGTCTGAGCTTGACATCCCACGTCCCCACAGAAATGCACCTTCTGATTTACACAAGCATACTGCAGGCTTCCTACTCACACTGGATTCCCACATCCCCACGGGAATGCACCTTCTGATTTACACGCGTGCACCGCAGGCTTCCTGCTCATGCCGGATGGCCCTCGGTGCATAGAGTGATCGGTCACAGAGGCTGGAAGCGGAGGGAGGTTTAGAACCATCTGGCCCAGCCCCCTTACTTTGGAGGTGAGTAAACTGGTGTTGGGAGGAGGAGACTGTTTCCTGAGGGAGGATCTGGCAGGTTGCTCCCAGATGACCTCTGTGCAGGAGGCGAAGCTGTGAGCCCCCAGGCCCTCTTGAATATCTGGGTTCTGGCCTTTCACTGTACCCTTGGGCCTTCACGAGGAGGCTGTCAGGTTGCTTGAGATCAGCATGAGCACCGGGCCCTGCCACACTGACCAAGCAGGAAGTGGGCTCAGGCAGTGGGTCCCCTGCCACCTGCCAGCAGTGTGCCAGCGGGCTGCAAAGTCACCTGGGCTGGGAGGGCCTCCTTTGTGTGAACTTTGACTCAGGCACTGTGGGCGACGGACTCTGGGATGGGCCCCAGGATTCCAAGCCCCTGGTGAACATGTCTCTCCCCTGGAGTGTGCACAGGGCTGTGACTATGATGGTGTCACTCCTGAGATCAGGTTATATTATATGGTGAAGGTGAAGGAATTTTGCAGATGTAATTAGGGTCATTCATCAGTTGACTGTGAGTTGAGCAAAAGGGAGATGGTGCCGTGGGAGCCCACCCCAATCAGGTGAGCCCTTTAAAAGAGGATCTAGAAGTCAGAAAGCATCTCTTGCTGGCCTTGAGAAAGCAAGCTGCGCTGTGTGAGGGGCCTTGAAGGGCTGAGAGCAGCTGCCCACTGACCCCAGCAGGAATGGGGACCTCAGCCTACTGAGGGAACTGAATTCTGCCAACAAACCTGTGGGCTCAGAAGAGGACCCTGAACTCTAGAAAGACCCCAGCCTGGCCAGTGCCTTGACTGCAGCCTGTGGGAACCTGAGCAGAAGACGCAGCCAGGCCGTGCCCGGACTCCTGGCCACAGGAGCCGTGAGGCCATAAATGCGTGTTATTCTAAGCCGCCGAGTCAGTGGGTATGTGTTACACGTCCAAAGATAACTACACAGGCTTTGACCCTGTCCACCCAGGGATGTTAGAGGGGCTCTGCTGGTTTTACCCCAGGCCGTGGTGAGAGCCACCGCGAACGCAGGGCTCTCTTCTCCGCGCTGCAGAAGCTCCGTGCCCTGTCCCCTGCCACAAGTCACGGACTTTCTTCGTGTGTTTTACCTCGTGTTAATAAAGGAGCTCTTCTCCAGGGGCTTGATCTAGCGGGAAACAGAGGAGAGGGGGGTTTTAAATTTCAGTCCATCCAACCCTGTAGATTTGCCGTCCTACAGTAACGTAAAGGATCACCAGGTAAAACGCTGCTTCTCCCGGATGCCGCCGCCTTGCCCCTCTCTCACGTGGACACTGGTGCCTGGGTTGGGAGTGTGGCCGGGGACTTCGTGGCAGTGTGGGGAGGGGATGTGTTGTCCTTGGACATGTGAGAGGTCCTTGCTTCCCCGTGGTCTCTGCTGGAAACGCCTGCCTGGACCGCCGGCCTCTGGGGCACCTTGGCCCTGCCTGCACCAGCTCCTGAGCCTGCCTATCTTGGCGTCTCCTTCCACTGTCCCGTCCTGGCCCTCAGGGGCTCTCTGCACCCTCACCAGTCACTTCTGTGATCTTACACATGTGCATTGCTCAAGGGGTGGCTGGGGATGCCGCCTGGCCCAGCTCTGTGCTGTTTGGGGACTGGCCTGAGGTCTTCTAGGGGTTTCCTCCTTCTAGGGAGTTGGGACCCCCCCAACATGATCCATGTGCTGTTACATAGTCACAGATGAGCTTAGCAGATTCCAAAACTCCTTTCTCTAGACAAGGCCTGGCTTTCAAACCTGCTGTCTGACTGTAGTCACAAACCTCCCATTTTGGGAGTAAAAAGCTGGTTCTTAAGCATTTTGTCTTTTTATTTTTATTTTTTTTAATTTTTACTTTTTGAGACAGAGTTTCACTCTTTTTCCCAGGCCAGTGTGCAGTGGCACAATCTCAGCTCACTGCAACCTCTGCCTCCCAGGTTCAAGCAAGTCTCCTGCCTCAGCTAGGATCATAGGCGCACGTCACCACGCCTGGCTAATTTTTTTGTATTTTTAGTAGAGATGGGGTTTCTCCATGTTGGTCAGGCTGGTCTTGAACTCCTGACCTCAGCAATCCACCCAGCTCAACCTTTCAAAGTGCTGGGATTACAGGCCTGAGCCACCGCACTGGCCTCTTTTTGCATTCTTGCTGTAAAATTGGTATTTGTATCTTCCTCCCATTCTATGCTCCCCCAACCTTGCAGGAAGGTGGATTCTTCAAGGGAATTGGGGAGAAGAGAAGCACATTCACGTGTCTCCACATTCAGCCTCCATCTCACGAGTTATACCGTTCCCAGCACGTCACCACCCCCAGACCTTTTGTTACCAGCCTGGGGGCAGAGGATAAGGACTCATTCAAAAAGAGAGATTCTCAAGTCTCCAGAGTGCCGGGGCCCAGCCGAGCATGCTGGCAGCTTCCAGGGAGGTGGCCACGCCCCAGGGGAAGGGGTTGCATGGAGGAAGCATCCCAGAGGAGGCTTGGACGTGGCAGAGCAACACTGGTCCTGTGTTAGGACTGGCTAGTCCATCCTGCAGGGATGAGGGGCAGAGCCTCAGCAGAAGCCCAGGCCGGTGTCCCCCCTCCAGCATAAGAGCCCTCGACTCCCACAGGGCGGAGGAACCACTGTGATGGTGGAACTTACTTCCCAGCAGCCCCGTGGGATGGGACCCAAACTAGAAGTTAGGGTGATTTTGGAGGACATAAAGTGAGCTGGTTTCCCATATACTGGCTGTGTGGAGTAATGTTCACGGCAACAGATTTCCGTCTCCTCAGCCTCAGGCCCAACCCTGGTACCCCAGCTGTACTCAGAAGCTCTGGAAATCTTAGCTGGAGGAGACTCTTACGTTACCACCAAGCCAGAAATTTCCTGACTAGAGTCTCCTGAAGAATTTGGGAAGACCAGGAGGAAGTCCACCTCCCTGTCTCCTGCACCTGGAGTCTCCCATGTCCACGGAGGCCACGTCCACCCTGCCCTCAGGTGGCATCAGCCCAGGGTCTGCCCCGGACTGGCTCACACTGAGTTGCCTGTGGGTCTAGTGTGGGGCTTAGCCAGGGTTGGCTTCCAGCTGACAGTAGGAGGAATTAATTCATTTGACCGAAATATTCTTTTCTCTTCTGGGCTGTTGGTTCTTCAAGTGCAACAAAGATTCAACACAGCTCCAAGGAAGGAGCCAAGAAAAACATTCCGCGCCAAAGTGAGACCCCAGAAGTGAAACCCCAGAACAAAGCTGAACAATGGGCTCCAGTTGGGTGCCAGCAAACGTAGGACAGGAATGTGACTTCCGGCAGCACACAGGTGCTCCCAGGCCACCTGCTTTGCGGTCCAGCCTCCTGCTGAGTCACCTGCTTTGTGATCCAGCTTCCTGCTCTGCCCCAGGTGACCACATGACCACCGTGGACTTTGCCCTGAAATCTTTTGGGAGGAGAAGAGGCCTGACCTTGGGGCTGAGGGCCAGCGGGCACTGCCCTGGTCCAAGGCTGCTGCTCTTGACCTCTGCTCTGAGGCTGTTTTCCACCGGAGCAGAGGCTCCTTCTGTCCTGCCTGTGGAGGGAAGCAAACCTTTCCCTGGGCCAGAGAGAGGAGAAAGGGGAGACAGGTAGCAACGCCGTGGACTGGTGATGATAGGCTCTTCAGCTCCCTGCAAGTGACTGGGCCTGGGGAACAGGTGAGTCATTGTTTGAACCTCTGTGCACTTTGCAGAGTGTCTGCTTCTCTGTGTGTGTGTCTCTGTGTGTCTGTATGTGTGCTCACGTGTTTGTACCCATGTCTGTATTTGTTTGTGTCTGTGCATGTGCCCGTATGTGTATAATCAAAGGACAAAGCTGGGGCGGAGACTTCCTGGTTCAGATTTCTGACGGCTCACTAGGTTGGATTCCCAGAAAGAGATTCTTATTTGATTTTTTCTTCTGGAAAGTTCCAGTTTTAAGGTCTTGAAAACACAAAACAAACAAACAAACAAAAAAAAGCAAACTTCTGGTAATAAGAAGAACTCTTCAGGGAATCCATTTCAAATGACATCAGAATCCCCAATTTAATACCCAGTGATATCTAGGAAGCTTGTCAGGTTTTCTTGCAAACTCCTTTTTACAATCTACATTTTGTTTTCTTTCTGTATCAAATGGCTGCATTCTGAATGCAATGTACTGGTGTACCTCTTGTAATCTCAATATTCTTCACAGGCCCAGGCAAGGGTGACACAGGAGCGCAGCTGGCAATAGGCTAATCAACCAGACCCTTCCCTGGAATGGCCCCTTCCCCACAAAAAAGACTGATTTGGGATTTGCTCTCTTTTTTTCCCTTTAGTGGAAGGGAGGTGTAAGAAATGAAAAAGCCCCAAGTTAAGATTACTAGAGAAGCTCCAATCTTGAATTTGGTGTCCCTGAAAGCATCTTTGTCTTCAATAACCTAATAACGTCTTTGACTACTAATAACCCCATCTTGATTAAATTCTGGAGGGGGCAGTCAGGCGCCACACTTTCAATTTTCTCTTTGGACAGAAGGCTCCAACCTTTCCTTATTGAAAGCTTACAACACTCAATCACACAAAAAGTTATATAAGAAGATGTTTACTGCAGTCTTATTACAGAGAAAAAATTAAAACTAAGTAAAAATCCAGTATTAGGAAAATGGTTCAGCAAGTTGAGATAGTTGTAGAAATGTTATGTGTCCACTAAACATGATTTTGAAGCAATGTGAGACTGCCTTTGGTATTACATTTAAGTATTTTTTACATATATGAGATAATACTTTTATGTTAAAACCATGGGTTTTGGTTTGTTTTTAGGAGTCATAGAAAAAAGCTAGAAGTAGGCAAAAATACCTTTTGTGGTTGTATTAAGGGGGTGGAGTTATGGGTAGTTTATTTATATTGACACTTGTATGTTTATAGTAAAATAACTTTTTTTTTTTTTTTTTTTTTGAGACGGAGTCTCGCTCTGTTGCCCAGGCTGGAGTGCAGTGGTGGGATCTTGGCTCACTGCAACCTCTGCCTCCTGGGTTCAAGCGATTTTCTTGCCTCAGCCTCCCAAGTAGCTGGGATTACAGGCATGCGCCACCACACCCAGCTAATTTTTGTATTTTTAGTAGAGTTGGGGTTTCACTGTGTTGGACAGGCTGGTCTCCAACTCCTGACCACAAGTGATCCACCCACCTTGGCTTCTCAAAGTGCCATTACAGGCATGAGCTACTGCGCCCAGCCCCAAAATAAAATAACCTTATTAAAGAGACATATCATTGTCAAAGGAATGAGACGCTGGCATCCCAGTAGTCACAGTGCATTCCTTCAGAGTCCACCTATTTCAGTTAATTCAGACAAGTTTTGGGCCACAGATTTTTTTTGACTTAGGAAAGGTTTTATTAACCTGTACAAATAAATAGCAAAGAGAACTTGACGGGATATTTTTGTTTATTTTTAATTATTTTTTATTTCAGTAGATTTTGGGGGAACAGGTGGTATTTGGTTACATGGATATGTTCTTCAGTGATTTCTGAGATTTTGTTGCGCCCAATACCTGAGCAGTATACACTGTAGCCATTGAGTAGTGTTTGTTCCCTCACCCCACCCCCACTACCCTTTCCCCTTCCACCAAAGGGTGGAGAGTCTGGGATGTGCCTTGACCTCTGAGAGCCTGTCCCCAGCTAACTTGAGCGGATCATCTGATGGACTCAGTTCCCACCCCAGGCACTCTCACTTTGCCTCAGGTGCTGTCTTAGTCTGTGCTGCTTTGACAGAATTCCTGAGACAGAAATGTATACAGAACAAAGATTTGTCTCTTATGGTTCTGGAGGCTGGGAAGTCCAAGGCCAAGGGGTCTACATCTGTTGGGGCCTTCTTGCTGTGTCATCCCACAGTGGAAGGTGAAAGGACAAGAGAACACACAGGCTCGTGGACGTGCAAGAGTGCAGCAGTGTTAATCTGTGCCGGGCATGGATTAATGAGAACAGAGTCCTCATGACCCAACCACCTTCTGTTAGGCCCCACCTCCCAGCATGGTTGCACTGGGGACTAAGTTTTCAAATCTGCTTTTTGGAGGATCCATGCAAATCATAGCCAGCCCCCAAGAAATCATCCTCAATCCAGGAGGATATTTCAAAGCACAGGTGCTGTGTTATGTGCTCTTTCTGCTTGGCCTCATTCATTCATTTCTTAGGTATTTATTGAGTACTTACTATGTGCTAGACACCATTCCCAGCTCCAAGGAAAACAGAATTCTAGCAGTGATTCCTAGTCTTGGCTGCATATTGAGATCACCTGGAGAGATTTTCTTTTTCTTTTTCTTTTCTTTTCTTTTCTTTTCTTTTCTTTTCTTTTCTTTTCTTTTCTTTTCTTTTCTTTTCTTTTCTTTTCTTTCTTTCTTTCTTTCTTTCTTTCTTTCTTTCTTTCTTTCTTTCTTTCTTTCTTTCTTTCTTTCTTTTCTTCTTTTTTAAGAAACACAGATGGAAAACTTAATGTTATGTTTTTTATCCATCTCTGAAGCCAGCATCATACTTGATGGTGAAACTTGAGTATTTCCATCTAAGATGGGTTTCCAGGCATGTTTGGGATAACCACTCGAGTCTACTATGTGGCGCCCTTCTTCTCTGATGGGTAGAGAGCCCTAAACCCTCCTGTTAAGGACTCTGTGACTCTCCAGTCGCTTTCTGCCTAGAACGATCTTCTTGGTATCTAGGATCCCATCCTATTTGTTTCAAGACTGATTTCAAACTTGATTACTTCTCCTCTTATCCCTGCAGGGCAGACCAGACCAGTCTGTGGCCATGGCTCCTTACTGGGGGCAGTGAGGGCATGTGGATTGCTTCCAACCACTCCTGCTTTTTCTTCTTTCCTTTTCAAAGTTCCTCCCCTTCCCTCTTTAGGGAGCCTTCCTCTTGCCCACCATGGTGAGGGAGGGAGATGAGACTCTGATCACAGGACCAGCTGCCCCCGATGGGTTTCATATTGATTGTGGAGAGCTTCTCTTCCTAGATAATAAACAAGCACCAAGTGACAACATTAGAACATTATCAGAATGTCACCATTTTGCAACCCTCTAGTGAAAGAGCGGGTCGAAGTAATGGTCTTCAGTGACTGCCAACATCACAGAGAGACAACTGGACATTATTTGCCTTCTGCGGGAAGTGCACACACACTCTCATAGCAATCTTGCCAAAAAATAGCCTGTATCTAATCAGGTTTATATCCTGAACCACCACGTATCAAAAATACAAAGTTCAGAGGACTCCATTCAATAACACAGGGGTGCAATCAGCAACATCCGTACTGGAAATCTATAAGACAACCTGATTTCTTCAACACGTGAACTGCAAAGAAAAAGATGCCTGTATCTGTACTGAGATTTGCAGAGGATTGGATGCCTGGGATCTGCTTTACATTAACCTGCTAGGGGGAGGTTTGGGAGTGTGAGTGACATGAATGGCTGAGCTGATTACTAGGGAAGAAGGAGGTGGGTCCATGGGCCCATCAGACCGTTCTGTCTATTGTGGTGTGTACATGAGAGTTTTTATAATGCAAAAATATGCAGGGGTCACCCACATTTATTTTGACCACAAAATTGGTTTTCTCTGGGGCATACCACTGTGGATTCTGAGGCTTTAGACACAATAGGAATGTGTCTATGATGTTTTGAGATCATTGAGACACCAACTTTTTTTAGGTAGATTTTTTTCTGAAACACCAACTTTAATCCATGAACAACCATCCAAGAAATGCTCAGATGCTTTTTACCTCTCCATGCATTAGATACTTTGGGGACAAGTAATAGATTTGTAAAAATTCAAAGTAATGGAAGGTGAACAATAAGCCCTAAGACCTCCACATGTAATCATTGCTTTTCAGGGTCTGCAGTGACCTGTGCCCGGAGCTTTCTAAGCAAAACTCCTTTTGTTCCTTACCACAGACGTAAAAATGGACCTAAAAACTGCAGATGGGGAGATGGGGCATGGGGGGCAGAGGGGAGCAGGAGTGTGGACCCAGGTGGCCTCTGAGTTGGGAGCTCTGTTTCGGACCATCTGCTCCTGAGCAGGAAGCAGCCCCGGGGTTGAGCTTGCTGAGTTGATGTGGCTCAGATGTTCCACCTGCTTCAGGCGGTTGTGATTCTTTGCAGGGCATGGCACAGGCACACAGGACCCCCCAGCCCAGGGCTGCCCCCAGCCAGCCCCGTGCATTCAAGCTGGTTCTCCTGGGAAGTGGCTCCGTGGGTAAGTCCAGCTTGGCTCTTCGGTACGTGAAGAATGACTTCAAGAATATCCTGCCTACGGTGGGCTGTAAGTGAGAGCAGAGCACCCCTTTGCTGGTCTCCAGTGCAGAAGTCTGGGCTGCTGACTCACACCTGGGGCAGAGGGGGATGATGCCTGCCTAGGAATCCCCATGCTGTCCTGGGGCCTTGAGCTGCCTGTGTCCAGTGTGTGAGGGGAGGGAGTGAGGTCCATGAATGCAGCCACAGAATCTACAAAGACAGGAGGCACCCTTGGCTCTGGGTCAGATTTCAGCTCAGCTGGAGTCTGCAGGAGGTGGAGATTCTGGAGTAGGACCTCTGGCCCCAAAGGGTTGGGTTGGGTGTGAGGGATTATGCTGGTGGAAAGGAGAGCCCGGATAAAGCCTCCTGGGCTCTGGCCACTCAGTGGCCTAAACCAGCTGTCCTCTCCCACCACCCAGGCCGCCCTCCTGCTAACACTGCTCCCTTGCTTTATTTACCCCACCAGCATCTTCCTTCCCACCTGGACTTGGTTTACCAGCTTGGCCTGGATTGGGGGTGGGAGGATCCTTGTTGGGCGTGGGTGGGGAGGGAGACCTTCTCGCTGTGTTTCTTAAAAAGGCTAACCTGTCGTGAAGCTCAGGAGTGACTGCATGGGGCATCTGCAGGCTGCTGGCCTCCTTCCCGTCCTGCTGTGGGCACAGCCTGCCTAGGCAGTGAAACCCAGTTTTCACCTGAAATGGGGAAAGCCAGCGTGTTCTTTATGCCAATGTCCCCTGGGGGAACACGTGCAGAATCAGAGCTTTGGTTTCAAATTCGGACTCTGACATGGATAAGCTGCCCATCTCCAAATGGACTCATTCGTTTACTCATCTAACAGGCATCTGTTGAGCACAAACCCTTTTGCAGGCCTGCGTTAGGTGGGGAGGATTCTATAACCAGCTAAACAGATGCACCAAACACAGAAACACAATTGCAAAATGTGGCACATGGTGTTAGCTATTAGGGAGCCCTTCCATTTTCTCGGGGGTGGGGAGTAGTTCCTGAAGGATCCCCAGGAGATACAGGGGGATCGGCAGGGGTCTGCCTGGTCCAACTCCCAGAGCTAGTGGTGAGAACAGCCAGAGTGATGGTGAGAGGCTGTCTGCAGAGGGCGACCCTGGGGAGAGAGTCAAGGTTGCCTTGGGGTGGGCAGTGCAATCCTCTTCTCCATTAGCAGGGAGATCTGCACCCCTCACCCCGCAAGTCCTGATATTGGACTTGGCTTCCTTTAAAAATACATCAAAGTGCCAAGGCTGGCCGGAGGGTGGCCTCAGCTGAGAATAGAGAACACTGATGAGGGCCTCACTGGGCCTGGATGTTGAGAGCTTTGTACCTGGGTGACTGGTATTCAAGATGCAGAGAGAGGCAGCAGGTGTCAGGCCAGGTGAGTGGGACTGGGGACGGATCTCGCTCTGAGACGGAGGTCTGCACACTGTGGCTCTCTGGCTGTTCTGCTTGTTTTGTGCATAAGGTTCTGTGGAGACAAAGCTCTACCTGTTCAGGTACTTACCCTCTGTAAATGATATTCTTGCTGTTCCTCCTCTTTTCACTCTAAAACGGCAGCAGCGTTGAGTGGTTGCAGCAGTGACCCCATGGCCAGTAAAACCTGAAGTATTTGCTACAGGGCCTTGTACAGAAGGACTCTGTGCTGCCACCCTAGCAGAGCCTGCAGGAGCCAGCGCCCAAAGGCACTCACTGGGTGAGTGCAAGCAGGGCTGAGAGACTCCGAGATGTGTGGTTGGAGGGTGGGAGGGTGCTTTGGATTCATTGAGACATGCTTGGATGTGCTCAGCCCACAGAGAGCTGTACCCACAGAGCCCCCACCTTCCTTGGGTGGGGGTGGGGGGCAATGTGTGGGGTCCATGGAGCCTCAGGGTGGTGCTGGGCATTCTGTATTTTACAGGCGAGGGGGATGGAGGCCCCGACATTGAAGGGCGAGGCCCTAGTTCCTTTCGTTCCATCAAGCCAGGGTCCGAGCGTCCCCCTCACGCCTGCCCTGGCTGTCCCAATTGCCCGCCCTCTCTTCAGAGGGCCTACCAGGCTCAGAGGGGTGAACAAAGCTGGGCTTGCTGGGGAGTCCCAGGCCAGGTTGGGGGTCTTTGCTTGCGGGGAAGGCCTGTATGTCTCACTCTACTCCTGGTCCTCTGCCTGGGCCCTCAGGGGCCATCCCACTGCCAGCAGCTTTCAGATGAAAGCCAGGGCCTCGCTTCCTCCAAACCCCTCTCCCCGGGGCCCGGGTTTGTCTCCTCTCTCCGAGGGGCAGGACCGTTCTACAGGCTGGACTCTGCCTTTCACCCAGGCCTGCTGTGTGGAGTCTTTGCTCCCACTCTGGGTCTCCGTGATGGGGCAGGGTTGGGAGGCTGTGGGCTATGGCCCGTGGCACAACAGGGAGAGGAGGAGAATGGCCAGAATAGGTTAGCCTGTGGCTCACAAGTCGCCTTCATCCCATCAGCCTCCAACCCTGGGGTCCGTACTTTTGTATTGAGCACCTGGGTGTGGGGGCAGCTGTGCTGGGTTGCAGGAGCAGAACTGTGGAAGCTCCTTCCTTTGCTGTTGCCTGAGTCCCCTGTGGGAACGCTGGTCTTCTCTGCTTCCATCTGAGTGTCTGCGTTACACCTTGGGATAATATTACAGCTTTGGGAGGTAGATATTACTATAGCTATGGATAGATGTCATGCAATTTATTATTATCATTATGTTAATTTTTTTGAGACAGAGTCTTGCTCTGTCACCCAGGCTAGAGTGCAGTGGCTCACTGGAACCTCTGCCTCCTGGGCTCAAGCCATCCTCCCACCTTAGCCTCCAGAGTAGCTGTGACCACAGGTGCACACCACCATAGCTAATTTTTATATTTTTTGTAGAGATAGGGTTTTGCCATGGTGTGCACCACCACACCTGGCCTATGTTAGTTATTTTATTATTATTATTTTTTGAGACGGAGTCTCGCTCTGTTGCCCAGGCTGGAGTGAGGTGGTGCGACCTTGGCTCACTGCAACCTCCGCCTCCTGGGTTCAACCAATTCTCCTGCCTCAGCCTCCTGAGTGGCTGGGATTACAGGTGTGCACCACCATGCTGATTTTTGTATTTTTAGTAGAGATGGGGTTTCAACATGCTGGCCAGGATGGTTTGGAACTCCTGACCTCAAGCAATCCACCAGCCTTGGCCTCCCAAAGTGTATGTTAATTATTAATCATCATTATAATCATTACATGATCATATATTATTATAAATGTGGGTATTGCCGCTTCTAGGATGAGGAGATGGGATGTGCTCATTCCTTTAACTTATGTGCTTTGGGGGAAGAGTGATCTGTGTTGCACGAAAACCCTTTGAGAGCAGACACTCCTGCTGCTTTTGTCACGTGTGACTCCAGCTTTTATCAAGAACACTGGCTCCTGCCCAGGGGAGAGGGTGGGCCAGGAGCAGAGCCTCAGAGGAGAACGGGAGTGCTGTCCTCACAGGCAGCCTGGAAATGCAGGAGGCAACGCGCCCAGTGCTTGGTTGCAGGAACCCCGAGGGAGGGATGGGATGGACGGCCACAGGAATGCCGCTCCTTCCCTCCATCTGGATTTTTTCCCTGTGAAATGGGAGTGTAAACACCTTCCTGGAGTGGGCTCTCCATGAAAGGTTGCTGTTACTTTGGGTGGCTTAAGGTCACCAAGGCCAGCCCTGTCTGAGGGGTCAGCCTTCAGGAGGATTGACTTGCGTCTCTGGGGCCCTCCCGAGGGGGTCTGGTTCCGTGGACAGGTGTGTGGGGTGGGGCCCACAGCAGGACGTGACACAGGCGGTGGGCTCAGCTCCTGGCAAGACACCGTCCATCCAGAGGAAGCAGGAAGCAGAGCCAGAAAGTGACACGGACTCGAGCCCTGAAGCTGGAAACCCAACGTGCTGGCCGGTGCCATGAGAGCAGGCAGGGCAGAGGCAGAGCAGACAGGAGTCCAAGTGAGCCCAGCATCCCGCCCACCCCCGCCAGGGCCTATTGAGGAGGTGGCAGCTGCAGGAGCCACTGCTGTGTCAGGGATGGGGGCTGGCGCTACCCATGGACTGCCCCCAGCGTCCTAACGGGCCACAGCAGGGGAGATTCCGACTTTTGCATGACATCTTTTGGAAGGATGGTGACATCTAGTGCTTGTGTGAACATTTGCCAGCTGAAGCCACGACTCACCCCAGACTTGCTGGGCTTTTTGCAGGAAGGGGAGGGTGACAAACAGGTACAAGGCACATTCAACCCGGCACCAGTTCACTTCCCTTCTAAACCGAGAACGTGGCTGATGTCCTAGAGCCCCCAGAAAATAAGTTTCCATTTCATGTTCCTTTCAATTTGTCATCAGCTCACTACTTTTACAAAACAAGCCAAGTGCTACAGAGAAGGCTTCAATGAGCAGAATCAGCTGTTTACTTAAATTAAAAGGTAAAAAAGCAAAACCACTTATATGATGCTAACATTTAGTAAAGAGGCTGGGCGCAGCGGCTCACGCCTATAATCTCAGCACTTTGGGAGGCCGAGGCGGGCAGATTGCCCGAGCTCAGGAGTTTGAGACCAGCCTGGGCAACATAGTAAAACCGTGCCTCTACTAAAGAAAAATTAAAATTAGGTTGGGCACTGTGGCTCATGCCTGTAATCCCAGCACTTTGGGAGGCCAAGGCGGGGGGATCACGAGGTCAGGAGATCGAGACCATCCTGGCTAACACGGTGAAACCCTGTCTCTACTAAAAAACAAAAAAAATAGCCGGGCGTGGTGGTGGGCACCTGTCATCCCAGCTAGTTGGGAGGCTGAGGCAGGAGAATGGTGTGAACCTGGGAGGTGGAGCTTACAGTGAGCCGAGGTTGCGCCACTGCACTCCAGGCTGGGCAACAGAGTGAGACTCCATCTCAGAAAAAAACAAAAAAAATTAAAATTAAGAAAATAAAATTTAGTAGAGGAATTATTTTTATTTTTATTTTTTTAAAGATGGGGTCTCATTCTGTTGCCCAGGCTGGAGTGCAGTGGTACGATCACAGTTCACTGTAGTCTGAACCTCCTGGGCTCAAGCAATCCTCTGCCTCCGCCTCTTCAGTAGCTGGGACCACAGGTGTGCTCCACCGTACCCAGCTAATTTTTGTATTTTTTATAGAGACAAGGTTTCACTACATTGCCCAGACTGGTCTTGAACTCTTGGGCTAGAGTGATCCTTCCTCCTTGGACTCCCCAGATGCTGGGATTACAGGCATAAGCTACTGTACCCAGCCAAAAATTTATTTTTTAATTACATTTTGGCTTTAGCTGTGGAGATACAGAACATGTGGTTAGTGGGTTTCTGAAAAAGGATATGATAATAAATGCATGTTGTCTTCCAGGTCAGAGCCAAGGAGTGCACAAGACTAGGTTGCCTCAGATACCTGTCCAGGGGCCCACCTGAGGGCCTTACATCTCTCTGCAGGGAAGAGAAGGGTCTATGTTCTGTAAATAGCTAAACATTGACTATTATCATGCATTATCATTGCTTGGACTAAGACCCATGCCCTCCTTGGGATTTTGCTGGGATTTTACATTAGTGTAAATTCAACCACCAGCCATCATTTTCTTTTCTTTTCCTTCCCCTCCCCTCTCCTCTCCTCTCCTCTCCTCTTCTTTTTTTGAGGCAGAGTCTCACACTGTCTCCTGCTGCCCAGGCTGGAGTGCAGTGGCACGATCTCAGCTCGCTGCAACCTCCACCTCCTGGGTTCAAGTGATTCTCCTGCTTCAGCCTCCTGAGTAGCTAGGACTACAGGGGCGTGCCAGCACACCTTTCTAATTTTTGTATTTTCAGTAGAGACAGAGTTTCACCATGTTGGTCAGGCTGGTCTCGAACTCGACCTCAAGTGATCCACCCACCTGGGCCTCCCAAAGTGCTGGCATTACAGGCATGAGCCACTGTGCCCGGCCTCCAGCCATCATTTTCAACATGGAAAAGGAAAATATGAGAGGCTAAGGTTGGTCAATGGAGGAAGCAAACCTGAGTTTTATGCTCACGTGTCACCTGCACCAGCTTTTAAGATAAAACCAAATTCAAACTGAGAAATGTGATTTGAAGTGATGGGAAACAGAAAGAGGAGGATGAAAGGCCCACGTTTTAAGACAACAAGTCCACGAAGAGCAAAGAGGACAGGAAGAGGAAGCAAAACTCATGTTCTCTTTCTCTCCTTGCTCAGACGATTTAACTGCCACCCTGGGTGGAGGGCACCATTAGCTCCTGCTATGGACAAGGAAGCTGAGACTTAGAAAGTTTAAGCAAGCTGCCGTCAGATCAGCTGAGGGGTCTACACTCATGGCCTGGGCACAGTCTTCATTCTGGCACCGTCGTCAATCCAGTGGAACACCTGATGAGTTCAGAGGTGTATAGCCGGTTCAGTCCCAACAGTTGCCCCGTCTGAGCTGGAAATCACTGGTCCTACTGTCTGGATGGAGACTGCAGCTTTGTTTGACCTGGAGAGTTTGTCTAACTTCAAGTTCCTGGACCTGCAGGAAACTGTAGGACACACGGGCAGAAGAGCCCAGGTGGTGGCTTCCGTTTAGGAAGAGGCCGTGTCATGAGAGAGAAGCATGGTCTTGCTGCATCATGCTGGAAAGCTCTGTCCAACCTCCTGTTCTATGTTTAGTGGGTGCAACTGTGTTTTTCCCACCTGTAAAGATGCAATTAAGTCCTATCCCCTGGAACCTGTGAGTGCGACCTTATTTGGAGAGAGGGTCTTTGCAGATGGCCCCTAAGTCCAGTGACTGATGTCTTTATAAGAAGGGGAGAGGACGCGGCTACAGAGATGCAGCCACATGAAGACAGCCAGAGATGGGGGTGATGCAGCCACCAGGAACACCAGGGTTGCCGGCAGCCCCTGAAGCTGGAGGAGGCCTGGGACGGATTCTCCTTCAGTCTCTGGAAGGCACCAACCCAGCCAGCGTGTTGGTTTTGGACCTCTGGCCTCCAGAACCGCAGGAAGAAATCTGCTAATTTGAGCCACTCGGCTCGTGGGACTTTGTTTTGGCAGCTGCAGGACTCGCATGCACTGTCCTTGGAGTGAAACTTTTCATTTTAAACCTGTGGCTCCATTTGCCGGAATCTCCCCAACAGACTCCAAACCCAACCCAGGGTCTAGGCAGGGTAGCCGCTTTGACAGGAGCCTGCCAGTGCTGGTGGCTCCTCCATGCCCCAGACACCTTGCCTTCTCCCACCCCTTCCTCTCCGATTCTGTGTATAACATGTCCCTGACAAGCCACACACGATGGGCAAAACATTTTGGAGATCTAGAAAATAATCATTTTAAAAATCATATCTCTTTGGAAAGCAAAGGGTAGAAAATCTTTAAATGAACAGTGCGTTGCCCAATATGTTAAAGTGCGTGAGGGTAGTTTTTGTGCGTGTGTGTGTGTGTGTGTGAAGACAAAGCCCCTGCTTTTCTGGGGGAGACAGGCAGAGAATGCAGGAAGCCTTGCCTCTGGGTGTGTATGGGGTGCAGGGAGGCTTCCATGGAGGCAGGGGTTGCCACTCGAAGAGCTCAAAGGACACCTAAGAGTTTTCTAGGTAAGAAGAGGAAGGACGCCATGCAGAGGGGACAGTAGAGAAGGGGGTTGGTGGGGAGCAGCATCAGGAAAGTGGGGAGGTTAGGAGGCGAGGAAGGTCTTGGAGAAGCTTGTGCAATTGTGACTGCCTCTGTGCAAGATGGGTCTGGCAGACAAGGGGCCAGTGGGCTGGGGGTGCTCAGGGTTCTAGGGGTCCCCAGAGCCCAGCTGCATCTGTGGAAGCTGGCAGGGATGTGTTGGACTCCCGGTAAGTGGAGATCCCTTCCATGGCATATGTAACCCAGAGCTTTTGTGTTAGGTCCTGGAGATTTATCTTCCCAACCAAAGCCTCTCCGAAGGCCCCATAGCAATCACTCCTGACACTTTGCTTGATGTGGAAGCCTCCATCTCCCAGAATAACTGTTTGCTCAACCGCCCGGCCATGCGGGCATAGGAGGCACGTGGCCAGCTGTCCCTCTGAGCCCATTGCTGTGCCTGTGGCTCGCCGTGGTCCCACCTGAGCCACACGTGGCAACCTCATCCTCTGAGTAAGCCCTGTGGGTCTCCCTGTTTCAGGTGCGTTCTTCACAAAGGTGGTGGATGTAGGCACCGCCTCTCTGAAGCTTGAGATCTGGGACACAGCTGGCCAGGAGAAGTACCACAGTGTCTGCCACCTCTACTTCAGGGGCGCCAATGCTGCGCTTCTGGTGTACGACATCACCAGGAAGGTAGGGCCCACCTTGAGGCATGTCCCATCCTCCTTCCCAAGCACCTGCCTTCTAGTTTCTCCAATGCAATGATGCCATGGGAGGTGTTGGGTCATGGGGGTGGGTCATAAATGGCTTGGTGCCATCCTAGCAGTAATACCTCCTCCAGGATGGCCTCCTGACAACTCCCCATCCTCCTGCACAGTCGGGGTTCTGCTCCTCTGTGGTCCACAAAGAACACGCCGCTGCCATCTGCCACTCAGTAGTTCCTGGTGCTGCATTAGGGTCAGGGTTTGGGGTGGTGGCCAGTTCCCCAGACTCTTGCACAGAGTGGTCCTTTGAGGACACCTAGGGGTGGAAGATTCAGGAGCTCAAGGCCTGACCTGACATACCCCGTGGTCGGCAGTCTCCTGGGCCTGCTCAGGGTGAAGGATCTGATGTGTGTCCCAGCAGTTTTCTGCCTGGCCGCACAGGTCACCCAGGACAGGAACGTGCCCTCCTCAGAGGAACAGAGCAGCCTGCAGGTGTGTCCATGGCCAGTTGGATTCTGTGACATTTAACACAACATGAACAGCAACACTGGCTTTCCCCGCCGGAATAGCTAATGACCACCTGTAAGTTTTGTTTGACATTACTTTTTTTTTTTTCTTTTCTAGGATTCCTTCCTCAAGGCTCAGCAGTGGCTGAAGGACCTGGAGAAGGAGCTGCACCCGGAAGAAGTCCTGGTGATGCTGGTGGGCAACAAGACAGACCTCAGCGAGGAGCGGGAGGTGACCTTCCAGGTACCGCCTAGGAGACCCTGCTCTCCTCTTCCACAGGAGGAGAGAGCCCTGCCCGCCTGTGTCAAGACCTTGGCACTCACACTTTCACACACGCACACCCACACTTGCACACACTTACACATGTGCACACACACCTCTACAAGCCCACATGCATCTGCACACACATGCACACCCCCCTACATTCACTCTCACTTGCACCCACACACGTACAAGCATGCACACTCGCACGCACACGCACATACATGCACACATGCACACACACACAACTTTCCACCTGAGTTTCTCTGTTAGTCAAAGATTTCCTGAAAAACTCAGGGCCAGCACCATGGCAGTTCCAGCCCAGTGGTGGAGGAGCAGGCACGGCATGGCTGGCAGAGGGAAGGGCAGGGCGGCACTGCAAGGTGGGCTCGGCTTGAACGAGAAAAGCAATCTATTTCCTCAGTAGGGCTCCCTTCCCCACTCGGTTCCCAGAAGGGGCCTCTGTGCAAATATGGCCTCCCTCACCCGGGTTTTGTCAGGCCTCCTTACAGGCAGAGGCAGCGGTCACCCAGGTGTTCTGTTGTCTCTCTTCCATTGGCATCCCACCTCCCCGCTACATTTAGGATGAAGACCATATAAACAGCTGCAGACAAGTGGCAGATGGGGAGACCCCACACATACTAGAGGCTGGCCCAGGGGAAGACCCAACTCAGGGATTAGACCGACAGGCGCGCCTCCCAAAGAGAAAAGGCCCCAGCTTCAATGGAGGCTGTGGAGAGATGGAGAAGTGGGGTGAAGATTTTGGAGAATCTCAGGGGAGAGCAAGGGGAGCAAAGGGAGACAGCATTGGTCTGGGCCTTCGTTGCAAAGTGGGGTGGGGGAGGAGAGGGTCCTGGCAACAGAGCTGTGTCCCCTGAGAGTGACTAGATGTGCTGCGTGCTCAGGCAGGCACAGAAACACAGGTGCGAGGTTACTCAAGGCCTGGAGGGGCAGTGGGCGGCCACGGTGGGTTTGGAGCGTCTGTCTGGGGAGCTGGCTGAGGCGCACAGTGGGGACCAACACAGGGCCGGCCGAGGGATCTCTGGGCCGGGACAGGAGTAGTGCATTCATGATGGTGCGAGAGCTGTGGGTGTGACTGGCCACACCTGCTGCCAGCTCCTTGTCTGGCTGGACAGTCAGGAACCTGAGCTGTGCCCTCTGGGATCCATCACAGGCTCCTCTTCCTGGGAGAGTCCTGGAGGCTAGGGGAGGGGCCTGCACAGGAAGGCCCCCATTCCTTGGCCACCCCTGACTCCTGGGCGAGGCTGTGGCCTTCCCATGATTGCTTCTCTCCTGGTCACCCGTTGCAAGCCTGCTATTTTCCAGTTTGCCTTTGCTCTGGGACATCCGTTTCTCCCCAAAGGAGAGCTGTGCTGGAAAATGAGGGCTTCCCAGAAGAAGGGCCCAGGTGGGCGCTGTCCAGGGGCCTCCCTCTGCCTTTTCTGTTTCCTGGGTGTTCAGTTGGTTCTTTGCCCAGCATCAAAGCCCACAGGTGCCAACAGGCATGGTGGGAGGGGAGTCTGGGGGTGGGAACTTGGCTTTCCAGGCGCTGCAGGAGGAGGAAGGCCGTCCCCAGCCAGCTAGAAGGAGAGCCTCTACCAGGGAGCACACCCTGCCCCTCCCCGGCCCTGGCTGTCCAGGAGTGCGAGAAACACAACTTGGACGTGAAACGCAGAGGAGTGCGGGCTCCACAGCTGCAGCTTTCTCAGGTCTTACTGTTGGAAGTGAACCAGGTGTCCTTAGGAAACTCTTATAAACAACGCTGGATTTTGTGACTGTTTCTTTCAGGAAGGGAAGGAGTTTGCTGAGAGCCAGAAGTTGCTGTTCATGGAAACTTCGGCCAAACTGAACTATCAGGTGTCAGAGGTGTTCAGTGCCGTGGGTGAGTGACATCCCCACGGGCCAGACAAGGTGGGAGGTGCTTGTCCTTGACCGACTTCCCTGGGTCCCTGTTGCTGGTGACGTGGGATCCCATAGGGTGTCTCTAGGGACTGGACAGTGACCAGGAGGGGCAGGAGGCCCTTGGTCTATGGTTCCGGATAAACATAGAGGGGTGGGTCCCGCCCGGGGTGGCTGGTCTGCAGGGCTGTGCTTGGCTGGGTGACTTCCCTTCCCCTCTTCTTGCCGTTCACAGCCCAAGAGCTACTGCAGAGAGACGACAGGGAGGGCCAGGCTCCGCAGGGGGATGCAGCTGTGGCTCTGAACGAGGGGCCCGCGAGGCAGGCCAAATGTTGTGCCCACTAGGTGCAGCCGCTCCTGGGGGCTGTGGAGAAGACGCCCCCTGCCTGGGCCATGGCCAGCTCTGCGAGGATTCTGATTCGCTCTCGATGCTGGGTTGCTCCCGAGCCCTAGAGGTTCCTGGAAGTTGGCCCCCTTTATAAAAACCACTTCCCACAGCCAGTGGAAACCGCCAGGGGAAGATCTGATGTCACATGGCTCCCAGGAAAGTGCTGTGCCCCATCCCCACCGATACCCTCTGGTCCCCCGATGCCTGTGCCTGCCCTACCTGGACGGTGGCCCCCTCAGCCAGGCAGCCTCTGGGCAGAGAGGAAGGAAGGATTGGAAAAGTCCCTGGAGCACAGCGATGGTGGGAAGAAGCCTAACGCCTGATCTGAGTGGGGCACTGGCCTGGAGCTTGGGCCCACCTGCTTCGGGGAGTTGGGGAGCAGGCTCAGATGGAGGTGGTGGTGCCAGGAAGAAACAGAGCAATGACTGACTGTGGGGTGGGCGCGGGATTTCCGCATATTGGTGAAGTTGCCCGTGGGAAGGGCAGCTGGGGGAAGTGGCGCCAGTTCCCTCCCATGGTCTCCCGGCTGGCAGTGTGGTGAAGCTGAGTTTCTGTCCAATGCGTAGGAAGGTTCTGAGACATTTCGCCTGAGATGTAACGTGTACTGTGTATGCATTGTTTTCTCCAAAAATTAAATGGCTTTTGACAATCTGGCTTTTGGAAGTTTTTGAGGACAAGGCGGGGCACTGCGCCTGATGGATGGTTGTAGGTATTTCTGTATAGATTCTGGGAGGGTTCCTGCTAAGTAAATAAGGAAGCAGGCCCATGTGGCAGGCTGTGACGAATGTGGGCCTGGCCCAGCTCTCTGGATGGGATGCATTCCCAGATGGCGACACTTCATCCTGCCTGCCTCCCTTTACAGAGAAACCCATGCCTTAGTCTGTTTTTGTGTTGCTATAAAGGGATACCTGAGGCTGGGTGATTTATGAAGAAAGAGGTTTGTTGGGCTCATGGCTCTCCAGGCTGCACAGGATGCATGGGGCCAGTATCTGTTTCTGGTGAGGCCCTAGGCTGCTGCCACTCACAGCAGAAGGCAGTGAGAGCTGGTGTGCAGAGGTCACACGGGGAGAGGGGTGGGGGGAGGTCCCACTCTTTTTAACAACCAGCTCTGGGGGAATTCTTACAGGAGCTTTGGAGTAAGAGCTCCCTCATTACTGCTAGGATGGCACCAGGCCATTTATGACCCACCCCCATGACCCAGCACCTCCCATTAGGCCCCACCTCTCACACTGGGGGTCAGATTTCTTCTTTTTTTATTCTTTTCTTTTTGGAGATGGAGTCTCGCTCTGTCATCCAGCCTGGAGTGCACTGGCATGATCTTAGTTCACTGCAATTTCTGCCTCCCAGGTTCCAATGATTCTCCTGCCTCAGCCTCCTGAGTAGCTGGGACTACAGGTGTGCGCCACCACACCCACCTAATTTTTGTATTTTTTAGTAGAGATGGGGGTTCATCATGTTGGTCAGGCTGGTCTCCAACTCCCGGCCTCAGGTGACCCACCCGCCTCCGCCTCCCACAATGCTGGGATGACAGGCATGAGCCACCGCGTCCAGCCCTGGGGGTCAGATTTCAACATGAGGTTTGGAAGGGACAAATATCCAAACAGCAGTAACCCAGACCCTGTTTTGGGAGGTAAACCCCACATGATGTTTCCCTGTTGGGTCTCTTTCTGGACACCTGATGTGGCAAGGTTATTTCAAAGGTGGCCACTTTTTGGAAGGTTATATTGGTTTTCATCCTTGTCCCTGGGACTGTGATAAGCAGGGGTAAGTTTTAAACAATAAGACATTTTTATCCACCTGGAAAAAGTGGCATCACTGTATTGGCTGCTATAAGGATCAAGTAAGGAGAAAGCAAAGTACCTCTCGTTTGACGCTGAGCTTCTCATCACGCGAAAGGGGAAAGGGCTCTGTGCCTGGAACTTCCCCGGCTCCTCCGGGCTTCTCTCTGCTCTCATTCACTTTGCACAGAGATGCCAGGCCTTGACCTTCACTGGTGCCCAGACCATGGGGAGCCCTGACAGGGGATGGAGGAGGGGACACGGAGGCCAGCCACCGCCTAGGGCCCACCTGGTGAGGCTGGCTGTGTCCCGGCCAGAAGCCCCTGCCCCTGCCACAGAGGCCTCTCCTCCTGCAGGCTCCGGGGGCTGCTCCCTCCCCTCATCCATTGGGCCCAGGGTGGGCACAACCCCTCCTTGCCAGCCTGGGTTTCTCAGAGTTCCAACCACAGCTTCATAACAGTACCTCCCTCACGATCGGGCTTCGTTTTCCTAACTGGAGGAGCTACCTGGGGCCACTGGGCCCCTGGAAGATCCAGCTTTCAATCCTGGAGACAAGGAGACATCCTGGGTCTCCCTTGGAGTCTGGCTTTCCCGATGCTAGTGTGACCTGAAATGAACTTCTCACGTGATCTTTACTAGACAATTGCAGACCAGATTTCACACGCCTCTGTCATGATCTCCAAGAAGAGCTAGAGGATAAAGAAAGAAAACAATAGCTCCCCAGAGGGCCTGTTCCCTTGCTTTTCACGAGTACTGTCCTCGTTTCTTAGACAATTTCACAGGTGAAATCTGACACTATTATTGCTATGCACATTGCAGTTTCCGGCTGCTAATAAAGTTGGACCATTTTTCATGCGATGATTCCCTTGCCGATGAAGAACATGAAGTGTGAGTCCCCAGTGTCCTAGGCTGTGTCCTCGTGCCCTGTGCCCCTGCAGCGGGCCCTGAGCCAAGTGGGACCCACCTTGCAGGTGGCCGCAGGCTGAGGTTGCCCGTGGCCACCAGGCGGCGCTCCAGCATTGTGTAAGGCAAGTCCCAGGGTCCTGGCGTCCTGAGGGCTTGCTCTGCTGAAGAGTAAACCAGGAGGCGCTCAGAGTTGCTGCAGAGGAGCGGCTTGATGACGTAGAAGGGAAGGAATATGAGATTCCTCAAGGAGTCATTTCATGGCCTCCCCAAGGGTGGACAGATCTGTGGTGGTCCTGGAGCCCTGGGTTCCCCGTCTCCCGGTACTGTGACTACCCCTTTCCCCTCCTCCCTCACCACTAGGCAGGCGGGGCTCAACCCTGTGCTGGAGTCGCCTGGGGACCTTCGGAAAGCCCTGCACCTAAGCAGGGTGTGGTGGCTCATGCCTGTAATACTGGCACTTTGGGAGGCCGAAGCGGGAGGACTACTCGAGGCCAGCAGTTTGTGACCAGCCTGGGCAACAAAGAGAGACCCTGTTTCTACAAAAAGCAAAACAAAAAATTAGCTGGGTGTGGTGGTGCACACCTGTAGTCCTGGCTACCCTGGAGGCTGAGGTGGGAGGATTGCTTGAGCCTTGGGGGTCGAGGCTGCAGTGAGCCACGATCAAGCCACTGCATTCCAGCCTGGGCAACAGAATGAGACCCCATCTCCAAAAAAAAAAAAAATCAAGCTCCACAGCTGCATCTCACCCGGAGGTTCTGATCCCATCAGACTGCACAGGGATTTCTAAATCCTTCCAGGTGAGCATAGGTGAGGCTGAGACCCTCAGTGAGAGCAGGGCCTCTGTCTGCCCTGATTTCTGTGGGATTCCCAGGGTCCCCTACACTGCCTGGCACACACCAGTCACTCAACACATGTGTATCCAACCAAGGGAGGAAAGCGTGTTTTTTTCCCGGAGACCTAAAGAACAGGCGGGCTTTCCTAAAAACAGCCCCCGCAGCCCGACACCTGCGTGTAGAAGGCTCAGCTGTGTCCATGCTCCACCACCGTATCTCCCTGTCCCGAAACGGGGCTGGGGTGGGGCAGCAGGCAGGAAGGCCCCATTTCTGAGAGCACACAGGGAGAGGCCCCAGCAGGGCCGCAGACATTTGTGTCACAGATGATTCCGGATAAATGACTCCAGGACCCCACCAGCCCCAGACCCTGGGGGAAGCTGGTCCATGTGCCCACTGTCCAGGTTGCTGCTGGGGAAGCAGCTCCAGCCCTGCTTAGCCTGAGTTTGGACCTGGGTCTTCTCATAAGCTGTTGTTTGCCTGTGGTGGGTGGTGGTGGAGGCCAGAGGCATGGCAATGTTGATGAGTGGCCCTGGGAGCCCCTGCCGTCCCAGCCTGTGAGGCTAATCTTTTCTTTTCTTTCTTTCTTTTTTTTTTTTTTGTTTTTGTTTTGAGATGGAGTTTTGCTCTTGTCACCCAGGCTGGAGTGCAGTGGTGCAATCTCAGCTCACTGCAGCCTCTGCCTCCTGGGTTCAAGTGATTCTTTTGCCTCAGTCCCGAGTAGCTGGGACGACAGGTGCCTGCCACCACACCCGGCTAATTTTTGCATTTTTAGCAGAGATGGGGTTTCACCAGACTGGTCTCAAACTCCTGACCTCAGGTGATCTGCCCATTTCAGTATCCCAAAGTGCTGGGATTACAGGCGTGAGCCACCGTGCCCGGCCTGTCTTGTTTCCTCTTGAATAGGTTCCTATCCCATTCCTCTGGATGGATCTGTGTTTCCCAGATGGGCTGACTCACAGAACTATTCTTTAAAAAAAGTTTTTTTTTTTTTTTTTTTTTTTTTTTAAATTTATTCCCTCTTTAGGACTCCCACTGGCCAAATTTAGACCAATTTGAGTGTCAAAAATTATAAAGTTCTGAGAAAAAAAGGAAAAAAAAAATTCTCTGGAAGAATCCAGCTAATGACTGTGGAAGGAATTAGAGAATCATCGTGGTGTGGGGGTGACTTGTGGTGCAGGAGCTCAGCCTGGCATGAGTAGTCAGGGGACACTGACATCTCAGGCTGCAAGCTGGCTGGGAAACAGGATCTGGCCATGGGGCCCTGTCCCCACCACAGATTTCACATTGATCACACAGGAAAAAACTTCTTACAATGAAGAGATCTGTCTGTACCACAGGGTCAAATAGCACCTGTCAGAGAGGGAGCCCGGGGTCCCATGGTCAGATATGATGCAATAGGAAAGACATAGAGTGTTTGGGTCCACCGTGCGTGACCTGAATCCAGGCAAGACCCTGGATGCACCTCTCTGATGACAGGAAGTACAGGGAATGGAAGAACAGGTACATGGCCGTGGGAGAACAACTTACAAACCATATAGGCGGAGCATTTTCCAAGACGACTCATCTGGGTGCTTGAAAAAGTCAACACCGGGACAACATAAAAAATTAACTGGTCAGGAATCAAAGAGAAACAGCTGACTGTGAATTTAGATTGGAGCCCAGTGGGGGAAAAGAAGACTGTCTTGCTACTCATGGGGATTTTTGAGTACGGACTAAAAACTAGATGATATTGTGAAGTTACTACAACGGTTTGCTCAGGTATGATAATTTTATGGCTATGTAGGAGTCTGGCCTTATTCTTGGGAGAAGGATGCTGAAAATATGCTTTTAATACATTCAGTCTGTTCTTCAGCCACCGCCATGGTCCACTTCTAAGACATTTCATCGCCTCCAAAAGGGAACCCCCATATCCATTAAGCAGTCATTCCCCCAACCCCTCTTCCCTATCCCCTGACGGCCACAAATCTACTTCCATAGAATATGCAGTTTCATACAATCTTTTCATATAAACAGAATCATACACATTTGAATTCTTGTGCCTGGCTTCTTTTGCTTAGCATGGTGCTTCCAAGGTTTCTCCATGTTGTGGCATGTATCAGTGCTCCATTCCTTTTCATGGCTGAGTAATATTCCATTGCATGGATAGACCACGCTGTGTTTTTCTATTCTTCTGTTGATGGATGTTATGAAATGTTTGTGTCTTCCCCCTCCACCACAAATTTACATGTTGAAATCCTCCCCCCATTGTGGTGGTATTAGAAGATCGGGTCTTTGGGATATTAGGTCATGAAGGTGGAGCCCTCATGGATGAAATTAGTGCCCTCATAAGAAGAGGCTAGAGAGCTTGCTTCCTCTTTCTGCTCTCTGTCGTGCAAGGATACAACAAGAAGACAGAGTCTGTCAACCAGGAAGAAGATGGTGTCGGATCAAGGTGTCCGATCAGCTGGCACCTTGATCTAGAACTTCCTGCCCCCAGAACTGTGAGTAACGAGTGTTTACTGGCTGAGCCTCTGTGCGTATGCTATCTTGTTAGAGCAGCCCGAACTGACTAAGGCAATGGGCATTCAGGTCGTGACCACCCTTTGGCTACTAGGAAGCGTGCCGCTGTAAACGCTGCTGTGTGGGGATGTGCTGAGCACCTGCCCTCAGTTCTCCAGGGTCTACACCTGGGGTGAATTGTTGGGTCATTTGATAACTGCCTGTTTAACTTTTTGAGGGCTGTGGCCTCTTTAAGGCCTGACCTAGCCCCTGCTGCCCTAGGACCAGGCCTTGCCCCCTTCCTGTTCCCGCAGGCTCACTCTACCCTGGTGAGGTGCCCAGGGCTGGAGGGGCTCCCCTGTAGCTGGGGAGGTGCAGTCACCCCAACTTAGCCCCGTGTGGGTGGTCTGGGCCTTGCCACTGGCCCCTCTGAGCATGCATGGCCAAGAGGGCTGTGGTCAGGGTGGGCTCCTGAGATCAGCCTCTGCAGGCAGTGTCCAGCAGAGTCCAAGCCAAGCTTTGGGTTGGAGGTTGCTGGTTAAGCCTGTTAAGTGGCTGGGTTGGGGGGTGGGCCTTGGGGAAGGGGTTTGCACTCACAGAGCACCCACCCTGTGCTGGCTGGCGTGCAGGTGCCATGCCCACCGAGCTCAGGAATGAGGTAAGCGTTGCTGTTCTGTGGCATGCACATGTGGAAACTGAGGCTCAGGGATTCAAAGGATGAACTCAATCTCCCAGGTGGTGCAAGTGTGCCCCCAATGTCAACGTAAGCTACACCTGAGGCAGGACGTGGAGACATCCCCGTGTGATTTGAAAGGGACGCGCGTGGCGTGGGAGCAATCTAGGTTCAAGTCTCCCTGCCATGGGTCAGAAACAATCCATGGTGCATCTTCCCTGAGTAAGAGGCAGGCAAGACAGACTGCGATAAGAGGACTAGCAGTTGTAGGGGTTGTCAGGAGGGATGAATAGGTGGAGCCCAGAGGACTTCTAGGACAGTTAAACGACTCTGCATGATGCTACATCATGTTGTTGTATATTTGTGCGAACCCGCAGCACATGCAGCGTGAAGAGTGGGCTCTGACATACGCTGGATGGGGATGGGATGTGGATGTGTCGGCGTGGGTTCCTCGACTGGGACAAAGGCACCCTCGGTGGGGGTGTTTACCATGGGGGAGGCTGTGCGGATGTGGGGGAAGTGGGCGGATGGGAACTCTCTCTACCTTCTACCCAATTTTGCTGTGAACCTAAAGCTGCTCTGAAAAACAAAGTCTAGAAAAAAAGGACTGGCATTGAGGGGCTGCCCAGGGCTCAGGCTGGGGGCTGTGCTACCCTCCTATGGGGGCAGTGTCCTGCAGAGTATGATGTGTGGCACTCCTGGCCTCATGCAGTTGGCAGCCTGGGCATTCACTCAGGGCAGCTTGGGTGTAGGGGTGACTGTGGGCTGCTGGTGACCAAGGGTGGTCCCAGCTCCACACCTCAGTGCCAGGTGCCCTCTGCCAAGTCACAGAGCCTTTTCTTCCAAAGAAGTTGCTGGGCTCTGAGGTTCTTTCTAGTCTAACGTCCCAGGAGGGAAGAACTTCAGAGTCACCACCACACAGTCGTGAATGTGCAACTAAGCAAGACCAGAGCTTTTATTAGGATTGAAGGGAAAGGAGCCCGAAGGAGAGGAGAGGGCGGGGTGGGGGAGGCTCCAGAGTGATTTTCTTGACAAGCTGGCTATCACCCATCCTGGGAGGACATAGCAGTGCCTTCCAGGGGGAAGCAAGTCAGCCGGGGTCGCAGGCCAGGCTTGGGGACGTCCCACAGGGCTGCCCTCCTCCGACCGAAGCGGCCCACAGGCCTGATCCCACGACTGGTGTACCAGGCAGGATTGATGTCAGGGGCTGGAAAGGAAAGAGCTGGAGCAGACCATGGGCACGTGTCCCCAGGGTGTGCTGTATGCTCCCAGAGGCAGCAGGGCAGAGCGCACAGGCAGGGGGTCTCAGCCCAGTTGCCAGGCCATGCTGGGACCCACCCGAAGAACAGGCACCCAGAGGTCCTGGTGAGGCCATTTCTGGGCATGGGCTGGCTTTGGGAAGCAGGAGTTCAAAAAAGCACCAGGACTGACTTCCCTTTCCTCCCCCGCACCCCGTTCCTGCCAGGTTCTCGAGTGACCAGGCTGCACCAGGTTCTGGGGTGAGGCAGGGTGGGGTAAGGGAGGCTGACAGGGGTCCAGGCACTCACTGCGGATCTCCATGGAGAGCCGGTGAGTACGAGCTCCCCGCAGGGCCAGGCCCAGCATCAGCAGGCACAGGAGCCAGGCCCTCAGCACCTTCATCCCTTGGCTCCTCCAAGGAGACCCCGCTGGAGGGGAGATCCAAATGAGGAGGACACGGCCTGGGGGAGAAGGAGCAGGAGCAGCGTTACACGGGCATCAGGGTGCGTGTGCACAGAGCTGGGACCTGTGAGCGCTGTGTGTGTGAGAGAGAAGTGTGTGTGTGAGAGAGAAGTATGTGCGTGAGTGTGTGTGCATGTCAGCGCACAGTTGTGTGTGTATATGTGTACAAGAGGGTGTGACTTGTGTGCACACGGTGCATGTGTGTGTATGTGTGTAGATGTGTGTGTGTAGATGTGTGTGTATGTGTGTAGATCCGTGTGTGTATGCATGTGGATGTGTGTGTGTATGTGTGTGAGTGTATAGATGTGTGTAGATGTGTGTGTGTAGGTGTGTGTGTGTGTAGGTGTGTGTGTGTAAATGTGTGTGTGAGTGTATGTGTGTGTATGTGTGTAGATGTGTGTTTGAGTGTAGATGTGTGTGTGTAGATGTGTATGTGTGCGTGTGAGTGTGTGTATATGTGTAGATGTGCAGTGCACATAGCCACATAGATCTCCATGTGTTCCTCTGATCTGTGTTGGGGTGGGAAGAAGCACAGAAATAGCAGTTGAACCTGGCTCTCTGCATGGTCCCCCACCCACCTGTGACCCCATTCTCTCTTCTGTGCAATGAGGTGTTAAGTGAGGTGCTTCTGTGCGCGTCAGCCTCTGACGGGATCGGTCACATGTACATTGATGGTGATGATCAGAAAGCCCTCAGGAGGTGTGTGAGCTACGCGTTACAAAGAGGGGCTATCACGGAACAGCCTTGGCTTTGTCTATCGGCCTGTGTTAGGGAACCAGAAGGTGCAGCAGGCCTCTGCACGGCTGTTCATGTTGCACACCCAGGACAGCAGGTTTGTGGGGAGGAGCCCAGGGAGCTGCACAGGTGGAGGCAGCCACTTGCTCAACCTCAGACATGGTTGGGGAGCTGGGGAGTGCCAAGCCTGGACCAGGCTCAGGGGCTGGAATCCGGCGCATGGTCCTTTCCCACATTTGTCTCATGGCCTCCTAATGCTTGGTTCCAGCTTGCCATTCCTGCCCTGCTGGGGGATGTCAGCTGACAGCTGCCTGTTATAGAATGAGTCTGCATCCTCTGCCCTAACCAAGCCCACTCACCCTTGCCATGTCGCTAGATCCAGTTTTCTGAGGCTCCAAGGTAAACCTGCAGCATCTGGGACCTCTTCTCACCAGACAGGGCCACTTGCTATCGGTGATGGGAGGAGGGGGCTGCTGTGGGGGCTGCCGTGGGTGGGACCAGGTACATAGAAAGCCCCTTCCACCCCACTGGAGTGGAGGTGCTGAAATGCCTAAACAGCATCCATCGTGGCAGACCTGGAAATACCTGCTGCAGATGCCCCTCCTCCTTCCTCCACCTGTGGCGCTTTGGGAGCCGTGGGAAGATGCCCAAGAGCTCCATCTTGCTCTGGGGAAGACCCCCTCCTGCTGACCTTGACTTTCCAGTCCCTCCCGGAGCCCCACAGAAAGTGCTCTCCATCAGAACAATTTAAAATGCCAACCCCTCTCCTTTTTAGAGATCTGGCAGGGCTTCCCATGCCAGGTGGGGTGGGGCGTTCCCCAGTTTAGAGGAAATGGAGGTGCCACCTTGAAGAGTGATAAAGAGATGCATCCCAGCACGCTGGCTGTTTGCATTTTCTCTAGCACAGGACCGATGCCACGTGAGGGATGTCCTAGAATGCTAGTGATGCTCACTTGGCTCCTGATCCCCAAGGACCTGCCTCCCTGAGAGGTGGAGACTTCGGCTGTCTGTCCCGTGGGATTTCTGTGTCAGTGGAGCTGAATGGGACATCTTTGCCTGGTGTCTCCACCAAGGACAGCGCCAGAGCCTTGGGGCCCTGGGAGGGCAGGGTGGCTTTGGATGCAAGAACCCAGGGGCCACCTTCTCTGCCTCTCCTGCTCAGGGCTAGCCTCAGCTGCCAGGAGAGCAGGCAGGGTCTCAACCCAACCCACACTCAGACAGAAAGGGACGATTTTACAAAGTAGCAGAGCAGAGGACCCAAGCTCCCGCGCCTGGATGTGCTACTCACCGCTCTCGAGTGTGGTAGAGGCGCTGTCCTGGCTACCGGCGCAGTGGGGCCGAGGAGGCGGGAGCCTCTGTCCCCCTTTTATAGCCGCTGAAGAGGATGAGAGAACGAAGCCAGCACCTCCAGGTGCCCTCCCCCAAGCCAGCTTGTCTCCCTCAAAGGGCGGCATCAGGAGCAAGCCTGTGTCTTTTCTTGTTCCTTTATTTTTTAAAAAAACTCTCATCAGCTACGCGATTTGTTCCTTCCTGGGTTATGTAATTTCATTTGGACCAAGTGGTTTTAAAACACATTAGCTTCCCTTCTTTGCGCTCGCCTTCGGGCAGACAACAGAGTCAAGTGTCCGCTGGGCCTCACAGATGAGGCTCCTGGGCTCCTTCCAGTCCTCTCTCCCTGCCTTTAAATCACCACATTCAAGGGAAAGGTGAGAAGGGACAGTCACCAGAGCCCAACACTGCAGCTTTGTATCTCCGTGATCTTCTCGGTCCTTGTTCATTCACCTGCCTGACTGTCCTAACTGCATTTGTCGTATGCACACCATATCTTCCTCATTCTGTAACTTACACGCAGGGGCCATGCTAATCTTCTCTGCATCGTTCCAATTTTAGTATATGTGCTTTGGAAGTGGGCGCTCTATAACTTACACTAGGTGGTTTCTAGACTTTTACGTCTTCATAATGTTTAACATAAACAAGTTTATTATTCTCATAAGACAAGTTTATTTTTATTATAAAAGAAATGAATGTATTTTTATTATTAAAGCAGCTCATACACATTTGGAAAAAAAATTAGTTCACACCACTGATCATGTTAAAGAAACCTCTCGCGGCTGGGAGTGGTGGCTCATGCCTGTAATCCCAGCACATTGGGAGGCCGAGGCGGGTGGATCACGAGGTCAGGACTTTGAGAGCACCCTAACCAACATGGTGAAACCCTGTTTCTACTAAAAATACAAAAATTAGCCGGGCATGGTGGCGTGCACCTGTAATCCCAGCTACTCAGGAGGCTGAGGCAGGAGAATCACTTGAACCCCCAGGAGGCAGAAGTTGGAGTGAGCTGAGATTGCACCACTGCACTCTAGCCTGGGGGACAGAGAAAGACTCAAAAAAAAAAAAAAAAAAAAAAAAAAAAAAAAAAAAGCCTCTCGCTTCTACATTTGATGCATTTGATGCATTTTCTTCTAGTGAGCTTCCCACATATTTTCTGGGTAGATTGATCACATTTATACATGTTGAATTTCATTCTTTTCACTTAACACTGTAACAATCACATCCTCAAGATGCTAAAAATCTGTAAGTTTGTGCCGTTTTCAGTAACTGTGCAATGTTCTACCACTTAACGTGGACCTAAATCATTCATGTTCTGAATAATTATAGGTTGTACTCATGACCACTTACATGCAGTTGAGTACAATCTTTTTAAGGAAAATTTCTGGAGAGGAAACTTGGCACGAGCTTCCCATGGATTGGTGCAGATGGTCAATGTGCCACTTCCGTCCTTTAGGAAAAGCTTCTGGGCAATACTTTCCCCTTCAGGGAACAGGACACAGTCAACTTCTTCCTTGCTACATGGTTGCTTTATCCCTGTGACACAGGTTTGTGGCTGGTGGGCTCCCTGGGAGCTCTGGAGTCCAGGGGTGGCTGGTGGCGGGAAGTAGGGTAAGGAGCACGAGAAGGGTGACGGGGTGGGGCACGCAGCTCCCAGCTTGGGCTGCTGATTCGAGTTACTTGGAAGCCTTAAAAACTTCCCAATGCCTGGGCTCTACCTGGAATGAAATTCCTTCAGAATTCCCGGGGGTAGCTCAGGCATCAGTGATGATGAAAAGCTCCCCACCCATAGTGTTTACCCATAGTTTTTACAAATGTAGGTTGAGTATCCCAAATCCAAAAACCCCCAATCTGAAACTTTTTGAGTGCTGAGGGGATGCTCAAAGGAAACGTTCACTGAAGCATTTTGGATTTCAAATTTGGGATGCTCAACTCGTGAGTATAGTGCAAATATTTCAAAATCCTCCTCCCAAAACCCTCAAAATCCCAAACTGTTCTGGTCCAAAGTACTTCAGATAAGGGAACTCGACCTGTAGTGGTGATGGTGATGGTTAAGAATCACCGTCTTGGAGGTGGGTTTTCTGTCCAGGGCTAGGCCTGCCTGGAGCAACAGAAACTGAGACTCCAGGACCTGGGGGCAACTTCCTGGGCATCCACCACTGGAGTGTGTGTGTGTGTGTGTGTGTAAAGCAGCTCTGTCACAGTGTGGCACTGGCATCTTGCCACTTTGGGAGTCCACCAGTGGGAGGCAGCAGGCGGGCTGGGCGGTAGCACAGGCATCAATCCTGCTTATGCCACCTCCACGTGGAAACCGATGGTGTCCATCAGAGGCCTCAGAACTGCTGAGAGGCTGTTCTGAGAACTGTGGCTGGCTGGAGATGCTGTGACGGCGAGTGAGGTGTGGGCTGCCCTTGCAATAATGTCACAGGACTGCAGGCCTGGCCTGGGGCTCTCAGGCTGCACATGGCTTCAGTGTCCTTTGAGAAATGAATCCCACAGATGGGGTTTGACCATAGACAAGCAATCAGGGAGCTTCTCCCCGTTCCCTGTTTAACTGGGTCATGGGCCTCAGGACAGGCAGAGCCAAGCACTCTTGGTCCAGCTTCTGTTGGTCAGTATTTCATCCAGAACGTGATGTGGCCACTTGAGTTGTGGCACATACGAACTAGGACCTGTGCAGGAAAGCCCCCTCCCTGGGGAAAGTACAACTGCCTGCGATGCTACCCTCCTGGAGGCCACGAGGATAATGAGAACAAAGACACTGACTGCCACTCCTTCCAGTCCTAATTTTCTAAGCTACTTGTTTATTTATTTATTTATTTTATTTTGTTTTATTTTTTTGAGACGGAGTCTAGCTCTGTCGCCCAGGCTGGAGTGCAGTGGCGCGATCTTGGCTCACTGCAACCTCCAATTCCCAGGTTCAAGCAATTCTCCTGTCTCAGCCTCCTAAGTAGCTGGGACTACAGGCATCTACCACCACGTCTAGCTAATTTTTGTATTTTTAGTCGAGACGGGGTTTCACCATGTTGGCCAGGCTGGTCTCCAACTCCTGACCTCAAATGATCTACCCACCTGGGCCTCCCAAGGTGCTGGGATGACAGGCATAAGCCACTGCGCCCGGCCAGCTATTGATTAATTCTCGTGTGCCTTTCTTCATTGAATGAAGTGGTTACAGTGGTTTTCTCATTTACTCTGTTAACACAGTGGACCACAAGAATAGATTTTCTTTTTCTACCATTAAAGAATTCCTAGCTCTCTTGGGATGAACCTCACCTTGTTAAGATACAGTAGGTTTTCTAATAGATTCCGGGATTTGTTTCATTAATACTTTATTTAGAATAGATCTTTTAGGTTGTGCTCAATGGTTCACACCTGTAATACAAGCACATTTCTGGGAGGCTGAGGTGGGAAAATTGCTTGAAGCCAGGAGACTGAGACCAGCCTGAGCAACATAGCTACACCCTATCTCTACAAAAAAGAAAACTTAATGTATGGAATAAATATGTTAAAATATGTTGCCTTTACTTCTCCTTCCTCACATTGCATTTAGTAGGAAGGTCTTATCAGCCTTATGAAAGAGGAGCCATGCTTCCCCTTTTTCCTGTCCTCTGGAAGAGATCTGATAAAGACAAGAATTCCAGAGCTGTCTGGGAGACATATGGGGTAGGGCTTGGGCTGAGGTGAGGGACAGAAAAGGAATGAGCTGGGAGGTCATGGGCTGGGGGTTTCCAGACTGAGGGCTGGGGGACTAAGATGGGAACTTTGGGGATAGGGAAATGCTGAGGTCAGTTGTGGGCAGGTGTTTGAGAAGCCCTAGAGGGTGGCCAGGTGGCTGCTCGCTGGGCCTGGGACTCTTTATTTCTTTATTTGCTTGCATTTGAGACCCCAAAGAACCCCAGAGCTCTTTAATGAGGTCTCAGCCGTAAACCTGAACATGGGTGTGGCCAGAGGACAGGTGGCTGTGAACAGCCCGGGAAAAGTGGGGACACCTGAGAGAAGGCAAGAAGAGGACAGGTGTCGGGGGGTGGACAGAGAAAAAGGACTCAGTGAATGACCCCGAGAAAGTACCAGGGAGGAGGGTCTTGTGGGGAGAAGCGGGGAGAAGCGAAGGAGGCAGAGTGGCCCCACAGCAAAGAAGGGATCATCCAAGTCAGGGACTGTATCACGGCGCCCACCTGCCAGCTCCTTTGCTTGTGGTCTGTAGGTGATGCTCCAAATCCAATCTTGAACACAGGACTGGCAAACTTCTTCTGTAATGGGCCAGATAGTAAACGTGCCCAGCTTTGTGGGCCATAGGATCTTGGTGGCAGCTGGCCAAATCTGCTGTTGTAGCAGAAAAGCAGCCATGGGGAAAAGGCAGATGAATGGGTGTGGCTGGGCTCCCATGAAACCTCACTTAGGAAGACAGGCTTTCCTACCCCAAGTGGCCATGACTCTGGGACCTTGGCATTGCATTTGTGATAAAAATAAACGGTGTTCCCTGACCCTCACACATGGCTCCCATCTAACCAGTTTACAAGTTTCAAACACAGACACACTGAACATCAGACAAGGCTCTTACATAGGGACTGTGCATCGGTCAAGGCTCTTCAGAGAAGCAGAGCCAATAGGGTGTGTGTGTGTGTGGAGAGAGAGAGAGAGAGAGGAGAGTCTCACTCTATTGCCCAGACTGGAGTATAGTTATGCGATCATGGCTCACTGCAGCCTCAACCTCCAGGGCTCAAGTGATCCTCCTGCCTCAGCCTCCTAAGTAGGTAGGACTACTGTCATGTACCATCATGCATGGGTAATTTTTTGTTTTGTTTTTTGTAGAGATGGGATCTCACTATGTTGCCCAGGAGGCCTTAAACTCCTGGCCTCAAGCAATTCTCCCACCTTGGCCCCTCCAAGGACTGGGATAATAGGTATGAGCCACCTTGCCTAGCCTGAATAATTTTTTCAAAAAATAGAATTTATAAGTAATGTTGGGAATTATATGGAAAAACTCCCATGTTTTTATCTGATGCCACAAGGAGTCAGAGAAATAGCTGCTAATGTGTGCTCACAGGTCTCCTGAAGATGCAGGAGTATCTGCCTCCCGGCAAAACACTTTGAGATTCAAACCTTAGTTTTAAGTGAGAGATTGGAGAGCTCCTGGAAGTGTCCTATTCAGAGAGGGTAGGAAACACTTAACTTGGTTAACCCTTGAAGACAAAAGGCTTGCCTGTTGTCTCTACTGTTTGATTCCGTAGGAAGCCACTCCTCTCAGCATCCCCTCTGACAAAAACAGTGTGGCCATTGGGTCCTGTCTAGGGTGAACCTCAGGGAGGGTGAGATGTGATTACTGTTAGGATGTTCAAAGGCAGCTTTGGAGAGTCTTGGAGGGCTCTGCTTAAAACTGGATGGGGCACACAGATATTAGGAAATAACTCTGAGTCCCAGGCTGTCTGAGGGGAGATCATCTATGTAACCAAGAGGCAAGTGGCAAGCTGACCTGTGGCCTCTGCACCCCCATCCTTGGCAGGCATTCCTCATTGGTTGTGACCCTCTGTCCTCTGTACCCCCATCCTTGGCAGGCATTCCTCATTGGTTGTGACCCTCTGTCCTCTGCCCCACTGGATCTGTTGCAGTGAGTGGCAGAGCCAGGCTAGAACCAAACCTCTTCCCTGCCCATCTGGATCTCTGCCTGCTGTCTCTCCCTCTCCCAGCAGGCTTTCTGCACTAGCATCTGAGCATGTATCAGATGCTCACTTGCTGCCATGTGCAGGCTCTGCCCTTGACCACAGTGTAATTTCCCCTGGTCTACAGATCACATGGGAACTTGCAGAGTGGGTGCCCGTAGGGTGGGGACTGGGGTGTCTATTCCTCCCTCATTATTCAGCAGGTCATTAGTTCAGTCACTTGTCTGGATGCCTAATTTCCAATCACACCCACAAGAAATAAGCATACATCTGCTCACACCCCGATATAGACCATCAAGAATACACATATGGTTGGTGCCTTAACTGAGTCATCTTTTTTTCCATTTCATTCATGAAAGCAACATAAGAAAGCCAAGAGTGAAAGGGGTAAAAGATCACAGTATAAAGGTCTTCTGTGTGTCCTTCAAAGGTTAACACAACATTGTCCTAAAGGGAAGTCACAGCGGCTTAGCTGTTTCTCACAGATCAGAGGGGCTGGTGGGGTGGCCAGGAGTCATCAGTAAACCCAAATGAGCAGTGCAGGACTGAATGTCGCTGTCCTCTTGCAGGGGGAGTCCACGTAGAGGGTGCTCCTTGTTTCTCACTGGGATGGTGACTGTGTACAGTGGTAAGCGCAGAGCCAATGAGGGACAGGATGGCCGTGGTGGAGGGAAAAGAGTGCAGGGCTGCTCTGTTGCTCTGTCCTGTCCCCTGTTAGGGCTGATGGGCCACCACAGGTTTCTGTAAAGTACAAACACACACAGGCATATAACACAGACACACATGGGCGTGCACATACAAATACACAGGTGTGTACATGGATGTGCACATCAGTAGACACAAACTTAGATTATATGTTTGTGCACACACGCATGTGGGGCAAGAGAATAGGGTCTGGAGGTAGGGAACCTAAGGCCAATTCGTGCTAACTTCCTAGAACTGAATCAAAATGAGAACCCCACCTCTCCATGCCCGAGGAACAAAAAGTCCAGCAGCTACTCCCTTTGCTATGCCCCCTTTCCTCTGCATCTCAGATGAAAATGGAAAGTACCTCGGATTGGTCCCCTCCCCCAACCAATCAGACAAGTCATTGGCCAAGTCTTCATGTGTAAATTTGTAACTTCCCTTCAGCCTCCGATTGGTTGCCTCCTGCGACCGATCACATTGATTGGGTCCACTCCTTCATTTGCATAGGGTATAACCAAGTAACCAATGGGAAACCTCTGGAGGGCACTTAAAGTCCAGAAAATTCTGTAACCAGGCTCCTGAGCCACTGGCTCTAGCCTGTTCCCACTCTGTGGAGTGAACTTCCTTTTCAATAAATCTGTGCTTTCGTTGTGGTAACACACACACTTGGGTGTGTAAGCAGGTACCTACACATGGGTGTGCACAAACACACAGGCATGCACACAGTACACACAAATGCACACAGGAGTGAACGCAGCCACACACATACATGCATGGACAAGTTGGTCAAACGCTGGGTTTGCGTTCTTCACAATATTAGGTGAACTCCCTTGGGGTGTTTTACTTAGCCTCTCTCTGCCTCTGTTTTCTCAGCTATAAATTTGGGTCAATGACACAGGTCCTCATCCAATGGGGTGTGTGGACAGCAAGTATTTGAAAATTTAAAGCTCTAAAACACAAGAAGATATTATTCTAATTTCAGAGTATTTAGATGTTCAAGCCCTCGGTGGCAAAGACTTTACTTTTTGCTTTGATTCTCTGGTCTGAATCCTTGTTTTGTTTATCTCCATTTTCTTTGCTCTGAAGACTTAATATTAACACATAAATCTGATGGGTCACTGAATTTTAAAAACTCCTCAGAGAATGAGAGAAAACTTTACCGCGAAGGTGTGGCTGGCCATTCCTTTCCTCCCGTTGGGGTTTCTCTGTGTCAGCGAGCCTCGGTACACTGATTTCCGATCAAAAGAATCATCATCTTTGCCTTTGGGGAAAACAGGGAGAGGGATGGTGCTTTATCAATCACATACCTAGCCCAAACAAGTGCCTAGGCCTCCTCAGACATTTAAAAGGTAGAATAAAAATGGACATATCCCCTTTTAAGAAGTTTCCACATCACATATTTTTAACAAGACATTTACATTTCAGGTTTCATGCAAATAAACAGTTTTGCCAACTTCTTTCTCCTTTGTTTTGGAGCAGGCATTAACGTTCCACCTCACTGTGGCCCCAGGAATCCTCACACTAATGAAACAGCAGAAAGGCCCGTTGCACTGCACTGGTATGCGGTCTCTGTCTTTTCTTTTTCCTTTTCTTTTCTTTTTCTTTGAGACAACGTCTTGCTCTGTCACCCAGGCTGGAGTGCAGTGGCGCAATCTTAGCTCACTGCAACCTCCGCCTCTGGGGTTCAAGTGATTCTCCTGCCTCAGCCTCCCAAGTAGCTGGGACTACAGGTGTGCACCACCATGCCTGGCTAATTTTTGTATTTTTTGGTAGAGACGCGGTTTCACCATGTTGGCCAGGCTGGTCTCGAACTCCTGACCTCAAGTGATCCGCTCGCCTTGGCCTCCTGAGATGCTGGGATTATAGGTGTGAGCCACCATACCCAGATTCCTTGCCTTTCCTTTGTGACATGGCAACAGCCCAAGGGGTCTCAGACTCTGACCCTCATCACCGAGGCCCCTCCTGGGGCCGTGGCTGTGTAACTGGGGGCATCTGGCCTCACATCCTGGTTGAGTGTTTGTGTTCAGGTGGCTGGTGCAGGCCCTTTTTCACTTTTGCATGTCTTCTGTGGCCTGCCTGACTGGAGCCAGTTGCCAGGGCTCCTGAGAGCTGACTGTGTGCGCCTCTTCCTGACCCCACACTCGGTGACATCAGCTGGGAACTTGTGATCAGCCAGGGCGGGAGAATTTATGCCACAGAAACTGGCACATGCTACAAGCCAGGCCTTTGTCCCTTTCCTCTTTTGGGAGTTGGCTCAGCAGCATGCTCCTGTTGTGCTGTTCTCTCTGCAGGGTCATCTGGCCTGGCCTGCCGACCCTCCGTCCCTGCTCCAGGACTAACCTCTGTGGAGGGAATCACCTAACTTGAGGGATCATGACTCCTGAGGAGTGAAGTCACATGAGGCCCCACAGACCCTGGGATGGAGGCCCGAGGACCTGCCAGCGTGTGGGGCTGGCCTCTGTAGACAGTGAAAAGCCCCCTTGGCCACCCTTGGCGGAGGGTGGTGATGATGGCTGGGAGAAACGTGAAGGTCAGGCCTCAACTTTGCCGTTCAGACCCCAAAATGCCTGTGGGCTATCAGGGGGCCGGGGGTGAGCTATTTTGGCCTTGGACTGGACATGAGTAAGGTCTCTGGATAGGACAGAGTCTACCCTTCACGAAACCATTCATACAGAGGATGCAAGGAATCGCCCTTTGTCCTCCTGCTACAAACATGAACCTCTCGGCTGGGCATGGTGGCTCCCGCCTGTAATCCCAGCACTTTGGGAGGCCAAGGTGGGTGGATCACCTGACGTCAGGAGTTCGAGACCAGCCTGGCCAATATGGTGAAACCCTGGCTGTACTAAAAATACAAAATTAGCCAGGCATGGTGGTGGGCACTTGTAATCCCAGCTACTCAGGAGGCGGAGGCAGAAGAATCATTTGAACCCGGTAGGCGGAGGTTGCAGTGAGCTGAGATCACACCATTGCACTCCAGCCTAGGCCACAGAATGAGACTCTGTCTCAACAAAACAAAACAAAACAAGAATCTCCACCTGGATTTCAGCCCACGAGACGTGCTGGAAACTCCCCTCAGAGCCAGCACGTGGATCTCCAGGAGCCCCTGCTGGCAGCTCCTTAGCAGGTCATCTCTGGCAAAGTCGCTCTCCTGGCTGGTGATCCTGAATCTGGGATTAGCCCCAAAGGGCCTTGGGCACCAGCTCTGTCCTAGGATTGACCAGAATGTGTGCTGGGAGCTCAGGGGGTGCAAAGAGCAATCTGGCATGGAGGTGGGTGGCTGACTGACCAAGGAGCGAGCTGACTGGAAAGAGGGATCAATGTGCTGGGTGTTGCAGGGAGGTGGTGGAGAGCCCCAGGGGAGAGGCTTCATACTTGGCCCCGGAGGACTTCATAGGACAGAGATGGGCAGGGAGGGGGCACACCCAGGCGTGGAGGCATGTGCTTGTGTGGTGCACTCTGAAACCAGCGTCTGCTTGTGTTGTTCCATGCATGGGAAGGAGGTGCATCCTTAGGTGGGTGTAGTAGGGGGCCGGCTGACTCCAGTGTGCGACAAATGGCCAAAGTCTGCAGGGCTATGCTAAGAAATCCCACTTCATTCTGCAGGCAGTTGAGAGCCAAGGATTGCTTGTGAGCAGAGGAGGGACACACACTGTCTGCTAGGACTGCAGCTGTGGCAGAGTTTGAATGATGGTGTGTGTGAGGACAAAGCTCAGAAAACAGGGACAACAGATCAATGCAACAATGCTTGGGGGCCTGAAACAGCTGGATAGCAGAGGGGCGGGGCCTGAAACAGCTCGACAGCAGAAGGACGGGGCTCTGAATGGGGAGAGGAGCTGCCAGCCTCCGGCAAGCAGTGGTTGGGTCACAGGTTGAGTGAATGAAATGAGCACACAGATACCCCAAGAGCCCGACCACATGCTGGGGAGGCCTCACATCCCATTAGTCCAGGACAAAGCTAATGTCCCTCTCACCACCAAGCCTTCAAGGAAGGCTAAATGATGACCCATACTTTCTGTAAGAAGGCCAGAAACTGTGTACCATGTTAGGACAATTTATGTAGAAAAACATGGAAACACCACCACCATCACCACTGCCACCAGGGCCACCTTTGCACGCTTAAAGCAGCAAGTTCCAGCTGTCTGGAACACCAACGTGCTGGGTCCTGAGGGTGACCCGAGTGGCACTGGGAACGATTTTTGGGAGTCAGGACACGAGATATGTCCCACAGATTATGAAGAAACACACAGAGCTGCGACTGGTCATTTTCCTCCCTGGAGCTCATTTCCCAGGCTCATGGGGGTGCGGGGAGCAGAGGGCTCTTACCTTGATTTTTCAGGGAATTACTGAACTTTCTTCTCAGAAGATAGGGCGCAGCCATTGCCTAGAAGAAACAGAGTGTCTCCAGGCTTCATCCAATTGTGATGTTTAGGAATTGTGAACTAAGTTTTGATTTCTTATTGCTCTTCCAGCTTCTAATTAACCAGGCTCACTGTTTTCTGCTTTCTAGCAATATTTGAACTTTTAGCAACATTAGAATGGACATTTTCAATAAATTAAGCACTAAATGCCTGAAATAAGAGATGCTCAGCTTTGGGGGAGCTGCCACATTCGGGTGGTATGGCAGAAGGTGTATAAGTTTCTGTCCTGCAGGTCTGGTTCAGATCCCAGCACTACCCCCTTACCACTGTGTGACATGGGCAATTCATTCACTTCTTTTTTTTTTTGAGACGGAGTCTCGCTCTGTCACCCAGGCTGGAGTGCAGTGGTGCGATCTTGGCTCACTGCAAGCTCCGCCTCCTCGGTTCATGCCATTCTCTTGTCTCAGCCTCCTGAGTAGCTGGGACTACAGGAGCCTGCCACCACACCCGGTTAATTTTGTTTTTGTATTTTTAGTAGAAATGGGGTTTCACCATGTTAGCCAGGCTGGTCTCCATCTCCTGACCTCGTGATCCGCCCACCTCGGCCTTCCAAAGTGCTGGGATTACAGGTGTGAGCCACTGCACCTGGCTAATTCACTTCTTATCCTCTCTGAACCTTGGTCTCCTCCTCTGTAAAGTGGGCCTGTAGCTCTCTTTACAAGGACACTGGAAGATCAATTGTGTCTAATACGATTCCCGGGTCCCTGTGACTGTTGGTCCTCACACCTCTCCTCCTGTCTCTTTTCCAATTGATTACCTTGCTACGATGCGATAAGAAATCCATTCTCTGTTTGGCTTTTCAGGGAAGTGAAGAGACAGCCAAATGGCCTAATTCCCCTAGAAATTTCTCCTGGTGTCTGGCACCCTGGGATTTTGCCTGGCTGGGTTTGTGGGTGGCTCCCAGAGGTGCTGCAGAAGCTGGCAGGCTGCGCTTCTGGGGACAAAGGTGGAAGTGGCCCCCCCCAGAGAAGAGTGTGGGTGTCAGGCATGGCCTGGGCTGAGACCCTGCTGTCACTTCCTGTCTGTGATCTGGATCAGGCTCACCCACTGCCCTGAGCTGGCTGGTTGGTTCATCAGTACAACAGGGTTAATAGCACTGCCTAGCCGCTGGGTGCTGTAAACATCATGTGGAAAGATGGACTTTTGAAAACACTGCATGTCACTGTGAGGAACTGCCAGGGTTGTGATGAGGAGTGGCTAGGTGTTCCTCGAGGCTCCCTGCGGTGCTGGACTGCAGGGAGGGCCTGAAGCTGAAGCCCATTCCTCCTGGGGTGCTGGCCATGGCACCCCTCATCCTACTCCTAACCACTCCACCTGAACGCAGGGAGCTCCTCCCTCCCAGGCTGGCTCCGCCCTCTGTGCATTGCCATCTGTGGGTCCCGCTCACACCTCCGCAAGTCCTTGTGCCATTTTGAGCGCACTGGTTCCTGGGTGTTTCCACCTTCGGCAGCCAGCGCCTCGGTCTCCCAGATGGAGGCAGTGCCCAGGCCACTGGCCCGCTGTGCCTGTTCAGGGAAGGGCAGAAGTGCCTGGGAATGTGTGTGGCCCAGGGCCTGGCCCTTACTCAGGACTGACGGGTGTGGAAGGATAAGTGCTGGTGGCCTTGTTCCTACACGGAATTAACTCTGGGGTGTGAACTGCATGGTCTCCAGAGCCCCCAGGAGGACTGAGCCACAGTCAGCCTGTGTGGGTTTGCTTCATGTCAGATGCTTGCTTCCTTCCTTTCCCGTCTCACTTTCCCACTCCCCTTCTGGGCTTTCTTGGATTTTCAACAAATGCATCTACACAAACCCAGCTCAGTGTGTGCCACCGAGGAAGCCAACCCATGGGAGTTGCCACGGTGTTGTGGCAGCTGTGTGGGCACTGCAGCTGTGTGGGCGGCTTTGCAGACACAGGAGCTCCGCCACCCTGTGGACTTGCCACACTGCTGGAAAGGGGTGCAGTCTTCCGCCTTCGTGCGGTGTCTGGGCTTGGATGGAGTAACACATACCTTGGCCTCACTTGAAGGGTCTGCATTTGGGTCCTCTGGTCTCTTGCCAAGTTTCCCAGCCACTCGAGGGAGAAATATCTAGAGGACAAAGAAGAAACTTTATGTTATTGTTTAACCTCTGTCCACAGGGAGGAGCATGGGCATGTGTCAGCTGGATGTAAGGATGGATGCTCTCTATGCACGCTTGGTCGGGGACGCTGGGACTGCACGGCCACCTCCAGTATGCCATTCCAGGGCTCTGGGACTAGGGCTGCCAGACTGTGCAAATTAAAAAGCAGCATACCCAGGGAGCTTTGAATTTCAGATTGTGAAAAGAAAATAAATCTTGGGACTCCAAAAACACTAAGCTAAAGGGAAAAGTCAAGCTGGGAACTGCTTAGGGCAAACCTGCCTCCCATTCTATTCCAAGTCATCCCTCTGAAGCTCACCTGCAGATCGGATTGCTTCCTCTCCCCTGTTGCTTAAGTAAAAACACAGACTCACTGAGCCAGACTAAATTGTGTATTCAGTGGAAGGCTGATCAAGAACTCAAAATAATGTAACCTTTTGCCTCTTATCTACTTATAACCGGGAAGCCCCCACTTACAAGTTGTCCCACCTTACTGGATCGAACCGAGGTACATCTTACACATACTGATGATGTCTCATGTCCCCCTAAGATGTATAAAAGCAAACTGTTCCCCCAACCACCTTGGCACAAGTCTTAGGACTTTCTGAGGCTGTGTCATGGGTGTGTCCTTAACTTTGGCAAAACAAACTTTCTCAATTGACTGAGACCTGTCTCAGATATTTTGCGTTCACAAGATCAACAGCTAATTTTTTTAGTGTAAGTCCCAAATGTTGCATGGGGGCATACTTTTACTAGATTATTGTTGATCTGAAATTTAAAGCTAACTGGGCATCCTGTATTTTCCGTCATGACCCTGTCTGGGACTCTCCTAAGGACATCTTCCATTCTTTTGCCAAATGTCCTCATCAGGATGGTTTTGTCTGAAGATTCCTGATGGGATCAGGAGAGGAGGATGTTGGTCTGACATGAGCAGCTCCTCTGATGTGAGTCTCCTGCGCCATCCCTTCTGGTCACATCCATCTTCACGTTGCAGCGGACTAAGGCTTTCAATAAGAGGCAATGTGATTCAGGTGGCTCCTTTTGGATTTCACACTGTGAGTGTGTGTGCCTTTCAGATCCTCAGAGCAGGGCTCAGAGTCCCCTCATAAAGAGCTTTTGGTAGAAACAACAAATAATAAACAAAAATGAACCCCAACAAAGGTACAGTTGAGTAACTGGCTATGAGGAAACTCGGGCCGGATGTTCACGGGAAGGGAGGTGAGGGGCCAGGATCCTGCTGTCAGACCCCGGTGGCATGTGTGCTGTGGGGAGGCCTCGGGGGGCACCAACTCAACTGAGGTTGCTGTGTCCCCCTCACTCACCACTATGCCCCGACTTACCACTGCCCCCACTCACCACTGTGCCCCCACTCACCACTGTCCCCACTCACCACTGTCCCCACTCACCACTGTCCCCCCACTCACCACTGTCCCCACTCACCACTGTCCCCCCACTCACCACTGTCCCCCCACTCACCACTGTCCCCCTAAGGGAGGAGACCACCCCTCATATTGTCTTATGCCCAATTTCTGCCTCCAAAGAAAGAAGTAAAAACTAAAAGGCAGAAATGAAATCCACAGCCCAGTGCTGTGCCCTGAGCCTGGTTAAAGATAGACACCTGACCTAACCGGTTATGTTATCTATAGATTCCAGACATTGTATGGAAAAGCGTTGTGAAAATCCCTGTCCTGTTCTGTTCTGATCTGATTACCGGTGCATGCAGCCCCCAGTCATGTACCCCCTGCTTGCTCGATCGATCATGACCCTCTCATACGGAACCTCTTAGAGTTGTAAGCCCTTAAAAGGGACAGGAATTGCTCACTTGGGGAGCTCAGTTGTTGGATTCGTGAGTCCTGCCGAATTCGTGAGCTCCAAGCCGAATAAAGCCTTTCCTTCTTTAACTCGGTGTCTGAGGGGTTTTGTCTGTGGCTTGTCCTACTATACCCCCAGTTACCACTGTCCCCACTTACCACTGTCCCCCCCCACATACCACTGTGCCCCACTCACTATTGTCCCCCCACTCACCACTGTCCCCACTCACCACTCTCTCCCCACTCACCACTGTGCCCCACTCACCACTGTCCCCCCACTCACCACTGTGCCCCCCACTCACCATTGTCCCCCCCACTCACCACTCTCCCCCCACTCACCACTCTCCCCCCACTCACCACTGTGCCCCACTCACCACTCTCCCCCCACTCACCACTCTCCCCCCACTCACCACTGTCCCCCCCACTCACCACTGTTTCCCCACTCACCACTGCCCCCCCACTCACCACTGCTGCCCCCACTAACCACTGTGCCCCACTCACCACTGCCCCCCCACTCACCACTGTTCCCCCACTCATCACTGCCCCCCTACTCACCACTGCCCCCCCACTCACCACTGCTGCCCCCACTAACCACTGTGCCCCACTCACCACTGCCCCCCCACTCACCACTGTTCCCCCACTCACCACTGTTCCCCTACTCACCATTGTTCCCCCACTCACCACTGCCCCCCCACTCACCACTGCCCCCCCACTCACCACTGCTGCCCCCACTCACCACTGCCCCCCCACTCACCACTGCTGCCCCACTCACCACTGTTCCCCCACTCACCACTGTCCCTCCCCACTCACCGCTGTCCCCCCCACTCACCACTGTCCCCCCACTCACCACTGTCCCCCCACTCACCATTGTCCCTCCCCACTCACCACTGTGCCCCACTCACCACTGTCCCTCCCCACTCACCACTGTGCCCCACTCACCACTGTCCCTCCCCACTCACCACTGTCCCCCCCACTCACCACTGTCCCCCCCCACTTACCACCGTCCCCCCACTCACCACTGTGCCCCTACTCACCACTGTCCTTCCCCACTCACCACTGTCCCTCCCCACTCACCACTGTCCCCCCCTTACCACTGTCCCCCCACTCACCACTGTGCCCCACTCACCACTGTCCCCCCCACTTACCACCATCCCCCCACTCACCACTGTGCCCCTACTCACCACTGTGCCCCACTCACCACCGTCCGCCCACTCACCACTGTGCCCCTACTCACCACTGTGCCCCACTCACCACTGTCCCTGCATTCACCACTGTCCCCCCACTTACCACCGTCCCCCCACTCACCACCGTCCCCCCACTCACCACTGTGCCCCACTCACCACTGTCCCCCCCCACTTACCACCATCCCCCCACTTACCACCGTCCCCCCACTCACCACTGTGCCCCACTCACCGGGAGGTTTGACTTCCTTCGAGGCTTTCCCGAAGGCTTCACCGTGAGCCCCGCGGCCCTCAGGGCTGCAATCCTGGATTCGATGTCTGAAACCTGCGAGACGACAGCAGACAGACAGACGGCCCCTCAGACAGACGCTCGAGGTCCCGCCTCAAAGTCATGGACAGGAAGAGCAGCTGCCCCCAGCTCACTCCTGGAGCCAATTTTACTTGTGTTTTCCCTTAAGATTGGCGTCCCAGCCGCATGCCCGTCTTGGTGGTCCCCTTGGCGTTTGTCTTCCATGGTTGGTGAGAAGGGGGTGTTCCTTGTGAGTCACCCAGGCAGGAGGAAGGCAGGATGGGGGGCGTTTTCTGGAGTCTCAGGGAGTCTGGCTCCCATGAGGGACTGGAGGAGGGGCCGTGACTGGCAAGGACAGTAGTGGCCACTCTTCACCTAGCAGTCGGCCACCCCCACTGGCATCATCCTTGCCCAGCCCCCCTTCCACTCCTCCCTCCCTAGGCCCCTCCTCCCACAGCAGCCAGGGGCAGCTTCTGAAAATTAGAACCAGGTCCCATCACCCCCTATTCAGATCCTTCCAGTGGCCCCCAGGGGCCTTTGCCGTCCACCCTCCTCACACTCTCCCTTCATCACTCTGACCCGGTCTCAGGGTTTCACGGGTAATCCCTGCACGCACCAAGCTCACCACCACCCCAGGGCTTTGGCACACGCTGCTGCCTCCACCCGGACTCCTGTCCCCTGGATTTGCCAGGTTGGCTTATTTTCCTAGTATCCCTCCTGACCACCTTATCTAAATCGCCCTGCCCCGAGCACTCTAGGGGCTCATCTTCACTGACTGTCTTAATCACACCTTTCATGAACCCAAAGGATCTTGTTTGTTTGTTTGCTGTTTATCTCCTTCCACTAAAAACACAAGCTCCAGGAAGGCAGGGGCTTGGTCTAAGACATTCGCAGCTGGATCTTCCGTGACCTACACAATGTGGGCTACATTTATTTGCAAAGCAAGAAGGAAAACATGAAGGGAAAGTCCAGAGCCTGACTTGCTCCCCTTGAACAGCTCTAGGGGACATGCTCTTTGTCCTCAGGGAGTGACAGACACCTGCTGATGAGAAGGGAAGTGGAGGCGGGTCGTGGGGGCTGGCTGTCCCCACAGTCTGAGGGGCAGAACTTCTCCTCTCTGTAGGTCTCCAGGGAGGACAGAGCAGTGCCCAAGTCTCCTCGGCTGTCCCTGGGAGGCCTGAATGCTTTGGCTCTGCCCTTTGACTTTTGTGCACTATTGATAGGTTCCAGACCCAGATTCAAGCTCTGCAGCCACAACTCAGACTCACAGATGGCCCTCGGGATAGAGTCCAGTGCTGAGGTCTGGGGCTGTCCTAAATTCTAGGCCTGCTTCTAGGCCCCCATCCTGGGTCAGGGATTGTGTGTTCATCACCTTTTTCTTGGTGGAAACCCTGCCTGTACCTCACCAAGTTGAACAGGAAAAAGGGAAGGGGTGGAGGGCTCAGTGAATGGGTGGTGAGCCAGGTGAGTCCCACAGAAACCCCCAGGTTCATGCTTGGCCTTCAGAGCTGTGCATGCTGGGCCAATGGGGAGGGCTCGGTGTGAGCTGTCAGATGGTTAGAGCTGTCAGATGTTCAATGCTCGGGTGTGGTCACCATCTGTGTTTGCGGAACCCAGTGCTCCCCTGTGCCTTCCAGACTACCTCGCTCTCTGCCTGCTGGACTTCTGAGGCCGTCACTGCCACTCTGTCCTCCAGCTCCGACAGCTCCTCATCTGTGGTCCTGCTGTGCTGGACGGGGTCCCCAGGGCCCTGGGAGCTCTTTTCCTGTCTGTTGGTTTGATGGGCAGCCATGCTCACCTATGAAAGAGAAGGACGGAGGCTGACCGGCAGCAGGAGGGAGTGCGGGGTCTCACCCAGATGGGGATTCGCCATGACGTTGCTCTCCTCTCTGAATCTTGGGAGCTGGTTTCACAGCTGCAGAACCCATCAAGGGCCCTTGGTGTGCCCCTGTGGGTGGCTACCTCCCTGGGGAGGGCAGTGGCCAGCTGGGACTGTCCATCCCTGCCCCTACCTCTGCAGGGTCCTGCTGAGACCCCTGGGGGGTAGTCTCACCTCTGGGTCCGCCTGGGGGACAGCCCCAACTGATTTGCCCCTGTCAGGCTCTGCCTTTTCATCCTTGGCCTCCTCCTCCTCGGACGAGGTCCCCTGGTCACTGACATTGCTGGTCAGCTCCTCCAGCTTCTTCCTCAGGGTCTCCTCCTCTACATCAGCCTCCGTGTGCACTCCAGCACCTAGACCCTGACAGAACAGGCCAGTGGGCTTGGATTCGGCTAGTCATCTGGAGCCGTGGAGCTCCAGGGCTGGCTCTGGGAGATGGGCCTGGGCCCAGCACACCTAGGGTTTCTGCTGAGCTCAGCTGCCTCCCTTCTTCATGCCGGCTTGTCCAACGTGCCCCACTGGGGCCCAGTCCCAGACCCCAGAAGCAGGCTCTGCAGCGCTGGGGGCTCCCAGGGAAAGCTGGCCACCACTCCTGGCTATCTAAGACCCACTGTTTTTTTCCCTTCTCATCCCTTCCATTTAAGGGTGCCTCTTGTTTATTCCAGGCTGATGTCCTCACTCTAGGGATGGGGAGAGAGGGGTGTGGACTCACAGATCTCTGCCCACTCTCTCTCAGGGAAATACACAGACAGCCTTGGTCGGGTCCATCTCCAGGGGCTGGACTCTTCCCACGCTCTGGCCAAGGATTCATTTAGCAACTGCTGTGGGACACTCCTCTGTGGCACACGGCTCCTGATCACATAAAACCAGCCACTGGACTGCGAGTTCCCTTGTGGCTTCCCGTCAGACCGTGTGCCCTTCGGCAGGTCACTCAACCCCTCTGCATCACAGTTCCCTCAGCGTTAAAATGGTAGTGACAGCAGTATCTAACCTGCAAGTTCTCATACCAACTCAGTTCAATAATCTATATAAAGTCCTTAGAGGGTCTAGTTCCACTGGCCACCTTGTCTGTGGGCAGGAGGCAGGGAGGTTAAGGGCAGGCTTTGTCTGTTGTGGACGCTGGCCTTTCCTGAAGAGTTTTAGGCGCCAGCTCTCAGAAGGTAACAGAGTTATGTGATAAAAACACAAAATTATCCCAATTGCCTCTTACAGCTAACACTGTGCTAAGGTAGGTGATGAGATTTAAAGCGTCGCTCATTTTGGCTGAGGCAGCTCCACTCTTTAAAGCTTGCTTAGGCCAAGAACCTTGCTTAGGCCAAGAACCTTGCAGACATCCTGACTCCTCTTTTTCTCTCGTCCCAAATGTCCATTCCTGTTGTCTTTGCCTTCACGAGGCCCCCAGGATCGGTCTGCCTCGCACCACCTTTGCTGCGATCTGGTTCGACCACCGCCTTCTCCCAGCCGGCCCTGCTGTCTCACTCCCACCTCCACAACCTGTTCTCAGGAGGACGGCCAGAGCAACCCCTGTGCCCTCAGCCAGCTGTCTTCTGCTCAAGCCTCCCCATCCCTTCCACAGTAAAAAGCAGAGCCTGGACCATGGCCTGGGAGGCTCCATTCTGTCTGACTCTGCCACTACGTCCAGCTCCAGCCTCTGCTCCCCCACCTGCCCCTGCCTTGCCCGTCTCGGCCAGGCTCTCTCCTGCAGTGGCTCCCTCCTTGGGACCTTAGGAGGGGCTGCAACACTTGATCTTAGATAGCCACACAGCGGCACCTCTGCCAGCTCTTTGGGCAAATCTCACGCTCAGTGGGGCGCCCTGACTGTCCTGGTTGAAATGCCACCCTCACCCCAAAGACTTTCTGCCTTGACTTATTTTTCTCTACCTTCCTCCACCTCCTGACCTGTGTTCCACTTGTTGGTTGGTGAAGGAAACCAAAATACACCACCCCAGAATAGACTTCTGGGACGTATTTCCAGCTGTTTATTCAGAGAAGTTGCAGATGGGATCGCTCAGAAAACCTGTCTTTGTGTGTGTGTGTGTGGGGTGGGAGGTGGATTTTGTCTGTGGAGGAAAGCTATAGGGGTGAGCTGAACACCAGACAGACGGGCTTTCTCTGAGACCCCCTCCAGCGATCTTAAGATGACACTGATGCCTGACACTGACACGTCAGATGGAGACGCCGCCAGCACGGGCTGCTGCCGATTCTTCGAGGGCAGCTCCTGGTTACCTGAGAGATTTTTACCTCCATAACCAGAAGCCCTTCCTCCCCTCCCCCTCCCATGACCTTGTCACCACTGCAACCCCTCAGGAAGCCCCAAGCCCCATCCGTCCTGTCGCCTTGGGTGTAAACCTCAGTCATCTGTCCCTGCTTCCAGTCCCACGTTCACGGGACCCCCGTGTTCATGTGCACGGTAACACGTCATTGGCCTTTTCCCTGTGACCTGTCTGTGCTGAGTTCCCTTCAGCAGACGCAGGCCCTGCCCTTCTGGGGGAAACTTGATGTTCCTGCAGTTGCGTGTTTCCTGCCTCCCCTGAATGGAATGCAAACCCCACGAGGCCCGCGTTTTTGTTGACTTTGTTCATGGCCACCTTCCCACCGTCAGGGGCCGGCACTGGGAGCGGAGTGGCTCCCTGTGTCTCCCGACTCTTCCCAGTGATGAAGTCACACGAGTTAGCAACATGGCCAGGAAGACGGCACCCATTCACTTGTCTGCCAGTGCACCTATCCGTTCACTCAGCCATCCCACGTTCCGAGGGCTTTCCCCTGGCCCCATGAAGTCGACTTTGAAATGTGAGGTGACGGCCGCCCAGAGATGCCACCTGGGGAATTTTAGTGCCACCCTTCGTCCCTTCCTTTGGGAGCCGTCACCTCCACTGACACTGGAGGACTGGGAGGGAGGGAGGGCAGGCGCCTCCACCAGGAAGTTGCTCACAGCCCACGGTGCCCCTGGGTGGCATCGATCCCTCCCTCACCCATCAAGCTGAGGATATTACGCACGATCATCTAATTTTCTATTTGGACGAAGCCTATTGAGACAGATCGACAGGGCTGGCTGCCTGGGGTCTCACAGACGAACACCAAGGGGATAATTAGATTCAGTCAATGAATAAGCCGTATGTTTGAGCCGGGATGCTTTTCCGTGAGGCTCCACTTTCCTGACAAAGCCCCCACATCACAGAGGCCCTCGGTGGAAAGATCGGGAGTGACATTCAGCCTGTAAACGCCACTGGGTCTGATATGAGCTGGACTTTGTCCCAGAGTGCACGGGGCTGAGCAACTGCAGAATCCCCGTGAGAAACGGAAGCCCAGCACCCATCAGGCAGGACGCAGCAGAGCGATGGGGTGTGGGGGTTGGAAGCTGGTAGATGCCCGGGAGAGGCAGGGATTGTCCTCACTTTGTAAGCCAGTAAATAAACTCTCACACACACACACACACACAAACCTACACACACAACACATGCACACGTATACACATGTATGTATGGAAAACACATGACAACATACATGTGTGACAGGGACCTGAACCAGCATGATGGGACACAGCCAGGGCGACTAACTCGTCCTTGTTTGCCAGGAATTTCCAGGTGCAAGCCCTGAGAGCCCCTAACAGGACACTGGCCACCCTAGATCCAGCCCCCTCAAGGTGGAGGGCTTGGCTGCCTCTCAGGTCCAGCTCCTTGACGGCCCAGAGGGCCATTCCTGCAAGCAGCGTCCCCTCGCGGGGAGTGTGTGGGCAGTGCAGGTCCCATGTGGAGTCTGTTACTTCTGACTTACTAGTCCCTGGGCTGAGATTTGTATGAGCAAAAGGCCAAAGCTGGGAGCTACCAGCAAGAGCCACGGCAATGGTGGCCGCCCTTTCCCTCTGCAAGGGTAACTCGTTTCTGGGTGGGCTGGAGTTAGGGCCAGGCAGGCTATCAGACAGCGGGTCCCAAGTGCTGCCGAGGGGTCAGCAGGGTGGGGAAGGAGTTGGGCAGGGAAGGGGTAAAGGAGGTGAGTGACAGATCTCCAGTGTCTACATGAGAGGCAGAGCTGAGGCCCGAGTGGAACCTGGGTCAGTGTATAGCAGGGGGCTGGGGGCGGCCTGGGGGCTGAATGGTTCGATATGGGCCATGGGGTCCGATGGGGCTCTGGAGCTTGTGTTGGGGCCACTCTGACTCCGGTGCAGGCAAGGGCCCTTCTAGAGGCATCCCGCGGGAAGCAACGCTCTCCCCAACCTCCCTGTGCTTTCAGCTGGTGCTCTCCAGCCAGTGATGGGCTGAGTCTCACTCATGAGAGCCTGGGCCTCAGTTTCTTCATCTATAAATGAGGGAAAGAAATGTCTACCTTGCAGGGGTACTGCAGGATTAAATGAAATGATGGCACATGGTCAGTCTAGCCCTAGCCACCTCTAAAGCCTAGAGCAAAGTAACCCATCCCCTTACAGATAAAGGCAGCTATGGTCCCTGCTGGACACATGGCATGTGGGCTGGGCCTGAATCTCCCTCCGCTCTGGCTGGGGTCAGAGCCTGTGCAGGCATAGCCCTTGGGGTCTAACTTGGGGCCTGTGTGCTCTGCTTCCCACTTGGTCTCATGTCCTCAGCCTGAGCTTCACCCAAATCTGTTTCTCCGGAGCCCTGGCCCCAACAAAAATGAGCAGCTGCAAACCTAGGGTGCTACAGGAGTGTCCTGTGGTAAATCATTCAAACTTAAAGCTGCGGGAGCTTCAAATGATTGGGAACCTTGAGAGCGATGTGGCTATGTGGCCTGAGTCAAGTAGCATGCAGCTTCAGTTTCTGCTTTTCCCTGTAGACGATTAGGAAAGACCGAGTGGCGCCAGAGATGAGACCTCTCTAAAGATCATTACCCCTACTCATGGAGTGTTAAAGCAATCTTCCCCGAATTAGTAAGCTGTAACCTATTGAATTGCTACAATGCAATTACGGGCCTTGTATGGAAAAATGCTGCAACACTGAGAAACTTCTCTGTTTCTGCCTCTATAAGTGAAACTTTAAATTCTCCACTTTGGAGTGCTGACCCCTTTCTTTTGGAGTCTGCGTGGCCCAGAAGGCTATCCTCAAACTTTGTGGTCAAAGAAACTCAATACTTAATCATATTTTCTAAATCTCCTTATCTCGGTGCCCAGGTGCTAGATGTGTGGCTGTGACTCAGCTAGAATGGAGGACTGGGTCTCCCACTCCCTCTGCACCTCCGGCTGTCTGTCTGCCTGTCTCTCAGCCACAAAAGCACACACACACACACACACATATGCATGCACACTCCTGCAGCAGGCCATGGTTTGTTTTACTTACTCCCCATCAGGTTGTCTTGGTGTGCTGCTCTGGTTTGAATGTGTCCCCTAAAGTTCACGTGTTGGGAACTCAATCCCCAGTGCAATAGTGTTGAGAGGTGGGACCTTCGAGAGGTGATTAGGTCATGAGGACTCTGCCTTCATGAATGGATTAATATCATTATTGAAAGAATGAATTTGTTATTCATTCCAGTGTGGTTGTTGTAAAAGCAAGTTCAGTTCCGTCTTGCTTTCTGTCTCTCCTGCCCTCTGTCACCATGTGCCATGTGGTGACACAGCAACAAGGCCCTCACCAGATGCCACCCCCGATCCTAGACTTCCCAGTCTCCAGAACCATGAGCCAAATACATTTCTGCTAATTATAAATTACCCAGTCTGTGGTATTTTGTTATAGCAGCATATAGCAGACTAAGCTGTGCTGATGATACATTCACAAACATGGTGTGGAAGGAGACTCCACCCTGCTTTGGTGCCTAGATCTCAGAGGCTGTAGGGCCAAGAAAGTTTCCTCTCATCTCCAGTTATGTCCCCTGGGAAGGCTGTTACACCTGTGTGCCCTCCAAGTTCTCTCTCATTCAAGCTCTGGGGATGAGGGGTGGTGGCAGGCCTGGATGGGACAGACGACTTCACTCAGGCTACGTGGTGGGAACCTCCTGACTCTCTGAGAACTGCACACAGAACTTAAGCTTACAAACAGCAAAATCTCAAAAAACTCTTCTCCCAAAAGCCCATGTCACACCTCAGCCTCCTTTAAGGAGCTGTGGGGGCCCTTTCTCCTTGCCCAGCCCCTGGTGTTACCTTGGCCAAGGGAGGCAAAACTGTGTTCTCCAGGTAGGTCAGCAGGTGTTCCACAGATGAAATACGCTTATTCAGCTCAAAGATCTGTAGCAGAAGGAGAGAAACAGTGGGCAGAGGACCCAGCGCACTCCCACCAGCAAGACACTGGCACCCACCACCTCAGAAGCACCAAATTCCCAAGAAGTAGAAGGAGAGCTAAGGCCACCACCCATGACATGGCCTGGGAAGGTTAACTGTGAAACCCATTTCTGACACCACGAGTTCTGGAACACCAAGCAAAATGTTAGAGCAGAACCAAGAGCGGAGAGTAGGACAGTGAAAGTGGCAGGAGAGGAGCCGAGTCCAGCAGGACAAGGAGCTGAATCTGGAAGGTTGTGATGTTGTCATTAGTGTGGACAGCCACTGTCACTGCCGGTACTGAGCAGCACAGGAAGATATCAGTTAATCACGCTACAGTGATCAAACTAGCAAGAGCCTTGGGTCACTAGTAGGCTAGGAGGCAAGGCACTTCAGGTGACAACATAAAGGGACCAGAGGTACGACTTCCTCATCCCTTGAGTCACCAGACTCTTGAGTCACCCAAAGTCTATTAGCTCCCAGACTGAGACATGAGAAATCAATTTGCTAGTTATTTTCCTCGCTCAGCAGATGCATCTTTCCTGCCATTATCTCATTTACAGCTCACCTGGCTTTAAAAGGGGGAAGTGGTGCTGTGGAGTGTTAAGATGCTTTTGTATTGTTTGGTTGGTAATTAGTTGAATCATCACAGCACCAAGGGCTTTGAGTGGGCAAATCTCCCCGAAGGACATGATTGGCTGAGAAATGTCAACACCAGGATTTCGGTTAGACCTCAGCCCACGCCTTGAGTGGCCACTAGTAACTGAGTCACCCTCTGGTCCTGTTGAGCATCTGCAGAAGCAGAGATCAATACCCTGGGGAGACAGCCCTGGGCATACAGCCTCTGTCTCCCGGAAGCAGTGGGCTTGGCACACATGCGGACTCAGGAGAGGGTAACAGCTCCCCAGCCAGTGCCTGACACCATCACTGGGAAATGTCACATCCAGAGTGGAAGAGAGGGGAAAATGCACACGGGGAGAAACTGGAAGCAGGATGGAGGAGGTCGGGGTTGCGGGAAGTGGGCAGGAGCTACAGGTGGGTGGCAGCGGCAGGGAACCAGGGAGAGGCCAGCAGGGAAGAGTGGGAAGTGAGCTCAGGGTGAGTGCACGCTGCTTTCTGACAAGGCCCTGGCTGTGTCCAGGCTCCCACACTGAGGAGGTGACCAGCATGGACACAATGAGTATGATGCAACCCTGGCTTCGGGAGCGCCGGGCCCCTTTCAGACAAGCCGACATGCAGGTGCAGCAGCTCCTCGGCGACTGCTGAGTGCCCAAGTGGTGTGGGGGCAAATGCAAACACACTGGAAAAATCAGGCGCTCACTCTGCCTGCTGAAAATAGAGAAGAGGCCGGCTGTGGTGGCTCATGCCTGTAATCCCAGCACTTTGGGAGGCTGAGGGGGGCGGGGGCAGATCATGAGGTCAGGAGTTTGAGATCAGCCTGGCCAACAGGGCGAAACCCTGTCTCCACTAAAACACAAAAATTAGTCAGGCGTGGTGGCGGGTGCCTGTAATCCCAGCTACTTGGGAGGCTGAGGCAGGAGAATCGCTTGAACCTGGGAGGTGGAGGTTGCAGTGAGCTGAAATCATGCTTTTGCACTCCAGCCTGGGTGTCAAGAGCAAGACTCTGACAAAAAAAAAAAAAAAAAGAAAGAAAATAGAGAAGAGACTTCCCACTGCCCCCTTGTCTTTCAGAGCTTCTTTCTCTGCTTTTTCCAAATAAATTTAAATCTTTAAAATGGCTCAAAAGCCTCTCTGCAGTCTCAAAACGCCACCTGGGAACTGTGTTTTTGAAACGGAAACATCCCTGGAGATAACCCTAGCTCCCACTCCCCAAGAGAGGGTGAAGAGGCTAACGTGGGTGGGCACCTTGCTTCAGTTGGCAAAACTAGCTCCCATCTTAAAGATGTGTGAGAAGGTTGCTTTTCTTCTGGTTAAAGCCAACACAGTGGTCTCCGGTTATGATGCTAGAGCGAGGATGTGCACTGCGATCAAAGGTGCCATCAGGTCCTCCCACTGGTGAGGACTGGTAATGGTTTGTGCTGAGAACTGTGTAGAATGGGCTGGGCCTGCCGGGCTGCATAAGGGCTGAGAGCCCTTCCTGTCTTTGCAATCTCTCAGCGGATTGCCTGGGGCATGTGCCATACGCTGGTTTGATGCTTGTTCAAGAATAAAACTGTCTTCTTTCTCTGCTACCCTTATGGAGAGATTTTCTGGGTAATGAAAAGATTTCGGGTTTTTAAAAAAATTAAATTTCTCCAAGAGTAGCAACTGCTCTGGGGGGAGTAGCATCACTCAGACCTGGGTGTCTGACCCTGCATGGGCACCAGTTGTCAGGATTATCACTTTACTTAGATACATACGGATGGAATACTAGGTATGAACCCCTTGTGCTTTCAATTCGCAACAATATCAAAGTTTAAAGTTTACAAATGCAATACAGACACTGGCTAGGGATTAAAACAAACCAACAAAATGTGTCACTGGTGACACTTTTATGGGAAACTGTTCGTGTCTGTAGCCTGAGCACGCATGAATGGCCCCGCGGCCAGCCCTCAGGAGTGAGGGGGCGGAGGGTACGTGCCAGGGTGGTGTCCTCTCCCGTCTCCCATCTCAGCCCCCTGGAAGCTTCCTTCCTACCACACGTTTATGCCATCTTGGGCCTTGTCTGGGCTTGAGCAATATCTACAGGGAGTCTTTTCTGATTACCCCTCATCTGGAAAGCTGTGGCTGTAAATACAAATGCAAAGGCAGGCAACGCATTGCCTCCTCAGAGGAGCCGTGATAAAATACGATTCCTGAGAACGCTCAGGCTCTGAGGGCATGACTGGGAGTCTTGGGGTTGATGGGCAGATTGAGAGGGCTTCCTCCTGGGGTCCCATGGCAGTCACTTCACAAAGGCCCTCTAAGAGTCTGTCTGGGTTTTTTCTCTGAAGTACAGAATCGCTGCTGCGTTTGGAGCTTCCTTCTGTTGCTTAATTTCCTCCACATAAAGATGCATGGGAAACAATCTAAGTGAAATATTAGTTGAGGTTGTGACATTAAATAATTCAAATAAAGCTGTTGGAACTTTAAATTCTAAGTCTTGAGAGGACATGTTTCATAGCTGAAACTTCTACCTTTTTTTTTCCCCCCTATAAATAATTAAGACCAAACAGGATTGGAGATAAGGGCCCCCCAGGTCACTGTTCCTCCGCAAGGATGTGATCCTGCTAACATTTCTACAGAAGTGGAACCTTCACTAGTCCACTTGGGGCCCTATTTGTTTGGAGTCTGTGTTTCCGGGTGGCCACTCTCAAGCTTTTGTTCTGATAAACTCGATTTACTAATACTTATTTATATTTTCTGAATCTCATTATTTAGGGTTGAAAAAGTAAATACAAGTTCATAGGAATAAATAAAGAGAAACAATTCCAGAGGCAGGATATACAAACATGAACTAGAGAATAATTCCAAGCAGGTATAAAAGATAATTGATTTCAGCGGGGCTGGATACCATGATACGTATTTTACTAAACGCTACTAAAGTTGCTAAACTAAAGGTTTACTGAAAATAGACAACTTGATTCTCTTCTTCATCCCATTGTCTTCAGACTAGGAAGCTAGGAGATGCTCAGCCAGCCAAGGATCTGCCATGGGCCTCTACCTGGCCAGCCTGGGAGGTCTCTATCCTGGCCACACTGGGGAGGTCTCTATCCTGGCCACACTGGGGAGGTCTCTATCCTGGCCACACCAGGGAGGTCTCTATCCTGGCCACACCCAAGAGGTCTCTATCCTGGCCACACCCAAGTGGTCTCTATCCTGGCCACAATGGGGAGGTCTCTATCCTGGCCACACTGGGGAGGTCTCTATCCTGGCCACACTGGGGAGGTCTCTATCCTGGCCACACCCAAGAGGTCTCTATCCTGGCCACACCCAAGAGGTCTCTATCCTGGCCACACCCAAGAGGTCTCTATCCTGGCCACAATGGGGAGGTCTCTATCCTGGCCACACCCAAGAGGTCTCTATCCTGGCCTCACCCAAGAGGTCTCTATCCTGGCCACACCCAAGAGGTCTCTATCCTGGCCACACCGGGGAGGTCTCTATCCTGGCCACACCCAAGAGGTCTCTATCCTGGCCACAATGGGGAGGTCTCTATCCTGGCCACAATGGGGAGGTCTCTATCCTGGCCACACCCAAGAGGTCTCTATCCTGGCCACACCGGGGAGGTCTCTATCCTGGCCACACCCAAGAGGTCTCTATCCTGGCCTCACCCAAGAGGTCTCTATCCTGGCCACAATGGGGAGGTCTCTATCCTGGCCACACCCAAGAGGTCTCTATCCTGGCCTCACCCAAGAGGTCTCTATCCTGGCCACACTGGGGAGGTCTCTATCCTGGCCACACCGGGGAGGTCTCTATCCTGGCCACACTGGGGAGGTCTCTATCCTGGCCACACCCAAGAGGTCTCTATCCTGGCCACACCCAAGAGGTCTCTATCCTGGCCACAATGGGGAGGTCTCTATCCTGGCCACAATGGGGAGGTCTCTATCCTGGCCACACCCAAGAGGTCTCTATCCTGGCCTCACCCAAGAGGTCTCTATCCTGGCCACACTGGGGAGGTCTCTATCCTGGCCACACTGGGGAGGTCTCTATCCTGGCCACACTGGGGAGGTCTCTATCCTGGCCACACCCAAGAGGTCTCTATCCTGGCCACACCCAAGAGGTCTCTATCCTGGCCACAATGGGGAGGTCTCTATCCTGGCCACAATGGGGAGGTCTCTATCCTGGCCACACCCAAGAGGTCTCTATCCTGGCCACACTGGGGAGGTCTCTATCCTGGCCACACCGGGGAGGTCTCTATCCTGGCCACACCCAAGAGGTCTCTATCCTGGCCTCACCGGGGAGGTCTCTATCCTGGCCACACCCAAGAGGTCTCTATCCTGGCCACACCGGGGAGGTCTCTATCCTGGCCACACCCAAGAGGTCTCTATCCTGGCCACACTGGGGAGGTCTCTATCCTGGCCTCACCCAAGAGGTCTCTATCCTGGCCACACCGGGGAGGTCTCTATCCTGGCCACAATGGGGAGGTCTCTATCCTGGCCACACTGGTCCTCCACTGTCCCCTGCAGCCACAGGTCCCTGGATGGACTTGGCTGAGTCGGCTCTTCCCCTTTTTTCAGAATAACTGTAGAATGTGCCAAGAAAGCCACTTTCTGATACAAGGAAGAACTGTCTGGACTGTCTAGAGCTCTAGAACTGGATATCCTTTGGCCCAGTGATCCCAGTTTCCCAGGGTATAAGACTCAGAGAGGAATGCTTTCTGGGGTCCCCCAGCTGCCGCATGACACAGGACACTTGCAGCCGAGACTCTACCCTCCCTGCAGCTTCCCTGAGCCTGGGGGACCTTGCTGCCTGTCTGTGAGTAATGAAGTTGCTCTGCCCGACTTGTGCGTGTTCCATGTTTCAGAACTAGATCTGCGAATGCAGGTGGTGGAGGCGTGAATGTTGCAGCACCAGGTCTGCTCTGAGTCCCTGCCAGGGCTCAGCACACCTGCAGCTTCCAGGTCCTCTTGGGACACAGAAACTGCAGGGCCCAAGCCATGCAGATCAGTCCCTGATCTGAGTGAAAGGACACTTCCTTGCATCAGGGCCTTGCTTGCTGTTACATCAAAGGAGTTCTATGCCTCAGGAACTGTGGGGCCAGTGGGTGAAGCGGCCATAAGTAGTCTCCATGCAGGCCCTCTCAGGGCCTTTCATGCCCGGCTATGCTCAGGGGCAAGGGTGCTTCTTTCAGAGACTAAGTGGGCCCTCAAGGAAGTTGGTGCAGGAGAAATTTCCACCCAGGGTTGAGGAAGCTTCCAGATGACACTACAGTAAAAAGTCAGCCGAGGGCACTGACTCCGGAGAGATGCTGAATTCAGAAACTGCGCACTTCTGCCCCGTGGACGCTAGCCCAATTTTAGAACCCAAACCCCTGCGATTCCCCATATTGCCATGCTAGGAAAGGCTCTTTTTGAAATTCTGGTGCCCGTTTGTGGCAGATCATTTCTCTGGGTGCGGAAGCAAAGTGACAGGAGGTTGGAGGAGCCCCCCACTTATCATGCACGCGAAGGTTTGGCCCTGTGCGAACAGCCACAGGACAGATTTCCTGCTGAATGAGAGCTCAGAAAAGCCCGGGGCCCACCGCACACTTCTCCTTGCTGCCCACTCCTGAGCCAGTGCTGGTCTAGTGACTGCCACAGTGTAGGCCAAGGCCTTGGGAGAGGAATCTGCAGCCCTGTGGCTGAAGAGTTGGGTGATGCTCCATCTCAGGTCCTCCTGTGCACTGAAGGGCCCGGGCGCTGGAGAAGCCCTGGACCCTGCAGAGCAGCTTCTGTGTGCCCCGCCCACCTCGCCTGCCCCTTGAGAACCCCAGCTGGGCACCATCTGCCTCCCTGCTGCTTCCAGGCCTTTCCTGACAAGGCTCAGCTTTCGCTCAGCCTCCTTCCTGACAGCCCACAGGCCCAAAGGGAAGTTCTACAGAGCCCTTCCCTTCCCCAGCTCTCCCAGAAGGAGGGAGTAGGGGCTCTGTACCAGGCATCACTATGCCCAAGGAGCTGGACCTACACTCATCCAGGCACCAGAAGATGTACCTGAGACCAGCCTTGGTGAAACTGCGGTTCCATCTCCATTCAGAGCAGCCCCACTTCCCCTTCTCTGGGTTTCGTGCCTCAAGAGTCATCAGTTACCGAACAGCCCCCATCCTGTGATTACATTGCTGGAGTCAAAGCTCTATCAGAGACATTAATAGCCTGTGTCTTTCATTGCCTTAAAGAATCTAGTGGCCATAATGTTCTCAGAAGAAACAATATTGCCTTTCCCCCAGCAACATGAACTTGCTCAAATTGAAATCAGCTAACTCAACAGAATCATCATTTAAACGCAGCGAGCGGAACTCAGAGCACTTAAATCTTGTGATGAATTATTTCATAAGTTAATGTCTACAATGTGAGTGATTCTACTAATTTAACAGGTGTTAAGTATTATGAGTGGAGTTTCTTGATGCCTATATAAAACCTGCTAAGGGGCTGGGCATGGTGGCTCACACCTGTAATCCCAATGCTTTGGGAGGCCGAGGCGGGCAGATAACTTGAGGTCAAGAGTTTGAGACCAGACTGGTCAGCCTGGTGAAACCCCGTCTCTACTAAAAATACAAAATTATTCAGGCATGGTGGCGGGTGCCTGTGATCCCAGCTACTCAGGAAGCTGAGGTGGGAGAATCGCTTCAACCCAGGAAGTGGAGGTTGCAGTGAGCCGAGATTGCTCCACTGCACTCCAGCCTGGGCAACAGAGCAAGAATCTATCTGAAAAAAATAATAATAATACAGCCCGCTAAGGGTTTCATATAGGTGACAGGTTATTTCCTCCTCTTGTAAAATATATAATTCTTGATCGAGTATAAAATATATATTTTCATGAAAAGGAATGAAGCACCCATATGTGCTACAGCATGGATGGACCTCAGAAGCATTATGTTCGGTGAAAGGAGCTCATGACAAAAGACCAGATGTCCTTCTGTGAGTCCATTTACATGAAATGTCCAGAATAGACAAATCCACTGAGACAGAAGGAAGACTGGTGGTTGTCAGAGGCCGGGGACAAGGGAGACTGGGGAGTAACTGCTTCATGGGTATGGGATTTTTTTGGGGGGTGAAGTTGTTTTGGAATTAGAGAGAGGTGGTGGTTACACAACACTGTAAATGTACTGTCACTGAATTGTACACCTTAAAAGTTAATTTTTTGGCCAGGCACGGTGGCTCACGCCTGTAATGTCAGCACTTTGGGAGGCTGAGGTGGGGGGATCACCTGAGGTCTGGAGTTTGAGACTAGCCTGGCCAACAAGGTGAAACCCTATCTCTACTAAAAATGCAAAAATTAGCCAGGTATGGTGGTGCACGCCTGTATTCCTAGCTACTCAGGAGGCTGAGGAGGGAGAATCACTTGAACTCGGGAGGCGGAGGTTGCAGTGAACCGAGATCGCACTATTGCACTCCAACCTGGGCCACAGAGGGAGACTCCGTCTTAAAAATAAATAAATAAATAAATAATAAATTTTTTGAAAGACATAAGATTATTTATTTTCCCCTAAATTCCATAAGATATTCCTTTTCTCAAATTTTTAAATTACAAAATAGATATAAAATTTTACCCTTTTATCCATTTTCAAGGTATTAAGTACATTCACCTTGTTGTTTGACCGTCACCACTGTCCATCTCCAGAACTCCTTTCATCATGCAAAGCGGAGACTCTGCCCATTCAACACTAATTCTGCATCCCCCTGACCCCAGCCCCTGTTGACTACTATTCTGGTTTCTGTCTCTATGAATTTGACTAAGAACCTCAGATTAAGTGGAACCATATGGTATCTGTCCAGAATGACTGGTTTATTTCACTTAGCACAGTGTTCTCAAGGTTCATCCATGGTCTAGCATGTGTCAGCATTCCCTCCCTTTTTAGGGGTGAATGATACGCCGTGCTGCGTACATGCTGCATTTTTTTATCCATTCATCTGTCAATGGACGCTCGGGTTGATTCCATCTTTTGGTTATTACAAATAATAATATGGATACAGGGATGCAAATATCTTTTTCAGTCCCTATTTCCAATTTTTTGGGGTGTATACCAAGAAGCGGAATTGCTGGATCATAGGGAAACTGTATTTTTAATTTTTGGGGAATGGCCATACTAAGATGGTTAATTTTCTGTTATGTGAATTCACTTCCATAAAAAATACTGTGATGACATATCTCCATTAAGTAGGCTTGTGCAATTTCATAGTCTGAAAGTGTTAAGAGCTGCAATTTCTCTAAAGTGACTTGGTGTGGAAGTAAAAAGACTCCACCTGAAGAAATGACAAGACAGAAGTCTTTCCAGCCACTGTTACCTGACTCTCAGAGGATGCCCGGCCTCTCCGCTTGGAATGATGGGAGGCCATCACGTGAGCCCGGATGCTTTCCTCATCCGAGGTGTCCACATCAGCCAAGTACTGCAGGGGCAGCTGCTCATTCCTGATGACATTTGACCCTTCGGAGCAAGAGTGAGTTTGAATTACTTAGAGTGAAAAGTTGAAAGCCGATGGACGTGTTTAGTCCAATGAAGAAAAATGAGAGCTCAAAGAAAATGAAGACTAATGATGTTCATGTTACGGGGCTGAGGTTCTAAAGTCACAGTAAGAATGGGGCAGATTCCACGGCCACACACAAAGATCTTCAGGAAAAAAGAGGCCCTTGCCTGGCAGTGCGGGTGGGGATAAGAGTGGACACGCAGCCACTCACTGTGGCCGGGGGAAGCTGGCTGCTGCTGTCACCTTACTTGTTCCTGCTCTGATGGGACATCTGAACTCCTGGACCCACGGTACATACAACCTCGGGCTACCAGAAAAGACAGAGATTTGGGGATTTCATTTCAAATCAAAACTGACACAAAGTTAAGCCGAGCAGATTTAGGTTCTCAGCGCTTGAAGATCTCCTGATCAACAGCCTTGAGCCGACTGTGGGCCAGTGGTGGCGATGCCCAGATGCCCATCCTGCCCAGACCAGGATAGTTGGCTGGTTGACCAGTGGTTCTAGTCATTTCAGGGAGGCCTGCATGTCCCACCCCAGGCCAGCAGCAGGGAGCTGTGGGCTGGCCACCTCCTGTGCTGGAAGTTCTGAGAGTTACAGGGAAGCACACATCCCAGGGAGGGCAGGTGTCCACGGCGTTTGCTGGGACTGCACGTCCTGGACAATCACGCCAAAGGAAGAGGCCTTTCAAATCAGCCCGTGTGAAGGCATAGGTCAGGGTGTTGGGGTTGTTTCTCAGTGACCCGCTCCCCCATGCCGAGCCCATCAGGAAGACCCTGGCCAAGGGCACCTACTGAGTGCAGCAGCGGCCCCCAGGGCCATACTGTGGGAGCCTCCAGGCGGGCAGAGCTCAGCGAGGGCGCCGTGTCCAGAAGGCGAGACGCTCATCGGCTCCTCTTCTGTATGGCGCTGGCACCCAGAGGCCCCAGTGTCAGCCCCGTCCAGGCCCTCAGTCTTCTGGGGGGCTGCCTTCTCCGAGCAGGACTCATCTGTGAGGGACTAAGCACATGGGGCTGTCAGCCTCCTCTGCGGGGTTTACTAGGAGGGGCCACTGCCTGGAATGTGGGTCTTTCAATCCAGGCCCTGAGGCTTTCCAGGCACTTGACTGACCCAGCACTAGACGCCCATCCGTGCTGGCCCCTGCTACTCAGTTCTCTTTAATTTCGAAGACTGTGCGAAAGCATATATTGCCTATTTGTTGCCTACTGACTGCCTATTGCATGTGTCTGTGCAATGTTGGGGTTCCCAATGACACCCTGGGCCAGGCATGACACAAGGGGACCAAAACTCTCCTGACACAGCCTCAGGGGGCTCAGAATCACCTAGAGACCAAAGCCCCGAGGACGTGGGCAGGGAAGTTCATATTTTTGGGAGAAGGGTACACTGTTACTAACTATGTACACCTTAATCTTTGAAGATCAGAAAGGTGGGTTGGGGCTTCCTGGCAGCTCCTTGACTGTAATCCGGACATCCCTCCAGCAGAGGGGTCTCTGTGTTATATCATTGTCCCCAAAGAGAGGAGGTGCTGAGGCCTTCAAGAAGTAATATGCCACAGCACCCTTCCAGTTTGACTGTGAGTGGGGGGTGGAGGCCAGAGGCAATGCACACTTAGGCCAGCCTCCAGTTAGAGCAGGACCTGTGGCCCAGAAACCAATTGGCTGCTGGCTTCCAGGACCCACCCTGCTTCTCCCTCCTCCTGGAGGGGTCTTCAGACTGGCCCGGGTGTACCCAGCCCCGCCCCAACTCTGGCTCAGCACTGCATGTGCCCAGGGGATGCTGGGAATGGAGTTCCGGAGTTCACTATGAAGCTGGCCTTGGGCCTGGGCCTGGGCCTGGCTCAGTGCCCATAGTTACCTTTACTGCCTACCTGTGAGTCTCATGCCTTCCAGGTACAGCATCTATGGTGATTAGTAATGAGTGTCAACTTGATTGGATTGAGGGATGCAATATTGATCCTGGGTGTGTCTGTGAGGGTGTTGCCAAAGGAGATTCACATTTGAGTCAGTGGGCTGGGGAAGACAGACCCACCCTTAATCGAGTGGACACCATCGAATCAGCCGCCAGTGAATATAAAGCAGGCAGAAAAATGTGAAGCAACAAAATGGGCCTAGCCTCCCAGCCTACATCTTTCTCCTGTGCTGGATGTTTCCTGCTTTCAAACATCGGACTCCAAGCTCTTCAGTTTTGGGACTCGGACCAGCTCTCCTTGCTCCTCAGCTTTCAGACAGCCTATTGTGGGACCTCGTGATCATGTAAGTTAATACTTAATAAACTCCCCTATGTGTGTATATATATATTCTATTAGATCTGTCCCTCTAAGAAAACCCTAATACAGCATCCTTGAAATGATCCTGTAGGGCAGAAATAATCAGCTTGACACTAGCCCTAGTAACTGACACCTTACTAGCCCTATTACTAACAATAATCGCATTTTGGCTCCCACAACTTAATATTTATATAGAAAAATCTAGCCCCTATGAATGAAGATTTGACCCAATAGCCTCTGCCCACCTCCCCTTTTCCATAAAATTCTTCCTAGTAGCCATCACATTCCTCCTGTTCGACTTAGAGATTGCTTTACTACTACCGCTGCCATGAGCCCTTCAAACAAGCCACCTGACACTAATAACCAGCACAGCCCTTATACTAGTTACCATTTTAATCCTAGGCCAAACCATATTACTTACCCAAGGCCTTCAAACACTGCTCCCAGTAGTAGTCTCTTGACGTCTAGCAAATCTTACTAATCTTGCCTTACCCCCTACCAGTAAGCTAGTAGGAGAACACTTTGTGACTATGGCCTCATTCTCCTGATCAAATATCACCATTTTGCTTATAGGACTTAATATACTAATTACAGCCCTTTACTCCCTGTATATGCTAATCATGACACAACGAGGGACACTTGTCTATTAACAGTATTAAACCTTCCTTTACACGAGAAAAAACATGAATACTTATACACCTTGTGCCTATCTTCCTATTATCCTTAAACCCTAAAATTATTATGGGGTTTGCATGCTGTAGCTATAGTTTAACCAAAACATTAGATTGTGGATCTAACAATAGAAGCCTGCAACTTCTTACCTACCGAGAAAGTATGCAAGAACTGCTAACTCATGCCCCTATGTCTAACAACATGGCTTTGTCAGCTTTTAAAGGATTAGGTCATCCGTTGGTCTTAGGAACCAAAAACATTGGTGCAACTCCAAATAAAAATAACAAACATGAATTCTTCCCCTGCTATAACAGCCCTAATCCCCTTAATCTTACCAATTACTGTTACCTTAGCCAATCCCTGCAAAAAAGATTCATACCCAAATTACGTAAAACCATCTATTGCACGTGCCTTCATCGTTAGAGTCATCCCTACAACGACGTTTATATACACAGACCAAGAAGCTGTTATCTCACACTGACAATCCAGACTCTCAAACCCTCGCTAAGCTTCAGACTAGACCACTTCTCCACAATATTTATCCCAGCAGCACTCTTCATTACCCGATCTATTGTGGAATTCTCAATATGATATTTAAACTCAGACCTCAACATTAATCAATTTTCCAAATACTTATTTTCCTCATCACAATATTAATTCTGGTTACCACCAACAACCTCTTTCAGCTCTTTATCAGATAAGAAGGTGTAGGAATGATGCCCTTATTACTAATCGGCTGGTGGTACGGCCGAGCAGATGCTAATACCGCAGCCCTCAAGCAGTGCAGTACAACTGCATCGGTGATATTGGCTTTATTATTATTATTATTTTTTTGAGATGGAGTCTCGCTCTGTCGCCCAGGCTGGAGTGCAGCGGTGTGATCTCAGCTCACTGCAAGCTCCGCCTCCCAGGTCTACGCCCTTCTCCTGCCTCAGCCTCCCGAGTAGCTGGGACTACAGGCACCCGCCACCTTGCCCGGCTAGTTTTTTTTGTATTTTTTTAGTAGAGACGGGGTTTCACTGTGTTAGCCAGGCTGGTCTCGATCTCCTGACCTCGTGATCCGCCCATCTCGGCCTCCCAAATTGCTGGGATTACGGGCTTGAGCCACCGCGCCCGGCCGGCTTTATTTTAGCTATAGCATGGTTCCTCCTGTCCTCCAATACAGGAGAATTTCAACACATATTTATTCTAGACCCCACCCCCAACCCCTTCCATGAATTAGCGTTCTCCTTGCAGCAGTGGCAAAGTTAGCCCAGTTGGGCCTCCATCCCTGACTCCCATCCGCCATAGAAGGCCCAAGCCCACTCTCAGCCCTACTCTACTCCAGCACTGTGCTTGTAGCAGGAGTTTCCCTGCTCATCCGCTTCTAAGCTTTAATAGAAAATAACCTATCAATCCAAACCTTTACATTATGTCTGGGGGCTGTTACTACCATATTCACAGCAATCTGTGCTCTAACACAAAATGACATTAAAAAAATCACGGCATTCTCCACCTCAAGTCAGCCAGGCCCTGTAATCGTCACAACTGGCATTAATCAGTCACACCTAGCATTCCTTCACATCTGCACCCACGCTTTTTTTAAAGCTATATTATTTTAGGTTCAGGGTCCATCATCCACAACCTCAATGATGGATGAATAAGACATCCGAAAAATAAGGGCTATTCAAGACTCTACCCCTCACCTCCTCCTCCCTTGTTATTGGCAGCCTTGCACTAACAGGTATGCCTTTCCTCACAGGCTTTTACTCCAAAGACCTCATCATTGAAACCACAAGCACGTCATACACCAACGCCTGAGCCCTTTCTATTATCTTATTGCCACCTCCTTAACAGCCTGTCTATAGTACATTTATTATTTTCTTCGCTCTAATAGGACAACCTTGCTTCACAACTCTGGTTACTATTAATGAAAATAACCCCTTCTTAATTAACTCAATTAAGCGCCTAACAATTGGCAGCATCTTTGCCAGATTCCTCATCACCAACACTATCATTCCTGCTTCATTCCCTCAAAAAACCATACCACTCTACCTGAAGCTCACAGCCCTAGGTGTAAACACCTTAGGCTTCTTGCTAGCAATGGAGCTTAATCTCATAACTAATAACCTTAAACTAAAACACCCATTATGGATATTTAACTTCTCCAACATACTAGGATTTTATTCAGCCACAATCACTGTACAACCCCCATCTCAAGCCTATTCACAAGCCAAAATCTGGCTTCACTTCTTGACCTAATTTAACTATACCAAAGACCTTTACACAAACCCAAATTTCAGCCTCCGTTACCGTATCTACTCAGAAAGGCCTAATCACTCTACTTTCTCTCTTGTTTTATCCCATCCCTTCTAATCCTACTCCTAATTATCTAATCTATTATCTTGAGTAATTTCAATCGCAACATAAATACTAATGAATAATGATCAACCAGCAATGACCACTAATGAGCACCTTGAAGAAGTTCCAGGGACAAAGGCCACACACCTAATGAGTAAGGCGGCCACATGTCCTGTTCACCTGGACGGCCCCTGCATATGCCCTGTGTCTAGGTGTGGTCATTAATAGCTGCCGATATCACAGGACTGTCCTAGTTTGAGCGATAAAGTGTATGTACCCCTCCCAGTAAGACGGAGATGCAGGCATCATGGCAGGCCCTGCCTGACTCTACCTCAGATGCCCTTCTCTGTCCTACCCTCCCGAGTCTCGGGGGTTCTGCCTTATTTCTGTGCCAAGCACTGATCCCTGGGCCCCAGCTCATCTGTCCAGCCTCAGGGCCCTGCATCACCCCCTGCTTCTCCAAGCTGCCTGCTCAGTATCTCCAGACATGCTAATCCTGAGGGAGTGTGAGGTCTCTGGATCCTGTCTTCCCACAAGGGCCCCCTGCCCTGTCATGCCTTGGGAGCCAGTGGGACTGTGCTGCCATCAGACACTGTTTCCAGAGTGTTGTCCCTCACCTGGGGCCTGAGCACCTGCCACCCAGGTTCCTGGGAAGAGCAGGGGAAAGACACGAGGACTCACTGACCTGCAGGCTGTCCCTGGCCTCAAGGACTGAGGACAGGTGCAGGAAGTGACCTTGAGGCTGAGCGGAGTCATCTGAGTCTCCCTCGAAGTCGAAGTCTTGGATGGAGAGGAGGCGCTTTTTCTCAGCAGGCACAAGACAGGACAAGACTCAAGTCAGGGCTAGCTTGAGGGAGAGGACCAAACACCCCGCACCTCCCCAAACCCATACTCAGCCCCCAGGGTGGTGGGGCAGGCTCCTCTTCCAGCACATCCACCTCCTCCACTAGGAACGAACCTGACCGAGCCTAGAGGAGGAGATGGTGGGAGGACTGGTTGGTGCTCACGGTGCCCATCCCACCCAGGACATGGGATCTGCATCTCCAGAACCTTGGCTGAGCAGAAGGAGCACTGAGTTGAACCCCTGCCCTTGCCCCAGGGGCCCCACCTGGGGGGCATGCAAGCTGTTCCAGGGCTGGGAGAGGGGAGGGTCCCTGGGGCTTCGGGAAAGGGGGGCGCGATGGCTGAGAGAGGCAGAGGTGGGCAAGCTCCTGAGAGTTCCTTGTTCTTTAGATGCAAGAGCCTGCATTTAGCTCTAAACCCCTATTTCGTTATAATTCTTTTGATTCTTTAAACTGCTCTATCATGTAGGGAATACTCCAGGCACTGGAGAGCATTCTGGGAGCTTCATAAATAGCATGAATCAAATGTTCTCAAACGAAAGAGGATGACATTCCCCTCACAGCAGCCACAAAAACCTTGTTCATGTTGCATGTCACTGGCCCATTTCTCTCCAAGCGTCTAAGTCTGAACCTCTGCTCACCTACCCAGTCCCTTCTTCCAGCTGCTCCCGCTTCCTGCATCCCACCCCAAAGCCCAGGGGTTACCTTGCTTGTCTCGCCCACCCAAAATAAGTTAAATAATACTTGAAAACAGAAACACAAGGCTCATGGTTGACCAAAACAAACAAACAAACAAAAAACAGAAGGAGAAAAGCTCTCAGAGGAGAGCCTGAGGGGTCCACTTTTCTGAAAGCTGCAAAGGCAGCTGCTTTCAGGACCCCTGAGAGCGCTTCAGGACCTCTGCCTGCCCGACAGCCACACACTCAGCAGGCTTTGCCTATCCCACACATTGCTTTTGAGGTTTCTGATGGTGGAAGCACTGCTCCTGCCTGGTGCCCAATGATCTCAGAGACTACTGAGGGCTGGGAAAGGGCAGCAGATTCTTGGTGCTCACGCAGTAGGAACTAGTGGAGTTGTGGAGAGGCCATCGAGCTTTTCAGGAAATCAGAACCTGACGTTCCAGCTGCGGGGTGGAATTGAGTTGGCTGAGGAGGGGGTGACTGGAGATGACTTACTTTGTTGCCAAAGGGCTGGGCCTGGGCCTCTGAGTCCAGTTCTCCTTCCTCATCTGTCTGCTCGCTGTCTCCACTTCTCTCTTCAGAGATTGACTCAGGCCCAGCTGCAATAGATACCTGCATGACTCCACCCAAGGACAAACAGTCTGGGAGCATGCCATTTGTCAGTCCATCCACTCACTCATCCACTAAACCATCCATCTATCTACCCATACCTCCATCCTTCATCCATTCACCCACCTATCCACCCAGCAATGTATACCTCCATCTACCCATCTACCAATTCATCCACCCCCCTGTCTATTCATCAGTCTATTCATCTATTCACCTACCCACCCACCCATTTATCCACTCATCCACCCACTCAATAGGCAGCCCATCCATCCATGCATCCATCCATGCATCAATCCATCCACCCATCCACACACCTACCTATCTATCCTCCACCCATCTATTCATCTACCCATCCACCCACTCAATCAGTGGCCCATCCATCCATGTATTAATCCATCCTTCCATCCATCCATTCATCCATCCATCCATCCATCCATCCATCCATCCATCCATCCATCCATGCCTCCCTCCCTCCCTCCTTCATCCACCCACTCATCATCAATCCATCTATACATCCATCTACCCAATCAATCAGTGGCTCATCCACTCACCGACCCATCCATCCCTCCCTCCTTCATCCACATACCCACCCATCAATTGATTTATCCATCTATCCACTCAATCAATCAGTAGCCTATCTATCCATCTACCTACTCATCCACCTATCCATCTACCCAATTATCTACCTACCCATCTACCCACTTATCCACCTGCCCATCTGCCCATCCACCTACCTATCCATTTATTCATCCATCCATCTACGTACCACCCATCCTTCTCTCTTTCATTCATCTACCCATCCATCCAGTTGCACACCCATCCACCCGACATCTATCTATCCATCCATTCATCATCTTTCTATCAATTCACCCATCCAGTTACTTATCTATCCATCCACCCATCCATCCATCCTCCATCCATCCATCCATTCACTTACTTATCCATCTACCCATCCATCCAGTTGCTCACCCATCCACCCAGACATCTATCTATCCATCCATTCATCATCTATCTATCAATTCACCCATCCAGTTACTTATCTATCCATCCACCCATCCATCCATCCTCCATCCATCCATCCATTCACTTACTTATCCATCCATCCATCCATCCATCCATCCATCCATCCATCCATCCATGCATCCATCCATCTACCCACTCATTCACCTACCCATCCACCCCTCCACCTGCCTATCCATCCATTCATCTATCCATCCACCCACCACTCATCCCTCCCTCCTTTATCCATTTACCTATTCACCCAGCTGCCTACCCATCCACCCACCAATGCATTCATTCACTCAGACATCTATTTATCCATCCACTCAGACATCTATCCATCTATCCACCCATCCACTTATCTATCTATCTGTCTATCTATCTATCTATCTATCTATCTATCTATCTATCTATCTATCTATCCATCCATCCATCCAGTCATCCACCTATCCACTCACCCACCCATCCATCCATTGACCCACCTACCACCTTATCTGCCCATCCATCTACCTATCTATCCACCCATCCACTTACTTATCCATCCATCCATCCATCCATCCATCCATCCATCCATCCATCCATCTGCCCATCCATCCATCCATCCATCCATCCACTCACCTACCACTTTAGCTGCCCTTCCTTCCTTCCTTCCTTCCTTCCTTCCTTCCTTCCTTCCTTCCTTCTTTCCTTCCTTCCATCCTACCATCCATCTGTCCTTCTATCCATCCATCCATCCATCCATCCATCCATCCATCCATCCATCCATTCATCTCTCCCTCTCCCCACAATCCATCCACTCACTGAGAAACATCCAGGGAAGGCTCTCTGCTGGCCTTTCATAGACCTATCGAAACATCACTTGGAGCTGGTCTGAATTACAGTGTAAAAATCAGTACTCTGCATCAATGTTACCAATCAATTACCAGTGTTACCAATCAACATTACCAACAGGTCTGACCATGTCTGCAGGATTGTGCTTATTGGGCAGCAGGAAGACCCTGGAGCTGTGGAGTGTGAATGAGGCCTAGAGCTAAGTCATGTTCTCCCAAACACATGGCTTTACCTGCAGGCTCATAGCATTTGCTGGTCAGCAGGCCTGACCTCATCACTGCAGGGAGGGAGGTGAGGCTCAGCCCTCATGCCCCCACTCTTTTCTCTGCCCCCCAGGGCTCCTTCCCCACACTGAGCTCCTGGGCCTGGTCTCCCTAGACCCACCATCTCTCCCTGCTTTCTCCTACACACCTTGGCTTGGCCTGTGCTGTGACTGTGGCAAGTGATTCAGGAAAGGGACCCCAGGGATTAGAGCTAGCAGGCCCCGTGGACCATCCACCTTTCTATTCCAGGGGCTGCTGAGGGCACAGCTGGCACTGTGGAGGTCAGATCCTCTGGGCCCAGCCAGGCCTTGCTGCCCTTGCACACCCTTGCCCTGGGGCCTGCACTTTGCTCTCTGCGCCTCAGGGGTCACAGGTGTGAACAAGCAGGCATTGGTGCATTGGAGTATGCACTGTCAACTGCAAAGGGGAGCAGGACTGTGGGTGCAGGGCCTGGGGTGGCCTCAGAGCCACCTTCGCTTTGCTCTGTGATGTGGGAGCTGGCCCTGCACACTGCACCTCTGCCTTGTCTGCTGCTCCGTGAGGGCTCGGCCTGCAGTGAGTGGGAGTGGGAAAAGGAAGGAGAAGGAATGTTCCCCTTCCTGTGGTTTCCAGCCCTATGCCCTTGACCCTGACAGCTGGTCCAGCTTCATCATGGCCCCTGAGACAATGGCACTGGCTGGTGGCACCCCCACCTTGGAGGGCTGTGTTCCAGCCCTGGGTGGCCTCCTTGGAGCTGCCTGTTTCTATTAATCCCAGCCTCTGCCCTTTGCTTACACCTCTGGTGGTTGTGGGGGATGCAGACACTCCTGCAGTTATGACCTCTGATACCTCAGTATCTCCTTTTCCCATTCTCCGTTAACAGCATTTGAACCAGTTCCTTATATGAAATGACTGTGTGGTTTCTGTTTTAGACATTTCCCCAACTGGCCCACCTGTGATCCCCGCAGCTCCTATCTTCATCTCTTGGGCCTAGGGCCCCTTTGCAGGAAGTTCCTCCCTTGTGGCTTTCAGTTTCAGAGGCACAAGTGTCCCTATTTGCTGGACTGGCTATGCTGACAGTCCCCCCCAAGTGGGGACTGTCCCCAAGTGTGGAAGAGGGCCTGGCTCTTCCACCGCCCTACCCTCAGGACAGCCCAGGACCTGGCACCTGGCGAGCATTCAGTGGATGTACTGAATCAATCACCGACGCATCTTCCAAAGCCTCCTGCGAGATGGAGACCTCACTGTGCACCTCCCTTCATCCACCCCCGAATGCTGCACACCCTCCTCCGTGATGTCCACACCAGCTTACAGTTCTACCATCAACTGGGCCTTGGGTGGCTCTAGGTTCTCAGGCTCTGTCCTGAGCCAGCAGGGATCTTTTATATGGGTTGGAAAATTTAGTCTCATTGTCCAGTTTTCCATTTATAATACAGAGATAGAAACAGTCAACCAACTGGCAAAACTGAAATCTGAACGAAGGACTTTATAACAAACAGCTGACATCAGGTGTCAAGCACACGCTGTCACTGCCTGTCCTGCCTGAAGCTGCCACTGCCATTCACTGCTTTGCTGCCTATTTAGGAATGTCTGGGAAGATGCTGGGGTGATTCAAGGGGACCAGCAGCTTGCCTGGGCTCAGACGGCCTCAATTTCCCCAGTGGAAGGAGAGATGGGAGAGGCAGCCTGGTGTATTCTTTAACTTGAATCTTTCTCTTAAAGATAAAAGCTATCAAGGGTTTTAAAGGGGCCCACAGGTGCCCGTGTCTGAGCTCTGGCAGGTCTATTTTTATACACTCAGCGGATGACTGGCTGGCTGGCAATGCTTTTGGGGCTCAGAAAACAGTGCCCCCAAATGAGGGCCTTCGCAGCAGCCTCAGAAGCAAAGTTTCTCTCTGACCTTCTCCTGCCCTCTTGTCTCCCAGGCCCATTCTCCCCCAAGGCCAGCATAGAAACTAGAATTCCTCTTCCACAAGGCAGGACATAGAAACCAGTATCCCTTTCTCCCAAAGTCAGCCAAAAAAGATGCAAATACCACTCTGACTTTCTCTCTACTTTCTATGTAAAATCTAGCCATAAAGAAATTATCTGGCTGGGCATGTGTGGCTCATGCTTGTAATCCCAGCACTTTGGGAGGTTGAAGTGGGAGGACTGCTTGAACCCAGGAGTTCAAAACCAGCCTGGGCAATATAGTGAGACCTCATCTCTAAAAATAAATAAATAAATAAATAAAAAAGAAATGATCTGACCTTCCTGGTTTGACTTTAGGTCATAAGCCCCCCACTCCAGAGAGGGTCCCGCCCATTCCTGGAGGAAGAAAGGCCAAGAAGAACGTAGACAAACAGGCCTTGCTGGGTTCCCTACTCAGCCTATCAGCAGTAGGTCTGGCCTTGTATAATCCCTTTCCACATGCTGTCCATCCTTTCTTGAACCCAAGCATAAAAATGGACAATTTCCCTGAATCTGTGGGTCTGCATTCTGAAGGCTCCCACGTATACACGGTGAACACATTTCTATGTTTTTTGTCCAACGAATCTGCCTTTTACGAGATGATTTTTCAGTGAACTTTCAGAAGGTCAAGGTTTTTGGCTCCAAAAGTGCCCAGATGACAGTGCCAGAGAGCAGACCTGGTTTTAGTTTTGTTCTCTCTGGACAAGTGAGTGCCTTGAGGAGATGCATCCCAAAGCAACAGGCAGAGGCCCCAAGACGTGAACTCCCCCTGCACTCAGGGATGTGGAAATGGGCTTTCCGGGGCCTGGGGACCCACCTGTCAGGGTGATGTCCCCAGTCCCCACGATGAACGTGAAGAGGAAGTATCCCGGCATCTCAGGGGTCCTTTTAGTGTTGATCCCTTTTGTCACTCTGCACTTGGGCCAGGGGTTTGGGTGACGTTATCCTACCTATCTGATCAAGTCATGCAAAAAAAAAAAAAAAAAAAATCCAAAAGATCTTCCATGTTCCTGACACAGAACAGAGATTTTCTGACCACTCTTGATAGGGAGGAGAAAACAAAAATAAAACCACATGAGTATAAAGAACTTAGTGTTGACGTCAGGCGAGGTCTGCACTGTCAGGCAAAGCCACCACCGAGGGAAAAGGAAAGGCACTGGGAGGGAAGGCAGCAGGGTGGGGGAGCTGTGTGCTCAGTGACCAGTCTAGGGCTTTTCCCCTTCCTCTCCTGGCCATCGGCCGTCGAGGCTGCCTCCTGCAGAGCCTGCCAGGTCCCCTATGGAAGGCCTTGGTGAAACACCCAGCACTCTGAAGGTTCACTCAGTGAAGACCCCCAGCGGCCCACTTACTAGCTGGACAAGGTCTGCATTAGGCCCTAGCTGGGCCAGGTTTCAAAACATTAACCTCAAGCTTTTTTACCCTACTTTTTTTTTTTTTTTTAAAAGGCACAGCTTTCCCAGTTTTTGTGTTCCTTGCTTGCGCCCTGTTTTAATGTTGTAGTTACAGGCGCCCAGCAGGGAGGAACGCAGCCCCTGTGGGCGCTTGGGGGAGCTGCTAGGAATCCAAGTTCAAGGAACAGCTGTTTTCTGTTTTCTGTTGCCCCACAGCGCCACCTCCTGGCCCTTGGTGGTGATGATTTTGAAGTCGGCAGGTTCTGACCGGCCGTGTGAAGTCCAGCACCTCTGGGCTGAGCTGTTGAAACACTGCATTCTTTGAAATAATACAGCTTCCTGAGCCCACCCCAGTCCCTAAAGACTGCCTCTGGGGTTGACATTCTCAGATGCTTGACAGCATGGCTTTCCCCGGTGTTACGTGTCATTTCTATCCTTACGCCTGGTAGGGGTGGACTGGAGGCTGGACCAAGCTCCATCGGCTGCAGGAGGACCCTATGGTGGGCTCCAGGCTGGCCGTGTGCATGTGGGAGGTAGGATTTGCTGCTGGGTTTCATGATCACTGTGAAGAAGCAGCCCAGGAATAGGGTGATGGCCTGTCCCCATGTTATCGGCCATTCCTAGTCACATCTGTTGTTGCAGCATGTTATTAGTAGAGCCTCCTTTTACTCTTAAAAATGCCCTGGTTTGGGTGATTTATCACACCTGCCCCCACCCTCACCCCCACCACTCAAGAAGTGCAGCCACCCTGTGCTGCTCAGCGTGCTGCTCCAGGGGTGCCTCTCCGTGGCCTCTGTCCTAAATTAAACGATGTGCTAAGATGCCTTGAAATGCCTGCAGCAGGCCCAGTGAGAGCTTGAATGCTCAAAGGGCATATATGCCAACTTCTGCCTCTCCAATCAAACTTGGGGCTTTAAGGGACAGGCACGAATAAGATGTCTCTCCAGAAAGAAGGCCTAGGGGAGACGCCTGGGCTGGGGCATGGTAAGGACGCCCCAATCCAGAAGCACAGCCTCTGTCCTGGATGTGCCCAGCTGCTGGAGCCAGGCAGCTGCCTCGTGACCCTGGAGAAACTCGCCTTGCAGATGGAGTCATCCAGGACACTGAGACCCCAGACACCTGGCTTGGTGGGGGCTGTCCCCCCAAATGCTTGACCAGGCTTAGTGACAAGAGCCTTGGACTCAGGTAACAGGGACAAGGTGAACTTTCTCAAAAACACTGTTGGTTTAGCTCCCTTCAAACTCAAACGCAGAAGAGCCTCTGGCATCCTCCCACCCTCCCCGTGAAAAGATCTCTTCCAAATGCCTTATGGGGGATATTACAGGCAAACAGATTGTTTAGTTTAAGACGACTGCCTGGATTTCAATGTCATTGTGAAATAAGTACTTGGATTCAAAAGACAAAAACAACTGAATTGTAACAGATTTCTCTAAATCCTGATAATCACCATTCATGTGAAATGTTTGTTGAAAAGAGAGAGTCTAGGCCCCAAACCAGATGTCCCAGGGAAGAATGGCTTGGAAAACATGTAGTATTAACAAGCACCCTGGTGATTCAATCAGCAGCTGGGTTTCAGAAACTTGGCTTTGAGTTCTCAACTTACTTTGAAGATTTGAAAACAATATAATTTCAAATATTGGCAACTTCAATAGCACCCAGGACTTCTGAGGCACTCAGACCAGGCCAGTGGGATGCAGAGGTTTGCACCTCACATAAAAAGGAGCCAATTTCACAGGGCGCAGTGACTCACGCCTATAACCCCAGCACTTCGGGAGGCCGAGGTGGGTGGATTGCTTGAGCCCAGGGGTTTGAGGCCAGCCTGGGCAACATGGTGAGACGCCTGTCTCTACAAAAATTCAATTAAAAAAAACAGCAGCAGAAGAGACAGAGAGGCATGTGCACGCACACACACGTGCACACACATACACACACACATACATACACACACATACATACACACACACGCACACTCCAAAGGAACCTGCTTTAATATTCCTAAAATGCCTGGGAACTAAAAGCCCTTCCCACTATCCACTGCTTACCTCCACCCTGCAGCCGCCCATGGAGGGACCGGATCACTTTGGCACTTCCGAACCTCTTGAAGCGGGCTTTCACGTGCTCGTAGTACCACTCCAGTGAGCCGATCTTCACGACTCTGCAGTGACAAGCACAGGCGCGTGGCACTGCCTAAGTGCTGAACACAGGTCTGCATAAATAACACACACACATGCACACACACACACAAGCGTGCACGTGTGTGCATCCACCCTTCTTCAGCGAGCCTCACCGAAGGGACACGCCAGATCCAGAAACTATCAAGATCATTTTACCTCAAGGCCTGGGCTCACCTGGCCAGATGGCAGGGGTCACAGATCCAGCCCTGCTCCTCCGGGTGGACGCGGCCACAGCTTTTGCAGGTGAAGAGGCCACATTCCAGGCACTGTCTTTTGCTATTCACAAGCAGCCGGTAGGGCTGCAGGCAGTGGGTGCAGTGGGTCTTGTTCAGATGGGCAGTGTCGGAAAGCAGCTCCCTCTTGGAGCTTTCCTTCTTAATCTTGCCCTTCAACCCCCTTGGAAAAATATCAGAAACAAGAAATATATTGGGCATCTTGTTTTTGCCACAGGCTTTAAGTGTGTACATGTACATACACACACACACAGACACAGACACATACACACACACAGTAACCGTCTCCTATGCAGAAAATAGTGACCCAAAGTTGGGCAAAGGCACACAGGCATCTTTGTGTTGAGGGCTGAGCTCAAACGGGCAATTTTGGTAGGCTGGAATGGAATGGAATGAAAACACGTTAATTTCATAGAAATGACATTGCATTCAAGCATTTCTGTGGCTGTTTACAATTGTACCAATTTTGGTTGGCAGGTCACTGCACCCTCCCCAGGGCGGTCACAGAGTCCTGAGGGCAAAGCCAGATGGTGTTTCCTGATCAAGCATTTTTGGGTCTCTCCCAGCAGGGGGCAAGAGTTGAGCTCCCCCAGAGCGCGACTGAAACGGCTCGGTGTTTCCAGAGCAGGAATCATCCAGCGCCCAGAAGTCTCAGGAAAACTACAGTTCTCCTAGACCATCCGAGTTTAACTGACACAGCTTCCTGGTGAACCTGCCAAGTTGAACTGATTGGAAAATGTACCCTTAGATGATAATGAACACATCTCTTTTGCTCTAGAGTTCAGAGAATGTCTGCCAAACGTAATATTTTCAGTTTCAGATGAGATAAAATTAATCCATTCTTAGTGACACAAACAAGAAGGACACTAGATGCCATTGTCTTCTGAGAATTCTGAAGTAATTCTGAAGTGCACTGATTTGGATGGGGACACCCACAGTGTGGCAAAGGTGAAGAGACTGGAGAGTCCCACAAGGCAGTGGGAGGCCACCTCCGGTTTCAAGTGCAATTGGCTGAACTTCACTGATTTTCCTCTCTCAACTATTTACAAAAATATTCACTGAGACGGACACAAAATCAGGCTCTCGTCATAGCTTCAAAAACCAAGAGAAAAAGCGTCAAGCAGTTGTAGGAATCTAGGGCGATACCGCCATCCACAGACTACAGTTTAGATAAAGCTGCACTGACAAGGTAAAGTCTTTGCCCCAAACAGAGGAACACAAGTCCCTGTAACCAGATGGGAAGGGCCTCACTCCCTCCATTTCCACTTTTGCCAGCTCTGCACCAACCAGAAAACCTGGAGGCCACCCCTTCGCCAGACAGGGCTTGTCCATCCTGTGTCCCAGGGAGTACCTCTTCTTCTGTATCCAGGCAGAACGATACCCCGAGGCCCAGCACAACAGGAAGAAAGACAAGGACATGTGCACTGCCCTGCATTCCAGGCCGAAGGAGTCCTCTTAAATAAGAGCTGAGAAGTGTCCTGGGGCAGCAGCTGGAGGTTGATATATTTCCAGGGCCGAAATTGGGGAAAAGGATAACTGTACTGTGCTTTAGATTCTTTAAAACATAACTTCCCTTCTTCATAGCCAGAGACCAGGAAGGGAGGGCAGAGAAGACTCCATTTGGGGAGGCCAGATGACACCTGCCAGCCACTCCAGGACGTATCAACCAGACCCGGAGCTTCAGATCCTGAGGGGTGAATGGGGCCGGAGTACTCCATGCACTCTGTTTATTGGGTTGACCAGAAGTCACTCCTCAACAGGCAAAAGCCAGGCACGTGGCTCCAAGTTAAAGTTAGCTTCAGGAATAAAAGACCCTCCTGAATGTGACTTACCATCAGAAACAGACTTGAAACAAGTCAGCTTGGCGTGCTGAATGGGGCATAAGCAAGTACGTATAGTCTCAACGAGAGGGACAGAGGAGACACGGGAGGAAATCAGGCTGAGACGGGAGCACCACCGGCTATGCTGGTGGAGATGGAGAAGAACCGGTTAAGATGGAGGTGGTGAGGAATCACAACCCACAATGGAGGGGGCAATGGGCACAACTTCTACCGTGGAATATTAGATTCCATGATTTCCAATAGTGGTCTTCAAAGTGTGGTCCAGGGGCCTCTCCTCTGGAGGTTCCTAAGATCCTTTAGGGGGTGGGTCACAAGGGCAAGGCTATTTTTGTAATAATGCTAAGACATCATTTGCCTTTTCTTTGCTCTTCGACGCCTGCACTGAAGGTGTAAAAACAATGGTGGATAAACTGCTGGGGCTTTAGCACGAGTCAGGGCAGTGGGCCCGACAGCACCGGCAGTCACTGTATCCTTCATCAAAAAAGAAAGGAGCTGGGCACAGTGGCTCACGCCTGTAATCCCATCACTTTGGGAGGTTGAGGCAGGCGGATCACCTGAGGTCAGGAGTTCAAGACCAGCTGGCCAACATGGTGAAACCCCGTCTCTATTAAAAACACAAAAATTAGCCAGGCACACGTGGTGCACCCCTGTAATCCCTGCTACTCGGGAGGCTGAGGCAGGAGAGTTGCTGGAACCAGGGAAGCAGAGGTTGCAGTGAGCCGAGATTGTACTATTGCACTCCAGGCTGGGTGACAGAGTGAGACTCTGTCTCAAAAAAAAAAAAAAAAAAAAAGAAAAAGAAAAAGAAAAAGAAATAGAAATGAGAAGGAAAAAACAGTTGCATTTAAGAATCACCTTGATGAAACACTAAAAGTTATGAGTCTTTTTGAACTGTGGCCCCCGTCCATGTCTTTTGAGTATTCCGCCTGATGAGCTTGGAGGAGGACGGGATTGGAGGAGGATGGGATTGGAGGAGGACGGGATTGGAGGAGGACGGGATTGGAGGAGGACGGGAAGCTCTACAGCTGCATATTGAAGGTGACAGGTATTTCTGTCAACAGGATTGGGCAATTGTTCAGATTGCAACCTAAGCTAGAAACTTTTCTTATGAAATACCATTTTCACTTGAGAGAACAACGGGGAGATGAACTGTTTCGACTTGGGTGCGTGGCAGATATTTTCTCAAAAATGAACAAAGTGCGACTCGCACTTCAAGGAAAAGAAGTGACAGTATTTATTGCCAGTAATGAAACGGAAGCTTTCAAGCACAAAGTAGAATTTTGGAAAACATATATCGCCTGCTGTGAGCTTGACAGTTTCCAACACCAGGAGACTTTTGATGAGATCGCTGGTGAGAGTAACAGAAGTGGTTCTCTTTTGGGATGCATATGAAATGTGTCAACATTTGAGAAGTCTGCATAACTCAGTGAGCCAGAGTCTTCCAAATGATTAATGCACAGTGTTGCAAAAATCACACAGGGGTAGAAAATCCACCTCAAGTGCAAGAAAGACCAATGGATTTTAACAAACAAGAAAGGAAAAGTTCATTAATGTGGCTTCAGATTCCACATCACAACTAACCTTTAAGAAACTACCAACTATCTGGGCGCGGTGGCTCACGCCTGTAATTCCAGCAGTTTGAGAGGCCGAGGCAGGTGGATGACCTGAGGTCAGGAGCTCAAGACTAGCCTGGCCAACATGGTGAAACCCTGTCTCTACTAAAAATGCAAAAATTAGCGAGGCGTGGTGGCACACACCTGTAGTGACAGCTACTCAGGAGGCTGAGGCAGGAGAATCACTTGAACGTGGGAGGCAGAGGTTGCAGTGAGCTGAGATTGCACCACTGCACTCCATCCTGGGTGGCAGAGCAAGACTTTGCCTAAAAAAAAAAAAAAAAATCCAACAACAACAAAAAACTACCAACTCCAACTGCCGGGTTTTCATGCTGTAACAACATGTAATGTTAATTATCATCTGCAAAGGCTAACACTCATTTTTTCAATTATATATCTGTGTGAGCCTAGATTTTCTTCAAATACTACAGCCCAGAAAATGTGTTATCACCCACTGAATGCAGAAGCAAGTAGAGAATTCAGCTGTCTTCTATTGTTCCAGATAAGGGAGGAGCCCACCCCTCACATTGTCTTATGCCCAATTTCTGCCTCTGAAGAAAGAAGAAGTAAAAACTAAAAGGCAGAAATGAATCCACAGGCAGACAGCCCGGAGCCGTGCCCTGGGCCTGGTAGTTACAGATCGACTCCTGACCTAACCGGTTATGTTATCTATAGATTCCAGACATTGTATGGAAAAGCACTGTGAAAATCCCTGTCCTGTTCTGTTCCATTCTAATTACAGGTGCAGGTGCATGCAGTCCCCAGTCATGTACCCCCTGCTTGCTCAATCCATCACAACCCTCTCACATGGACCCCCTTAGAGTTGTGAGTCCTTCAAAGGGACGGGAATTGCTTATTCGGGGAGCTCGGTTTTTGGAGACATGAGTCTGCCAATGCTCCCAGCTGAATAAAGCCCTTTCCTTCTACAATTTGGTGTCTAAGGGGTTCTTGTCTGCAGCTTGTCCTGCTACACAGACATTAAAGAGATTTGCAAAAACAGAACAACACCACTGACCTGATTCACACTCTTATTTTGGGAAAATCTCATTTTTTGTAAAAACTATATTTATGGTAACATATAGGGGGTTTACAGTTATTTTAAATGAGTGAATAAATAAATATTTTTAACTCCCAGTTTTAATTTCTGATGTGGTAAATATTAATAGATATGATTCATGTGAATAAAACTCTTTGGGGTTCTCACTAATTTAGGAAATGTGAAGGGGTCCTGAGGCCCAAAGGTTTGAGAACCGCTGATTTCGAAGTCAAGTTTGCTCCCCCTCCCAGAATGCGGAGAAAAGGGACTAAGCGATGGGAGAGAGTGGGGAGGTGATGGCAAAGGCAGAGAAAGTGAGCCTCTGGCTGAGACAGAGCCCCGGAGACGGGGATGCGTGGGGTGGAAGGGAAGTACTGTCCTTGTCCTCAGGGCAGGGGACCCACACTACTGTCCTCTGCAGTCCCACCTCCGGGGGGCCCTGGGACATGCAGCCAGAGCTGTGACTGGTGGGGCAGAACAGAGCTGAGGGGAGACTCCTGTCCTCAAGGGAGGCCCAGCAGCCTCTGAGGAAAGGGCGCATACAAGGGAAGAAAAACGCTTCCAGGATGAGAAGAGGAAGGAAAGGCCGTTTCTATGACGGGGTCTGGACAGGCGAGGCGAGCCAAGCAGCATGAAGACCCGTGCCCTGCTCTGCCCCTCTTGGGGTGGAATCCAGACAGGGGTGTAGTGGCAACATGCAGGAATACTGGAGAGAGCCCAGGATGGCAGGGCTGGTGGCTACCCCCGCAGGCACAGCAAGGGGAGGCTCCCACTATGGCTGTCCCCAAGGTCCAGCACACAGGCCGGGGAGGAGACTGCACGAAGGGTCCTGCAGGCCTCCACCTGCATTGGGTGCTGGGGTGTTGGGGAATCCACATCCCCGTGGTCCTTAGACCACGCTCCAGCAGGACTGCATGAGATGAGGAGCAGCCAGGGGACTGGCAGAAGCTTGGGGTTGGTGGAAGAGGCCACAGCACGTGGATATGTGGCTGGGATCCGGGTCTCAGTGGTGGGTGCCATCCGCATCTTGGTGCCCAGCCAGTACCCTTCACATACCAACCAGCGGCCCCATCCTGCAAGCCGACCTGCCCTCCACTCTGCATCAGGACCAGCAAGGAGGTGGGGACAGTGTGTGGAGTGCAGACCCCAACAACCCGGCCACCGGGAGGGTCATGAGCCCTTCTCCCAAGGCCCAGCTTCTGGCCTGGCCAAAAGCAGGGGTTAGGGAGTAGAAGTGGCATTGCGGGGAGCTCTGGAAGAGAAGCTGAGCCAGGAACAGAGACCCGGTAAGTGAGTACAGTGTGGGAGATCGGAAGCCCTGAAGCCTGCACTGTCTTGCTGCTCAAGGGGTGGGGCCTCACGAGCAGGAGCAGATGGGAAGTAAAAGACCTGCATTTCCTTCGCACAGCTTGGTTGGGCATGAGTGAGTTTTTGACCATGCCACCGAGGCAGCCATCACCTTAACAACACAGGAAAACTCTCCCAACCAGAGAGAAGAAACAAAGAAAGAGCTGGGTCTTCAGATTAGAGGGGTCACTGGATGGTAGGAGATGCCTACGCAGACTGACAAGACTGCTCGGTTCCAGGGTGGGCAAAACCCCCACCAGCATGGTGGAAAAAACCAGCGACCTCTAACGGGGTGGAGGCCATGCAGGGGCCCCTTCTGCAAGGCTGAGGGCTGGCCGTGGGGCAGTGGCTCCTGTCCTACTGCTGCCGTTTCAGAGCTCCACCAACTCCATGGCTTAAAACAATGCAAATGCTGGCCAGGTGCGGTGGCACACACCTGTAATCCCAGCACTTTGGGAGGCCAAGGTGGGTAGATCACCTGAGGTCAGGAGTTCAAGACCAACCTGGCCAACATGGTGAATCCCCATCTCTACTAAAAATACAAAAAATTAGGCCGGTGTGGTGGCGGGCACCTGTAATCCCAGCTACTTGGGAGGCTGAGACAGAAGAATCGCTTAAACCCAGGAAGTGGAGGTTGCAGTGAGCTGAGATCGTGCCACTGCCCTCCAGCCTGGGCAATAAAAGCAAAACTCCACTTCAAAAAACAAAATAAAATAAAAGAAACACAATAAAAAATGCAAATGCATTACCTGACAGCTCTGGAGGGCAGAATTTTGACTCAGGATTCACTGAGCTAACATCAAGGTGTTGGCAGGACTGTGGCCCCTCCTGGAGCCCCCAGGGGAGAATCTGCTTTCTGGCAGGTCAGCTTCTTGAGGGCATCAGGTGTGTGGGCTCCTGGCCCCTTTCTCCATCTTCAAAATCAGCCATCCCTTCTGTTTTCAAGGCCCCTGTGATGACATTGGGCCCACCCAGGGAACCTGGGATCATCTCCCAGGTCCAGGCCAGCAGGTGGGCAGCCTAAAATGTTGTATAGCCTGAGGAATTCACAGGTTCTGGGGATTGGGACGTGGACATCTTTTTTGTGGGGGATGATTCTGCTTACCACCGGTAGCAGCATCCCCACAGCCTGCAGGGGAAAGTGTGTGAGCTCAGATTGCACTCCCAGCCGAGTGGAACAGAGATCCTCAAAGACAAAATCCACACTGCATGCCATGCCTGAGAAAATAGCCTGAAGACAGACACCAGGTGATGGAAAAATGATTCCCGAGGGTGACCCTGAGTTGGGGGCTGGAGCACAAAAGACCCAGTGAGTCACGGGATTGAGGGGCCAAATGACTGAAAGTGCAGCAACCAAAGTAAACCTCACGTTAGGGCTAACAGCTGGCAGAGGATGGAAAGATGGCAGGCATTGCTGAGAAGCAGTGCCAGGGAGCCAGGCTCCCGATCCTGGGAACGCATGTCAGGAATGACCACGAGGGACCTGGAAACTCACTAAAGGAGAAGGCCAAGATGACGATAAAAACGATGAAGAGGAAGTGAGTGTTGATGTGAGAACGGCAGGCACTGAGAGACAGAGCCTCAGAGAATCTCATAAAACATCTCAGACCAACGTTCCCCTCCAGGCCCTGCCTTGGAAGCAGATTCCCTGTTTTAGCCCCTCTTTTTTTCGTCTCTAGAGCTGCCTGTGTCAGTGATTCCAACTAGTTCGGTTAAGGGTGATTTCAAATTCCTTATTATCAAAAAAATTTATTTTTATTATTAATTAATTAATTAATTTTTGAGATGGAAATTTGCTCTGCCGCCCAGGCTGGACTGAAGTGGTGTGACCTCGGCTGACTGCAACCTTTGCCCCCCAGGTTCAAGCGATTCTCCTGCCTCAACCTCCTGAGTAGCTGAGATGACAGGCGCCTGCCATCATGGCTGGCTAATTTTTGTATTTTTAGTAGAGATGGGGTTTCGCCATGCTGACCAGGCTGGTCTTGAACTCCTGACCTCAGGTGATCCATCTGGCTCAGCCTCCCAAAGTGCTAGGGTTACAGGTGTGAGCCACAGAGCCTGGCCAAAAAAAAAATTTTTTTTTAAAGCAAGCCATGGTTTGCCCATGTCTCATACTGGGAGACCCTTCACAGATTCTCTCAGGAACCTCCTCTGTTTGCAGAGATCACAGATCCACGTCACCACCTATTTGCCTTTCCAGGGCAGGTTGGCAGGCCTAATATTTGATTTGTAGGCTGTGTCCTTTAAAACAGGGTGTTCCGTTTGGGCTTCAGCCTTTCCCCCAGGGCATGAGTCACCCAAGTCTGGCTATGCATGGTCTCCTAGTTCTTCCTGGGTTTGGGGAATATCCATTAATTTCTACCATAACCACAGCTGAGGGGCTACCCTAACAAATGCAGAAAGCAGTTACTGGAAGAATTTGATACAAGCATGATACAAAGCAAGACACAAATCAGCACCAATGCAAGCTCCAGGGTGCCTAGGTGGAGGCCTGTTCCTTTTGTGCACAGCCCCAGGCCCCTTGGGCCCAGGACAGGGATGGGTGCCCAAGAAGTTCTGGGCTCTTCTGGGGACAGAGGGAGTTAAAAAGGTATAACTCTTATCCAATGTTCCCTTCAAGAAAGTTTACTTTGGCCCTACTTTGTATTTGTAGAACAATAAAAAATAATAACACGTGATAATCTTTTCTGTACTCTTAAAACCTTCTTAATACCCAAGTGACACGAATGAATCTAAAACACTCAAGACGAGAGCACTCAGAGGACCACTTCTGTGGAGCTCACCACCAGCTTACAGGAAAACAGGGATGATGGAACTTTTGTGCAAACATCACGAGGATATCCTCAGCTAACTCTGGACTGTGAAAAATTCCACAAAAGTAAACAGCTAGCTTTCTTCTACACATAAGCTTCAAAGAAAAAAAAGAGAGAGCTGAAAAGAGATCTTAATGATTCAAAAAGACTTAAAAGATACAGCAAGCAATGTAAGGTCTGGACCTTATTGGGAGATGAGCGGAAAAGTTTGAACACACATCAGATATTTAAGGAATTAGAGCTAATTATTTTATATATTTATTAATATTATTATTACTTTTTTTTTTTTTTTTTTTTGAGGAGTGCAGTGGTACGATCTCAGCTTACTGCAACTTCCGCCTCCCAGGTTCAAGCAATTTTCCTGCCTCAGCCTCCTGAGTAGCTGGGATTACAGGCAAGTGCCACCACGCCTGGCTAATTTTTGTATTTTTAGTAGAGATGGGGTTTCACCATGTTGGCCAGGCTGGTCTCAAACTCCTGACCTCAGGTGATCCACTCACCTTTGTCTCCCAAAGTGCTGGGATTACAGGCATCAGCCACTGCGCCTGGCCTATTTTTATTTTTTATTTATTTATTTTTTTGAAACGGAGTCTTGCTCTGTTGCCCAGGCTGGAGTGCAGTGGCACAATCTCAGCTCACTGCAACCTCCGCCTCCCGGGTTTAAGAGATTCTTGTGCCTTGGCCTCCTGAGTAGCTGGAATTACAGGTGCCTGCCACCATGCCTGGCTAATTTTTTGTATTTTTTTTTTGGTAGAGACGTGGTTTCACTATGTTGGCCAGGCTGGCTTTGAACTCCTGACCTCAGGTAATCCACCCTCCTCGGCCTCTCAAAGTGCTGGGATTACAGATGTGAGCCACTGCCTGGCCTAGAGTGAATTATTTTAGATGTAATATATATTTATGAGGGAAAAAGGAGATGAGAGGAACAATAATACAATACACCAAAACACAGCAAGCTATCACTCACTGCAGGCAAACCTGTAAATGCTAAAAGTAAACATTTACCAGATATTCATCACAGCTGGGTAACCTGCCTCAGCCTCAGTTTCTCACCTGTGCATGGTGACAGTAAAAGTAACCACACCACAGGGGTGTCTCAGGGTTAAAGGAGACAACAGAGATGAAGCTGAAAGAGGTCATGATCCAACATGAACCCAGAGAGCTGTGGAGTCGGTCATAGTCAGTATGGTGCTGGGGGCTGGTGACACAGCAGCCAATGCAATAGAGCCCTCATGGGACTTAGATGCCCGCAGGGATAAGACACTAACAAGGAAATGACTCACTGGGTACTGGAGAAGGGCTAAGGAGGAAATGGAGGAGGGAGTGAGGTCCCACGGTGAGCAGGAGTGAGGAGGGTGAATTTCATCATAAATGTGACGGAAGCTCTGTGGGGGTTGTGATGACTTGATCTACATTTTTAAGGCATGAGTCTGGGGGACGTGGGGAGAATGGACAACAAGACAGTGAGGGTGGAGGAAGAGAAGAGTGAGTGTGTGTGTGGGGGGTGGATTCCTGTGATGTCCACAAGGAAGACAGTGTGGCGTGACCTGAGGCCGGCATTAAGAGTGGTGAGCAGTGGCTGTATTGGTTGAGCCATGGGGCTGGCTAAGTGTGGGGTGAGAGGGAAGGAGCAGAGACAGCCACGAGTCCTGGGAACTTCACTTTGGCAACCAGCCTGCGTCCAAGATGGGGATGGGGTGCTTGGAGGTGGAGGAGAAATCACAACTTCTGTTCTAGATATGCTGGGACAGAGATGCCAGTGGGACACTCTGGCTGCAGTGTCTTGCAGGCCTTTGTCTACAAAAGTCAGAGTTCAGAGGACACATCTCTGATGTGGGTGTAAACTTGGGACTCATTGTTTAGATGTGTTGTCTAGCCGCTATAGTAGCCCCTAGCTGCTAGGGCACATGCAGCCATTTACGTTTAAATTAATTAAAATTGAACACAATTAAAACTTTGGTTCTCTGGTTGCATTAGCCACACTTCTAGTGTTCCATAGCCTTGGATGGCTGGTGGCTGCCACATGGGGCTTGCAGATACGAACATTTCCATCACTGCAGAAAGTTCCATCAGGCAGTGCTGGTCTGGAACTCATTTAAAACCTTGGGGTTGGACAAGGTCACTGGAGAAGTGAGTGACACAGAGCAGAGAAGAGCGTTGGGCCAGGGCCCTTGACCCTCCAAAAGGGAGTATTGAAGGAGTCCAAGAGGTTCCAGCAAAGGAGACAGAGAAGGGGCTAGACTCCAACACACGACGTAGAGCCACTTCCAGAGAGGGCTCAATGAGTGCTGAGCTTCTGCTGCTATTATTGGATTTTTCTATGTATTTTTTAAAAAATAAAATGTGGCTAAGTGTAGGGGCTCACATCTGTAATCCCAGCACTTTGGGAGGTCAGAGTGGGAGGATCACTTGAGCCCAGGAGTTCAAGACAAGCCTGGACAACATAGAGAGACCCTATCTCTACAAAAAATTTAAAAAATTAGCTAGGTGTAGTGGTGCACGCCTGTAGTCTCAGCCACTCGGGAGACTGAGGTGGGAGAATTGCTTGAGCCCGGGACGTCGCGGCTGCAGTGAGCCATGATCATGCCATTGTACTCCAACCTGGGTAACAGAGCAAGACCTTGTCTCAAAAAACAAAACAAAACAAAAGTAAAATGGGATAAAATTACATGTTCACAACTTGCTTTTTCTACTGGACAATGTCTTGTGAACTATTAATGTCAATTTATTTCTATAGCATTATTTTTATTGGGTGCTGAGCAACCCATTCTTAAATCCGTTGTTAAATTTGGTATTTAACCAAAGCCTGAACATTTGGACATTAGGGTCTTTCTAATTCTTCTCTCCTGTAACCCTTGTCTGATTCTCTCCTTATGATGACTTTCAGCAGAGGACCTGTTGGCTCAATGGGTGAGCATACTTTTAAGACTTTTGCTACCTTATTCCAAATTGGCCTCTGCAAAGATCGGATATGGTGGCCACTACCCACGTGTGGCCATCAAAAACCTGCAATGTGACTGATAAGACTGAAGAGCTAAATTTTATTTAATTATAATTTTATTTTATTTAATTATAATTAATTTTAATAGCCACGAGTGGCTAGCAGCTTCTGTCCTGGACAGTGCAGCCTTAGGTCTATTTATATGATGATTTAACTGGGCTGTATTTTTTTTTTTTCTTTATCTTCATCAATATGAGGTATCAGGGCGAGGCTAGTGAACACTCTGGTATGAAGCAGTTTAAATCACACAGGATTTATTTGTTCTTTGACCATTTGAAAGATCCGTCCATGAAAACATATGGATCCAAACCCTCTAAGAAGATCTGTCATTGGCAATTTATTCCAATAATGGGCCAGCAGGAAAAAGAGGAAGCTTCAAACTAACCACAGAGAAAGGTCAAGAGAGTGTGGGGAAAGGAACACCCAGGACAAACAGAGGGTCGAGAGGGCAGAGTTGGGAGGGACAAAGGCTGAGAAGGGGCTGCTGATTGGGCAGCTCCTGGGACAGGATGTAGATGTTAAGTCAAATCTATCCTATAATGCTTGTCTGATGCCAATGGTGCTAACATCCTAATTTTGTGCATCTTCCAGTTTTTGATTCCATGGTGCACAGCACTGTGTCCTTGTGGGAGGCAGGAACCGCCCTCCCACTCTACATGGCAAACAGCCCATTCCCAAATCCCTAGTGGCACAGGCGACTTCAGGGAGAGAGTATAACTGCCTGGGCTAGATCAAGACGTGCTGGCTTCCCCTTGCTTCTCACCGATCCCTCCTAAGGGCCAGCAAGGAGAGCCTTGTCAGGGGTGTGCATCTCTGAAGGTCCACAGCACGGCATGGAGGGAGGGGCAGGCCTGGCCAAGGGAGCAGGAGCTTCCGCGGCTTGAGGACAGTACTCTGGTCATGGGGGTCTCAAGGTCATGTGCCCTCCTTCCTCCAGCATATCAGGGATCTGGACCAGCTTGTTTGTCCCTGCTTTGACAGAGGAGAAATCAAAGTTGTGTTGTTCTGACACTGTGGGAAAAGGTGCAGGCATCACCTCCAGACCCTGCCCAGCATCCTTCAATGCGATTGATGCTCACATCTGGGGAGAAATACTGAGCAGGAATCCATCTGACACACATCTGCTAATTGTAAGAATGTTAAAAGAAATGCATTTTCTTTGGTTTGATAACTGGTGCATTAAGTGAATTGGCTCTTAAGCAAATCAACCCCCCTGGCAAACTTGTGTCTGCGGTGCTGGCCTTGAGTCTGCACATGGTGTTCCCCTGATGCATATTTGGGGCAGTGAAGCTCTTTCCAAGCAATGACTGGGTGTGTTTCTTGGTTTCACAATTCCCCCACCCCTGTTCTCTCCTCTATCCTATCAGTGGCCTTGGGTTTCCTCGGGCTGGGCCTCGCCCACGGTCATCCCCCTCAGAGTATATGAGACACACTGGAAACTGCTGGAAGGTTCCCAAATTGCTACATGTGTTACTGCCACCCACTGAGTGGTCCCTTGGGCACCAGTTTCTTCATCCAGCCTCTTGCTGATTCAGATATTTAAGACTCGGTGACCGGGAACAGACATGAGGACCCTGAGGATGTCACCCAGAGAGACGCTACAGAGAACGGGATTCCGTGGTGGGAGCACACAGATGACTGTTCATGTTGAAATTGATTAAACGCACAGATTAACAATGATGAAAGACGGGGAAGAAGGAGGTTCATTATTGGAAAAGTTATCTTCCGTTTCATTGTGGATTTCTGGTATTTTCGGCAACTCCTCTGCAGAACCAATTTTGGTGCTAAGAACTAGAGCCTTTATTCTATGCTTGTTTGCTCTGTAGCCTCGCTGAGGCTCCACACTGCTTGGTTTGAGCAGAGCACACTGCAAGGTGTGTTTTGACCTTGCGGTGCTCACGGCACCAGCACATGACGCGTGCCCACACGCCAGGGCCCTGCCACTCCTTCGGGCTCATGAGGCACCTGTGAAAAGGCCTCTCATAGGTTGAGGCAGATCTCCTTTTAGTGACATATTTAACCAATAGGGCAGTCAACAAAACACAAGCACAAATGAAACAATAAGAAACTCAAAAACCTCTTAACTACCTTTACCTCCACGCTGTTTACATCAGGGGTCCCCAAGCCCCGGCCGTGGCCCAGTAGGGGTCCCTGGCCTGTGAGGAGCCAGATTGCATGGCAGGAGGTGAGTGGCGGATAACAGAGCATTTCCCGCCTGAGCTCCGCCTCCTGCCAGGTCAGTGGCAGCTTAGATTCTCATGGAGCTCCTGTAGTTCTCTATTGTGAACTGTGCCTGCGAGGGATCTAGTCTGTGTGCTCCTTATGAGAATGAGAACGAGGCAGAACAGCTTCATCCCGAAACCATCCCCAACCCTGCCCCAGACTCCTCCCCCCGCCGATCCCCACATCTGCGGAAAAATTGTCTTCTATGAAACCGGTCTCTGGTGGCAAAAAGGCTGGGGACCTCTGGTTTATACGATTCTTTGCCTCCCAAATGTGTCACCCGCTGAAATGTATTCTCATAGTAAGAACCATCATAGCAAGGCCACTTGGGGCTTCAGTATTCTCGACCTAACACGACCTTGACACAGGCTTTCCATAGCACTGCCTCTCTGCACATGGACATTTTCAACACGGTACTCTACGCTCATGTGGCCCCTTCCCATCGGAAGGCATTTGGGGATGTAACAAGCCCACCCCCTAATCACATAACAGGCTGAGAAGACACAGCAGAGTGGGCCCATGACACGGCCCCCCACTGGCTCATTCTGGGCAAACGGCCTCAGGTACAGAATGAACAATGTGACCCCAGCTGCAGCCAACTGGCCACCAGCGGCCCCCCAGGCAGGGTCAGCAGAACCCATGTGCTTACAAAAGTCCCTTCCTAAGAGCACTGAGAGGTGACCCAGGTGCGTCCGTTCCTAAGAGCACTGAGAGGTGACCCGGGTGCGTCCGTTCCAAGAGTTATGCAAGGTGACCTGGGTGCGTCCCTTCTTTGCAATGTGAAATGATGAAAAGAACATGAAATAAGGAAAGATGGGTGTCAGAAGTGGGTGAGCCACAGACAGGAAACATGTGGGAGTTTCTGCTAAACCCACTTCAGATAAGCCTGGACTGGAGCAGGGCAGACCACTCAACAGTTCCCTGGAAGACAGTGCCTGCCTGGGACCCCAGGCCCCCCTGGCTCCCTCCCTCTGCTCCTTGGAAAACATGGTTCTCCCTCCCCTTTTCATTTCTCTGCATTTGCCTACACGCAGGCAATGAGAAGTTACAAGTTGCCATTTGAACTAAGGGCTGACAATAGCCAGGGCTGCCCTGGAGACAGGGCAGGATGCACCTGGGAAGGATCCACCAGGAAGGGGGCTCTACTAATGAGAACGATGTTCTGCCCTTGGCACAACCTGAACGCCAAGGCTGAGGCAGCGAGACTTGCCCTACTTAAAACAGTGAGAAAACATCTGAGTTTACTTAGAGAGAATGGGAAGGAGAGGGTGAGGGACTTCAGAATGTGGAGATGGGGGATCTGAGACTCAAGAGAGGAGGGGTGAGACAGGGCCCGTGAGACCGCATTTTCCTGCCAGCGCAGAGGGGACAGGGTGGCAGCCCTGGGGTCAGCTACGTAGAGGGGACAGGGCGGCAGCCCTGGGGTCAGCTGCATGCTGGTGGGCAGCCTCTGCTCAGGCTTTGAGAAGTTGGTTGGTGCTGGCCATGGCCACTAGGCTGGTACTGGCTGTACCAGGGCCAGCAGGATGGGCCCTCCCCAAAGGCCAGCAGTGAAACCTGCGCTGTGATGAAATCCAGGGGTGATCAGTGGTCCAGGGTGAGGGAGAGTGGGGGATCGCACGGCTCTGACCCCGGCCCCTCCCTACCAAATGGATGCCCCCTTCTCCATGTGCTGCTCTTGTGAACTGTTCTGCTTCACCTAACGGTTTGTTGTGGACCCTATTCAGCCTGGGGACCCAAAGTCCCGCTTCTGCTGCTCCTTCTGTCTCCTTTCTTGGCACTTTATCTCCTCAACATGCTGGAGCTGAAGTCCCCGGGGCTGGTCCCTATCCGAATTCCCTTCCAGCTTTAAATGCTGCGGTCAGCTGAACAATGCTGCCCCGCCCCGCCCCGCCCCAAGGCGTTCATGTTCTAGTCCCAAGAACCTGTGAAAACGTCACCTCACATAGCAAAAGAGACTTTATTGATGGAATGATATTAAAGATCCTGAGATGGGAAGAGGGTCCTGGATGATGCGGGCAGTCCCTAAATGTAACCATATCTCTCCTCACAGGGGAAAGAGGAAGGCAAGAAAGTCAGACAGAGAGAGATGTGAGCATGGAGGCACAGGTGAGACAGGGTGAGGGTGAGAGAGAGGCAGTGGGAGAGCGAGACATTGTTAGATGTTGTGCTGATGGCCTTGGAGGTGGAGGAGGGGCCAGCAGCCAAGGAATCCAGGAAGCGTCTAGAACCTGGAAAAGGCCCAGAGGTGGGTCCTCCCTCAAGCCTCCAGCTGGAATGTAGCTCTGAGGACACCTTGATTTTAGGACTTCTGACCTGCAGAACTGCAGGAGAACTGTGTGTTTTAAACAACTACATCTGTACTGTACAAGTCACATATGCAGCAGTCCCAGAAATGAATACAAACACCATTCATCTGTTTCACCACATGAAGCTTCACCTTTCGGAAGCTCTCATAACAGCATCTCCTCTGAGCTCTGGACTAGTGAATGTGTCCAACGCCCGCTCAACATACCTGCATGATGTCACTTCAACATGCCTGAAACATTTTCCCCAAACCTCTCCATCTGTGGCCTCCCCAGCAGAGCTGACCTCAACCCTGTCCTCGAAGTTGCTCTGGCCACAACCTTGAAGTTGCCCTTGACCCCCTCACCTTGGAGACCCCCTATCTGATCTCTGGACAAGCTTGCTGGCTCTGCCTGCAAAGTGCATCTGGTCACTTCACAGCCCACTGCTGTGAAACGGAAACCAGGACTTGCTGTTGCTCTGCTCGAAGGTCTGTGGTGACTCAGGGGAAGGCTGAGGCCCTGTGAAGCTCTACAGGATTCCTGTGACTGGCACCAGATCCCATGCCCTCCAACCACCTCTCTTCCTGGCCCCCTCATTCACTCCACTCCAGCCTCGCCAGCCTATGCTCTCCCTGGGGCACACCAGGCTCCCTCCTGCCATCTTCAGTGGGGCCCTCTGCCCTCCACTCTCTGGCCTCTGCCCTCCACAATCTGCCCTCTGCCCTCCACCCTCTGCCCTCTGCCCTCTGCTCTCTGCCCTCCGCCCTCCACTGGGAGCATCCTCTCAGCTTTTGCTTAACTACTTCCCTCATATTGCTTCCTTCTCATAGGGTGACCCAATCCACTAAAGACATCAAGAAAGGATAAGGGAGCCCAGATGATAGAGAGGGGAGAAAGATGCACAGTGGAGGAGGAGTGAACAAGGATGGGTGGGTTTTAGCACAGTCACTGGGCAGAGTGGTACAAAACCGTGCTGGGATCTCCCATGGTGAGGTCGGGATGCTGCCTGGCACTGCTGAAAAGAAAGGGAGAAGGGCAGCTTCCATCCTAAAGACTTGATTCCAACATCAGGGTGTTTCAGAATGGCATGGAGACTCCCCCCATGTATCACTTTTTGCTCTATTCTTCAAAGATGTGGCCTAAGTATCACCTGGCTTAGGAGATATCACCCTGGAAGCTGGGTCAAGTTGAAATAAAACTATTCAGAGAACAAGTGAATGTAGTTTGGCAAGTCAGATCCCCTCACTGAGAAAAACAAGGCCAGAAAGAAGAGCTGTGTCCCAGACCCGGCTTCCTATCCATCACTCTTCACCCTGCACGTGGCCATCTACCCACCCAGACAGCACCCAGATTATGGCCCTGGGGGGAAATCAGGGACCCCGGGCTCTGTGGGCTCAGCACGGCACACTCACTCTAGTCGTTCCTCTTCTTTCCTTCGGAGGTCAAAATCTCGTTGAACAACTTCCAAGATGTGCTGGGCCTCTTCATCAGTGAGCTTGGAAAGATCCAGTTTCTTCCCCATTTCTGCTTCTTGTTGGGGTCACACCTGGAATTTCAGAGGATCACAAGTCATCAGTCCCAGAAGCCTACCGATGCCAACCGAGTCACAAAGTAAGAGAAGACACAGAACGCTGCTGACTTCTCGGGACATGTCTGTACTTGGGTTAAATGGCTTTCTAATGCTTGTCTGGAAACTTGTGTAGATTAATGAATTTAAGCGAATCTATGCAAAATTCCCACATTCGAATTTTAAAAGGGATCTTCTTCCTACTCTCCCAAACACACTCAGCTACAGGTCCCTCATTCTCTTTCCACTGTGGGATAAATGTCAGTGATCTCCCCATCCAGCGGCATGGCTCCTCTCCCTGGCCTAGGGTTGAGCTTTGCAACAGAAAACCCTGGAAGGGTTCCTGAGGCTTCTCGCCTTAAGTTTCTTGGGAGCGGGAACAGCACAGAAAAGAGGAAACTTCACAGCAAATTCAGTCAGCTCAGAGTTTCCTGTGCATCTCCCAGACCTCCTAGAGTGATGTTGCAGGCTCCATGTGGGCAGGAATGCCTAGATGACTGACCCACTGGGTGGAAAAGTTGGGAGACTCCACAGCACTTGGAAGGTTTCACTATCCTCTGGGCGTGGGGGACTGTTCAGGTTTGCCATGTGTATGGTGGGGGGTGGCTCCAGCGGGAGGTCATATGAGCCTGATGCCTGTGAGGGCGATGTGCTTGTGCTGGGAATAGCCACATCATTTCCAGGGAGAGGCAAAAGCGATGCAACTTGGGAGAACAAAACATCTGGGCAGGATGAGCAGTGGATGCTGAGCTTTATTTACTCGAGAGGTTGGCTATGGGGCTGCCCAGCAGGGATTCTCAAGCCTGGTGTGTATTAGGATTACCTAACACGACTAGTGGCCAGGCCTCACCCTCAGCAAATCTAATTAAATTTTTAAAAAATTTTACTTAATTTTTTTTTTTTTCTTTTAGAAACAGGTCCTCACTATGCAGCCCAGACTGGTCTTGAACTCCTGGGCTCAAGCAATCCTTCTGCCTTGGCCTCCCAAAGAACTGGGATTCCAGGTAGGAGTCATGGTGCCTGTCTGAGAATCTGGTGTGACTCAGCGGCTCAGCAGAGCAGCAGCCTCACTCAATGCACTGTGCAATGCGGTGTTTATAGGTAACCTGATGACCAAGAAGTCAAACCTCAGATGATCTTACGCCCTTTTTGAAGTTCATCAGACCTGATCCCAATCAATGTCTAAAGGACAGAAGAGGGAAAATCCAAATGCCAAAAGCCAAGATAAGTGGAACCTTAGAATCTGGCTTGCTACTCAAAATGTTGTTCGGGGACTGGCAGCATCCCCTGGGAAGTTGTTAGAAGTGTAGACTCAGGCCCCACCCCAGACCTACTCATTCAGGATCTGCCTTTGAACAAGATCCCCAGGCAGCTCGAGTACATGAATTGGCTCATGCTGCTGTCCTCAGACCCCTCTGAGTAGCAAAGCTCTAAGGGAGACTCATTCACTTGGGTGGTGGGCGAGTCACGGAGGACTTTAACCTGTACATCCTATCGGGTGGGTGATGGGTGTGAGGCAGGGGAGTGATGCAGTGATGGTGGCTGAGGAGAGAATGACAGATCTTCTTGTTGGCTTTTCATATGGCAATATCATACAGGCCTCACAGCTCATGTTGATGTGGACATTACTGCTGGGTATAAAATTGGAGGCACAATTGTACCAGGGAGAACCTCACCACCAATGCATGCACACTGGGACACTGCAAAACTGTGCATGCTCCCCACAGAGGACTTCCCTGACCATCCTGTGGTTTTTACTCCTTCACCTGTCCCCATCCCTTTAACATTTCTTTATACCCCTTAACAGTTGGTGATGTCCCATTAGTTATTGTTAAGTTCCACGAGAATAGCAACTCTATCTGTTCCCAGCACATGGCAGTTGCTTTTCTGTGCCTGAAGCTCCCTGGTGTGCAGCAGGCTGTGCCAGGGAAGCCCTCAGCCCTTAGATGCTGCAGCTATAGACAGACCAGCTCTGCTCTGGGCACTGAGGCTTTGGGGAATATTTTGTTTGGATGACTGGGAGTTCTGTTGTGAGTAACTGAAAGTTTAAAAACCACCTCGTGATTTCAACAAGTTTTCCTTGAGGACTTGAACCTATTTTCTCAGGAACATCAGAGAAACGGTCCAATTTGTGTGCTTTCAGGAGGAAGTCTCAAAACCACCAAAAAGACTCAATTTTGCTTCTGAATTCTGGGAAGCATCTCCCATCAGTGCTGCTGACCATTTGGAAGTGTTTAGCACAAAAATACTAACAAAACTTGCCCTGTGCTGGAGACGTACTTCGATTTCATTGCGCAAGAGGTTAATTATGAAAAGTTACATTTTCTGGGCAAATATCATTTAAAATAAAAATGTCTACAGAGCTCTCATGGAAGTCAGCGAAAATAGTCCCTGGCTTATGCCATAAAAATGGGGAAGGATAATTTTTTTTTTTTTTACACCCACACCTCAACATTTCCATTCTCAAATGTAAAGAGGAGTGTTTGCAATATAGGAAGAGATTGCCCCAGTGTCCTGGGAACATTCAAACTCTGTTCCTTTACAGTCAGATTTAGATTCTGGTCAAGAAATCCTTACCACGGAACTCATTTTTGATGCTCCCGCAGAGCACACACTTTCTGGTTTCTAAAGAATTGGAACAAAAAGTTATTATTTGATGCATGACTGGAGTTCATTCACTTTTATTTTTCATGAGTTCTGAAAAAAAGGAATCATAAGAAGAGCATTCACCGACGTTCTATTTTCAGAATGGATGGACAGTGTGACCATCAGCTGAGGCATTATCATTCCCTCTCTTCTCCTAACGCAGAAGCCAAAATTCCAGGCCTCAGTTTGAGAAACTTAAATCTTGATATGTGAGGAAGAAAAGCAAAACAAAAGGAAAAACCTGCTTTTCTTATCTTGCAACCTTCTTAGAGCAGTCGGTGACCAGTAAGTGAATGGATAAAAAGATCACAGTGCATCACAACTAATGTCCTAGAGGCTGCCTGGATACCTGTCCCTCCCTCTTTCTATCCCCTTTCAAATCTTGGTTTTGTTTCTTGTTTTTTGAGATGAGGTCCCAGTCTGTTGCCCAGGCTGGAGTGTGGTAGTGCAATCATGGCTCACTGTAGCCTCGACCTCCATGGGCTCAGGGAGGTGAGGGTAGAGAACATGCTAGACCCATGAGGAGTGCAGGGTTGCTCTGTGCCTGCCCTAGCTGGGTGAGGTGGGGGTGGGGGCTCCCAGAGTGCGTGTGTTGGGCAAGGGCAGATGCCACCCTGCTCTATCTGTTCCTTGTTCCATTTCTGTGTAGATAACGCCTGCTCACGAGGTTCCTGAACAAAACACTTCCCTTTAGTGCCTGTTCCACTGCTCAGATTCAATCATATTTTAACCACTGGAGACAGCCAGCCTTACCCAGTGGTTTAATAGCCATAGTGGGGCAGAGGGAGGGGACACAGGGATTAACAGGCAGGGAGGAGAGAGTGGAGCTGGTTTTATAAGATGGATATCCCAGGCCCAGACCGCTGAATTCCAGTGGTGTGTCCATTAAAGAGTTGAATTCATTTTTTGGCCAAATTGAAGGGAAATCAGGGTGGGGGCTCCTCCTGCATGAAGAATTGGCTTAAGTAGCTCTTCAGCTGGCTGCTCAGAGAGCCTTGGAACAATGGTGATTGTGGGTGATCACTTGCCTGAGCAAACAAACTGGCAAGCTAACGACAGCAGGAATGCTCTCTCTGACTCAGCCAAGGCGTGTCGTGGGTGTTATTCTTGCTGATAAAGGGGAGGTAGCAGAGATGACAACTGTGGTGCCTTCTGCCTTAATCCTTTGTGGCCATTTCCCGAATGCTGCTGTCCAGGTTGGCCTGTGTGGTTATTTCTGTAGGCGGGGCCCATCAGTAGGCACTGACCCCCAGCTCTCATCAGTGGCTAAATGAGCACATTTCCACCCAGAAGGGCCACTCCCTTCCCTACAGGTGAACCAGGCACATATGTGCTGTAGCCACAAGGGTCTGGAATGGCTCCAGCAGCAACAGCACTGGGAGGCTGTTCTGCCCCTCAGCCACCTGCCTACCAAGCTGCCATCTCCTCTGCTCTCCCGGTTCTCTGGGGAGTTGGTGGTAAACCCCACTGATAAATGGACATGAGTTCTGCATTTGCTCCTAAAGCCTCAGTGCTAGTCTCTACAGCAAGGATGGGTCCCAGGTGAGGCTGCAGAAGGAGGATGGGTCCCAGGTGAGGCTGCAGAAGGAGGATGGGTCCCAGGTGAGGCTGCAGAGGGAGGATGGGTCCCAGGTGAGGCTGCAGAGGGAGGATGGGGCTGAGAGGTGGGAGCTGGGTTCCCATCCCAGTTCAGGCACAGCCAGCCTGGCCGCCTGGGACAGATGCCACTTCTCTCAGGGTCTTAGTTTCTCCATCTGTACCATGGACAATGGCTGAGCTCCAGGACCTCTCTGGCCCTCTCCAGCCCTGGATGATGCCAGGATGTTGAAATTGGGAGGGGGAGTGATGGCGTCAGGATAGTGGGGAGGAGTAGGGGCAAGGGCTGTTCCTCCAGAGGTTGCTTTGGAAAAGAACAAGATGGTTGGCCCTAGAAGGCTGCCCCAACCGCTGAGACTGAGGCTCACTTGAGCCGTTGTTACACTGCGGTTGAAAGGCACCAAATTCACTTTTCCCATTAGCCCACAGGGCTCTGGGACACTTCCGCCACCTCCAGCCCCTCACTGGGTACACATTCAGCTGGTTTTAATTTTCTCCAAGTCACTCATGCCATATTCAGCAAGACCCACTGACTCCCCATGTGTGTGCCTGGCACCGCCCCATGTTCTCTAAATGTGTCCTCAGTCAATCCTCTGAGGCACCTGCTGCTGTTCTCTGAGCCTGAGTGAGGGCCAGGAGCACAGTGACCCATGCCTGGTACTTAGATACTGAGGAGCACGGCCCTGGGCGGGGAAGGGGCTTGGCCCAGGAAGGCTGAGACCTTGCTGAGGTCAGCTGAGTCCCAATAGTGAGCAGGTGGAGGGATGGGTTTCTAAGGACAGATGCAGGCCAGCTGAACCCGAGGCATCAATGTCAGCAGCGTGGTCGGCTAGTCCAGGAGCCTTTTCCTGAAACTTCACAGCCCCCAGCAACGCTGGCCTTTGCACCTGTGGGGAGCCTTGCTCTCCCCCGACTGTCATTTCACTCCCTCAGAAAGAAATATGTGAACAAGATACCAGTCACACCACCTAAAAACAGGGCCTGTAAAGGCCCCAACCCAAGCTCTGCGTGGAAGTGAGGTGGAGTTTTCAGTGCCAGTTAATGTCAGTGGGACGCGGTGTTAAAGCCTGTGGAATCTTCGGGGATTTACAAGTGAGATTCAGTTCCTGTAGGGACCTGGGGCCAGGGCCGGGACGAAGCCCACAGGTGCTCACAGCTCACAGACCCTTCCCATATCTCTACTTCCCACAACTCCCTGGCGGGCCCAGGGAGTCTGTCTGCAAACAAAAGGTGATTCCAATAAAACAGCCTTTTAGATACCCAAAGGAAGCCGGGTGCCTCCTCCCATGCCAAGATCATCCGGCCTTTTCCTCACCGCAAGACCAGCTCCCGGGCAGGGAGGAAGCCTTTCTCCTGGGGCCAGCCTGCGTGGCATCAGCAGCCTTGGCCCAGTCTGCATGGCAGACTCGCAATGGAGGCAATGGAGCTTCCGATTAAAACCAACCGTTTTGCCCAAAATGGGGATACCCCACCACCCCACTCCCACCCGTGCCCGCACCCAGACCAGTCTGCTCAAAGAATCCAGGTGAAGCCTGGGGACTAAGGCTGGGTGGCTGGGAACACGCTGTCCTCACCAGCCTGGACCAAGGCAGGGAGGCTGGCGGCTGGGGGCGGTTTCATACCAGTGGGTCTGTACGCGACACCGCGCACTCCCCAAAGCCTAAGCCCTCAGTCCTGGGTGCCACCATAGCCCCGCTGTTCCCTCTTCTCGGGGCACTCACCGGACCCTCTCCGGGGGACGCTCAGTCCCTGGTCCAGCACCTGGGAGAGAAAGGAGGGTGACGAAGCAGGGCGTCAGGCCAGGGCGTCAGGTCAGGGCGCCGGGGCAAGGCTGGATAATGGGGGCAAGCAGGGCGCGGGGCGCAGAGCGGCTGGCTCGCGCCTGGATCTCGGGGCGGGCGGGCAGCTGGCCAGGTCCCGGCGCCTCCTGCCCGAACCACGTGGGCTGCGCCCCGCTCCGCCCAGCTCCGGGAGCGCGGACACTTCTGGATGCCCTGCCAGGCCGAGGGCGGGACGTTCACCTGGGGCGCCCGCGCGGGAAGCGCCAGTGTGGGGGAGAGCCCCGGATACTCGCCCCCAGGTCAGTTTGGGGAGAAAGAGGGCGGCGGAGTGGGGAAGGTTCAGCACACAGCTGCGATTCCCGTGAGTTGCGGCGACTTTGCGTGGGTGACATTGCGCCGCGGTCCTGCCTTGGGCACGGTGGACCCGCTTGCTGAGCACGCTCTAGAACGCGCGGCACATCGTCGAAATTTCTAACTCTGCCAGGAGAGCGCTATTTACTTCGGCTTTACAGATGGGGAAACTGAGGCTCAGAAACGCGCCCTACCAAAGCCACCGACCAGTAAGTGGCAACGCCAAATAATAAGTGGGACTTTAAGCCCAGGGCTTTCTGCTGCAGAGCGCGTGCCCTTACCCCTTCGATTCTGCCAGGCATCAGGACCAGGAGGGTCCCGCAGCCGCGGGCAACCCCGCTGCGGGGTGGAGACCGAGGCCTTGCCCGCCAAGAAAAAGTCAAGATCCGTGGGCAAATGGGGCAGATGTGGAAGCCAGGACGCGCGGCACGGCGGTGCCAGGACCGAGGACGCGCTGCGGGGGATGCCTGGGAGCTCCGTGCGGCTGCGCTCTCCTCCTGGACTCTAGGGCCGGCCTTTGGGTGCTCAGTGGGGCCCGCGAACTCAGAGGGTCCCAAGGCGAGCCGCCATCTCCAGTCCGCCACGCCTGCCTGTCCTTCCGAGTTCCAGTGGACATTAGGGAATTGCCCTCCTCCCTCATCCTCCAGGACTGAGCGCTTCAGAACTTTCTCTCCCTCCTCCTCCCTCTCCCTTGTCATTAAAAACTTACATTCCCTTCTTCAGGAACTGCTTTTGCAATTCATTTTCCGTATCTGCAAAATGATAGGAATAAAGCCATCAGGTGAACAGATACTACTATCTCCATTTAACAGAAGAGGAAACGAAACCTTACAGGATTGTTGTGATATCACATTAGATTATTTGTAAACAGCTTTCAAAAGGCTGCAAAAGAATAAAAAAGAATGTTGTTGCCTGCTGAGCCCTGGGGAACACTGTAGGTGAATCAGGGTATTTCAGGTCCCTGGGCTGCCTTGGGACAGGTGCTGTCACCAAACACCATCAATTGTTGAGTGTGAACCCTGGAATGGGGTGAAGCTTACACTGACGCCAGCGTTTCCACATCCCATATGATCTGGTGTTTGTGTTTTTCATTTCCTTACCTCCTTGCCATATGCCTTACTGTTGCCTGTAAGATTAATAAATCCCTTAAGAGTTGATGTGGGGACTTAAGTTCCTTAAGGGCAGAATTTTTTTTTTAAGTTTTTAATACTTTAGTGCTTATGTATTTGAACTAGTGGTTTTAAAAAATATACAACTGACACATGCTGATATATAAGGTATATAGTAAAGAATATAAGGAATATAAAATGAAAAGCCAATTTCTCTCTTATTCCACTACCAACCTCTACAACCTGAAAGCAATCATTATTAATGGTGTCTTGTGTATTCTTTCTGAATTGTGTGTGTGTGTATGTGTCTGTGGTGAAGCATGTGGGCTCAAACCAACTGCAAGAGTCGGAATTCTAGCTAGGAGTGTGGCCCACAAGCTGTGTCATCTTGGACCTGTTACTGAATCTTTGGCCGACTTTTTTTCTCTCTTCTCCATGACGGGAATAGTAATGGGAGTTACACATAAGGGTGTTGTGGATCAATATCCCCGCAGCTTGGGTGAGACACCACGTGGTGAGTGCTTGGTAAATACTAATTACTATTTCTGTTGAGCCACTTCATCCTTTTTTGGTTGTAGAATATCCATTGTGTGAGTTACCATAATTACTTATCAGTCTTCTATTGATGGACAGTTAATTTTTGATTTTTTGCTATTTAAATGATTCTGCCATAAACATATCATTCTACATAATTCTTATTGACACCTATCATACATAGGATGACACATAAATATCATTGTACATACATACTGATATATCTGTAGACTAAAAGCCTACAGATTTGGATTTTCTGAGTCAAAGGATGTACACAATTTTAAGAGAAAATTCTAGAATTATAAGCTTTTTTTTTTTTTTTTTTTTTTTTGCTTGAGACAGAAGCTTGCTCTGTTGCCAGGCTGGAGTGTAGTGGCTTGATCTCGGCTCACTGCAACCTCTGCCTCCTGGGTTTGAGCAATTCTTCTGCCTCAGCCTCCCCAGTAGCTGGAAATACAGACGCATGCCACCACGCCCAGCTAATTTTTGTATTTTTAGTAGAGACAGGGTTTCACCACGTTGGCCGGGATGGTCTCGCTCTCTTGACCTCGTGATCCACCCTCCTCGGCCTCCTAAAGTGCTGGGATTACAGGCGTGAGCTACCGCACCTGGCCCTAGAATTATAAATATTTAAAATGGTTAAACAATCCTCAAATTATAGAAAGTTTCAAGTATAACACGAAGAACCCTCCCTTCCCCTAGCCATTTGTGATGAATTTCTGACATGAAGGTTTAGTGTATTTTATACAAACAAGGACAACCTTCTATTAAACTGCAATCCAACCATCAACATCTGTAAATGATACGTTGCTATCATCTAATCATTGGAGTCCTTTCAAATGTTGCCAGTTGTCTCCGTAATTTTTTGTTGCAAAAGGATCCAGTTCAGAATCTCATGTTGTGTTTAGTTGTCATTTCTAAGTCTCCTTCAAATCGGATCAGTTCCTCTGTCTTTGACTTTCATGGCTTTGCTATCTAAATATTAAGCCACTTATTTTTTAGACTGTCTCTAAATTTGGGTTGGTCTGCTCTTTCCCATGATTATACGCAGGTTTTGCACGGTTGGGAGAATCTTGCAGAAGTGAGGCCGGGTCCTCTCCCTGTGTCCTGTCAGCTGGTGCATGGATACAGTATGTCTCCTTACTGCTGCTGTGATCTCCGGACTAAGGTGCTGTCTTCCAGCCTTCTCCACGGGCAGGTTACTCCCTTCCCCTCTGTAATTAATGTCTATTTTTGGAGGAGGGGTGTACACATTTAAAATTTCATAAGGCTGGGTGATGTGGCCATGCCTGTAATCCCGGCACTTTGGGCCAGAGGCGGGCAGATCACTTGAGGTCAGGAGTTTGAGACCAGCCTGGCCAACATGGTGAAACCCCGTCTTTACTAAAATTACAAAAATTAGCCGGGTGTGGTGGTGCGTGCCTGTAGTCCCAGCTACTCCTGAGGCAGGAGAATCGCTTGAGCCCTGGAGCCAGAGGTTGCAGTGAACCGAGATGGTGCCACTGCACTCCAGGCTGGGTGACAGAGCGAGACTCTGTCTCAAAAAAATTTAAATAAATAAAGAACAAAATTTCATAAACAATGTCAAATGGTAGCAGAGAATAGATTTTATGTCTTTGTATTCCTGCCTCCCCAGCTTCTTCTCAGGGCTCCCCAGGGTGCCTGTTGTTGGTACTCTCTACCTCTGTGACGTTTTACCCTGCCCTGAGACCTACCCTTCCTTGTTTACCTTCTAAAGGAGGAAACTGATGCCCAGAGAGTCAGATGGTGTTTACCCAAGATCACACAATGAGTCAGGGGCAGCCGAACTCTTCAGCCCTGAGCCTCACAAGCCACGCTGCTAAAGTCTGGGTTGGTGGGTGGACACCAGAGGGCAGCAGAGAGCCCCCTTCCTACTTCCTTGTCTTAATAGTAGCCCTCTGGAGACTCAGCCTTTGCTGGGACTTAGTGGCTGGCATGAGAGGGAGGAAAGGATGGTTCGCTTGGCCATGCCAGCAGGAAGCTCACCACGGAAGATGGGCTTCAGAGAAACACCCTTTAATTTCACTGCCTGGGCGTCCCCCAGTTCCAAGGACAACTGGTCAGGCAAGTCCCACTGAGGGGTGGCCTTGGGCTTAGTCTCCGCTTTGCACATGGATAGGGGACCTCAGGGGAGAGAAGGTTTCTGGCTCACCAAGGAGCCTCGCAGAGTCTGGACGTGCCAGCTTCCTTTGCAATGGCAGAGTCCAGGATTAGTGCTGAAAAGGCCCGCAGTTCCCATCCACTAACTCTCCTGGTTGCTCCAGCTCTCTGGCAGGCAGTAGTTAAAACCCATTCCCCTCAGTCTCTCTGTCTAAACCATCGAGGCCAGTATGGCATTGGGCTAACAAGGGTGTCTGGATTTTTGAGATAACCATCCAGGAAACAGAACACATGCAAAATATTGCCCCAAATCTTAGCCATGTCCAGTCAACTACTTGTAAATTACAAGAAAATATGTTTTCATCAGACACTGAATCCTTTTTTTTTCTTCCAATAAACCTGGAAAATTGAGGGGGGATCCCATTTTTGGAAGCATTCTGGCTTTGCCGTTGTTCAGCTGGGTGGGGGATCATGGGTTATGCAACAGTGCCCTAGGCCTTTAAAGAGCTGTCACCTGACTCTGCTCCTGCCAGTTCGTCAGCACACAGGCTCATGTGACTGCCCTCCAAGCAGCTGAGCACACACACAGCTCCCTGGGCTCACATTGGTCTACTTGCACAGGCCCACCCTGGCTGCCTCTGCTTGTTTTCTGGGCTCCAGCTCTTTTCTGAATGACCCCGCCATCCAACCTCCCTTCATCCCTTCAAGTCCTGCTCCCTGTTTGGATCACCACTCAACTGTCCTTCTCTCAGAAATCGGGTCCTGGCCACGCAGCCCTGCCCACTGTCAGCTTCCCTGTGGTTCCTGCGTGTTCTTGCAGACCAGGCCCATAGTTTATCTCCCGTGCTTGTGTGATTATCTGGTTAGTGTTTGTTGCTCCCCTGCTCTGGGCTCTGGGATGACAGGGACTGTGATGGTCACTCTGATGTCCTGCTGCCTTCCACGGTGTTTGGTGCATAGTAGGCTCTCAACAAATACATGTTGATTAAATATTGTTTAATAACCATAATATCATATTTTGATGTTGCCCTTCATCTTAACTTTGACTGGAGGGCATTTTGCAAACAGAGCTAGCTCTGCCCTCCACCATCCAGGTGGCCTCATAGCACTTCCCTGGAAGAGCAGGGTCCCTTGGGAAATGACTTGATGGGACAACGGAATGCAGAGCTGGGAGAGGGAGGGTTGAATTGTCCTCCCAGGGATCTCTGCTGGCTTGGGGCCCATCATTCTCCTCTTGCTGTTACGATTCATTGGCCCTTACTATGTTTTGAGACGGTGACCCCCAGCTCAGCTCAGCCTCCTTCTCTTTCTTGTGTTGGTCTGAGATCACCCTTTGTTTTCTCTCCTAGGATGCGTGTGCTACAGAGTAAGAAATAGTCCCCTTCTGCTCAAAGCTTAGCAGAATTCCATTTAGGATTCCTAAATTCCTACCCCACATGTGTGAGTGCTCAGAAATGTAGGACTCTCACATTTATGTTGGCAATGTGCTTTCCCTCATCTGTACACATAGAGAACTACATTTTGATGAGTGCTTGAAGGGAGCTCTAATTAACCAGAGAGGCCAGCCAAGAGGAGTGAAAAATCTGAACAATGAAGTTCTTGAATCTAAAACCATCAGAAATCTCAGGCTTCTGGGGGTTCTGGAAGCTTCAGCTCATGTTGGGGCATGGGCCAATGAGCAGTTCTCTTTACCTAAATTACCTTAATTAGGAGCTTTAACCATGAAGGATTCAGGAATTAGGCAGAAATGGTCTACATTGAAGGGAATGAGTTCAGGCAATAAAATTTCCAGACCTACTTCTGTAAATCTTGGTCATGTGGTTATGAAGAAAGATAGCAGGAGGGGCACCGGTCCTCAATGAAGGCTACTGTGTGCCGAGCAAGTGTGGTCAGATGAAGGGAGGTTGGGTGGCGGGGTCATTCAGAAAATTGCTAATGTGCCTGGCCTGCACATTAGCAATTGGGTTGGGCATCTGAGTTCCCCAGTGTCAACTGTGTTGTGCAGATAAGGAAGCTGAGGCACTAGCGCAAGGTCACATAGTCAGAGAGGGGATATACCAGAGGCAAACCCAGGTCTAAGGGCCTCTGAGCCTGGACTTCCACAGTGCCTGGGGCAGGCAACAGCCACAACAGGGATGACTGGTTCATGGGGCCTGGCACAGCCAGAAGCAGGAAGCACAGCCAGAAGCAGGAAGAGCAGATCTAGAAATTCAAAACCAGAGCACCTCTCGTGGGCCCCTGCTGGAGAAAACAGTGGCGAGCAGCCCCATTAGGCCCTGAGTGCATCGTGCCCCACATCAGGTGGTGGGCATCACCCCATTCCCAAATCACAATGGTTGAATCAGGCGTTACAGGAACAATTCTTTTTGCTTCTTCTCCACTTCCATAATTCATAGCGATGGCCTAATTTCAGTTTCAACACATAAGCCGCACTTCATATCTCACGTTAAACTCTTGTGTGAATGTTCCAGAATATTTGCAGTGTTGCTAATGCCCTCCCCATGGTGAAAGCTGTTACAAGATCTCTTGCTTGAGCTGCTACTGCCTGCACCTCTCAGGTTGGTCTGATGTCAGCACAGGGCTTGGCTGAAACCACCCCAGAGCCAGCAGCAGGAATCCAGCAGTATCCCTGCCTCTAGGACTCCCCCTCACTCATGGCCAGATTCAAAGCCCATTACCAACTAGTAATGTACCTAGAGCCAATTCCTAACCCATGAATTCCCCACTTTCACCTTCCCATTCCCCATACTCACCCCAGTCTTGCCGTTCTGCGAACTACACAGTTTTCCAAGCTTGCCACCACCTGAACTCCAAACCCAATTAATTTCCAGTGGCTTTCTGGCCGCACAAATCCAAATGAATCCACCTATTCCCAGGAGCACATGTGCCTTCAGTTCTGGGTGGAAATGCAACATCAGGCTGTGTTTTGTGCCTTCCCGTTTTCTCCTACAGTCATCCAAGGTTAACCCTCAAGACAGGCTTAAATCCTACCTGCTCAGGTGGCTGGGCTAGGTCACTGGTTTTGAAGTTGGCTTTGTAAACATATTTCAGGTTCTGAAAATACTTGGTTAGAATTTTCAGGTACTTAAAATTATTTAAAAACTATCATAACAACTTCACACATACTTTGGAAATGGAATGACAGGCTCAGGTCTATCTCCTCAGGGCATACTGTGAGAGCCAGAAGGCCTCTGTGGCAGTGTTTAAAGAAATCTGCATCTCCTGCCAACTTAGTGCAGACTGTGCTGAAAATCAGACCCAGGATTTGATTGTAAGGGTGCCAAGAGTACGGTTTCCAGATGAAATGTAGGCTTTCCAGTTAAATTTGAATTTCAGATAAACACTGAATAATTTTTAGTATAAGTATGTTCTAAATATTGCATGGAGCATACTTGCTTATCCTAAAATATTATTTTTTGCTTATCTCAAATTCAAATTTAACTAAGCATTTTTTATTGACATCGTTCAAATCTATACCAGAAATACAAAGGGAACACCCTGAATACATTTTCTGTGCTTAAGTCAGGGCATTGATAGGGTGGTAGAATCCTGTGACCTGGGAGGAGGACATTTGGATAGATGAGTATAAGCTTGAACACCTAGATTCCCAACAATCCTCTTGGGAATAGCCCTTTCCCTTTTCCCAAGGATGCTGATACCTGGACACTGTGCAGCGTCTTCACCTGAGATGGTTGCCTTCCAATGTGATGCTTGTCCTTCTCAAGATCTGTCTCCATCTCTTCTTATTTCCTCTACATCAATAACTAGGGCCAGGTCCCAGGATAGCCCAAGTGGGAAAATAAAGTTTCTTTTCTGGGAATAAACAGCATCTAGTGAACATAACTGCAAGTCTTGGCTAACATAGGTCACCAAGCAACAGACAGAAATGTGTCTGAATAAGCCATGAAGATACTGAATTCAGTTTGTTGATTTGGGGGAACTTGTCTATGTCTTAGAATTTGGCTTCCTGGTGAGGATACTTGGAAATCATTCAAATACATTGCTGAGATGGCTCTGCGAAGCTTGGGCGTGTTGTAAATGAGGTGTAGATGCTGTGCTCGCCTTGGCAGAGTATTGAGTAAGAGCTTAGAAGGCTTAGGGAGGTAGGAATGTGAGAATGGATTTATTATGTAAGATCAAAGACTCTACCATTTGACTGTGTTTCCTGGGAGGACCCAGAGGACACTTTCTTCACCAAAGCAATAAGAAATGTACCAGTGTGGGGAGTGTCTCCATCTTTTGGCAACTCAGTACTGGCTGTCCTCTGAAGCTGGTATTGACAGTAGGAAGTTACTCCGTGGAACTACACTCTGTCGTGTCACGGAGGATGCTGGGATTCTGAAATAGAAGAGTTCAGAGAGAGATCCTCAACTATCAGAGGCAGGGTGGACAGAATTTCTGTAATGGCAGAAAATCCAGAAAAGCAGCCAACCCAGTATCTACGGGACGGCTAGTAGACTGTGGTATTCCTTGGGGCTCAAAAAATTAGCAGACGACTAAGGTACTGGTTGATTGTGCACACAGATAATTCAAGGACTGGTGAATGGAAGGCTGATATCAGATGCTGCAATGAAAAATCACAATCCCTCACTCAGTTTCCATATCTAAACCAGTTTTTATAGACCTAGACCCCATGGACTAAAGGAGAAGCATGGTCCCTTTGAGAAAGGACTTTACAATGTCAGTACAATATATACCATAAATATTATACGTTGTTTTCCCCAAAGGGCCCACAGTTATTTACCAGGATAACTGTACACAGGGGAAAGGAAAACACTCAAACTTTGGAGGGTGATTGGACACAGATTCTGAGCTGACATTAGTCAGGGAAGCCATTACAGCATCATCAGAAAAGATCTGAAACAGCTTTTATGTGGGAAGGACAACAGTACACCTTCTCTCTATTGTCTGTCCCAGGGCTATATCAAATCTCTGATTGCTGTCACAATATAATCCTCAGGAACCTTGAGCACATTGGTGCAACATATGATGATATTTTCCAGATTAGACCCGGTAAAAAGGAGAGTAGAAGGTTGCTGAATACCCTGGTAAGACATATGTGTATTGGGAGGCCAGTCTTATGATGTTCCAGGGATATAAAACTTTGGTTAGGTTTTTAGGGGACTAAAGATGTAGAGTGTACTGGGACATACCTTCGAAGGTATAGGGCAAATTATTCTCTTTGCAGGCGCTGTGACAAAGACAGACATAGCACTAGGTGGAACTTTGGATTTTGGAGGCAGCACACGGCTCAGTTGGGAATACTACTGCAATCCATTTGGGAAGTGATTTGGAAGGCTGGCAGGTTTGAGGACGATTAGAGCATGAGAAAATTCTGTAGCAGGTCCAGGTATTAATGCAAGCTTCTCTCGTTGTTCAGGGAACTGGAAGAGAATAAGGTTGAAAGACTGGAGACAGAGAGGTATGTGCAGGGATCTTGGCAATAGGCACCATGTGTGGATCTTCTATCTCATGTCAGTGCTCACCAGAGGCCACCCAGGACAAAAAGGACACTGAATGAATGATTTCACCCATACTAGGTGATTTACCCTGTGGAGTCAGACTCTGTCCTTGGTCACCTCAATGTTCATGCCAGGGGTCCACGAGGGAGGCCATATGGTCTGACTATGTGGGTTCTATCTCACCAAGGCTGACCTAGCTACTTCTGTTGCTGAATATTTGACTGATGCTGAGCTCTTTACATGGCACCATCCCCTGAGAAGACCAATGAATCCCTTGGAGCTGGCGTAGATTTGGGGTATTTAGTGGGAGTCAGTGAGAGGTAGGTTGGAATGTGCTATTGAAAAGGACTTAGGATTTTGGTTCTGAAACAAAATGGGTAGACTCACTTTTCCCTACTCCTCCTTTCTAAGAACTAAATACCATGGAAATTATTTAACAGACAATGATAAAAGGACTCTGAAAGTCGGGTAGAAGAAGGTGGACTGGCCAGAGACCTCAGGACTGGAGGAAAGATAATATGGTGAGTTCCTTAGGCTTTTCTTTTTATCCCCCATGTAGCCTGGACTGGGTATCAGAGATGTCTGCAACCAGTGTCTCCAACAGGAGATATTCTTTAATGTTTTGTAATAATCTTTTATTATGTTTGAACATAATAACCAAATGACCAGGATACAATACAAACCCACCTGTCATACCAAGAATCAGAAAAAACACCCAAGTGAGAAAAGACAATAAATAGATGCTGATACTTCAATGCATCAGATGGTGGAATTATCTGGTAAAAATTTTAAAGCAGTTATTATAAATATGCTTCATAAATTAACATCAGTGCTTCAAAACCAATGCCATAAAAATGCCTCAACATCAATGTCAAGTCACTGATATACAGAACATCAATACTTAGAATCAGGAGACTGGGATGTCACACCCACTAGCTGTGTGACCTTGGGCAAGATTTCCAGCATTACTGGGCACTGATTTCTCTGTCTCCAGAGTGGAGGTTACATAGACTATGCAACAGCATACTGGCAGGTCCCGTTGGTTGTCCACCCAATAACCATGTCCCTTGTGTGCTAACAGAACCCTGACTCCAGGTAGAGGAGCAAGGACTTCCCCTAAAAATAGGCATTTTCCAGCCTCCCTTGCAGTGAAGATAGCCTGCATGGACACTTCTGGACATACGAAGTGCAAGAGGTTCCTGACCCTTCCAGAATAAACAGGAAACCCTTGTAGGAGGAGGCCCTTTACCTCCTGTCCTTTCCCCCTTCTTCCTGCCTGGATCTTGAGTCTGAGGTCTGCAGCTACAGCAAGTATCTGGCAACCAGAAGGAGACCAGCAATAGGATGGTAAGGATGGGGGATGGAAAGAAAGCCCAGTGTCCTGACACATTGTTGAGCTGTGCTCCCAAGCTGACAGGCGACTTCTGAACTCCTTGTTATGGGAGAAAAAGACACCCGCACATCTAGGCCACTGCCAGTTGCGTTTCCTGAGCTTGCAGCTGAATGCATTCCTAACTGATCGAATGAGGAAGATGAGGAGGAGGGTGCCAGCTGCAAGCCTTTCAATGCCAGGTGCTGTTCTAGCGAGTTTACGGGTTCGACCACACTTCATCCTCACAGCTACCAAATGAGGCAGATGCCAGTGTGGTCCCCACTTCAGAGAGGACTGAAGGGAGGCATGGGTCCTTGTCTGAGAGGTAGGCACAGTGAGTCAGCGGTGGAGTAGGAGTGTGTCCACAGCACTTCCGAGTGCCCGGCGTATTCACAAATGGCTCACAGGTTCTGTTGTTGTGGTTACCTTAGAGGATTTGTGTGTGCGCGCGTGTGTTTGTGTGTCAACACCTCTAAGATGGTGCCTATGGCGAGGGAATTCCCTTCCTCGCTTCCTGCATCCTTCCCCTGGGTCTACTACCTTTTGCCAGGGGCTGGGGCCATATGAAAAGATAAAGATCGAGGGCATCCTCCAAGGCTGATCCCGACATCCCCAGGACTGACGTACGGCCTCCAGACCAATGTCAGGATCCTCTCTGCCAAGAAAGGGGGTCCCCGGGCGGGCAGCGCCCACCCCCACTCGGGGCCCCGCCGGCTTCGGGCTGTTTCCCGCCGTGACTCCTCCGCTCCGGGAGGGGGCGACAGAGGCCGCCGGCTGCAGCCGGGCGCGCCGCCAAAGCTCCTGCCTGCAGGGCGGGCCGGGGTCCGGGGCGGTTCGTCCGCAGGGGGCGGCGACACCGAGCGCGGCTCCTGCCCGGCGTGGCCTCCGTTTCCCAGGCTTCTGAGCTCAGGGCCCCGGCCGGGCTTCGGGAGGGCCCCGCGCCGCCTTCCCGGAGCCCCGTCCTCCCCGCGCCGCCCCGGCCCTTCCCTCCGCCCCCCCGCGGCCCGGCCCCGCCTCGGAGCCTTTCTGGGCGCGGCCTGGGCGGCCCTGGGGTGGTTACAGCCCCGGCCGCAGTTCCGCGCGCCCCCGCGTCTGCGGTCCCCGGACCCCGAGACCCGAGATGTGCGCCCCCGGCTCTCCACCCCTTCCCGGGGACCCCGGGGCCTCTGAGCCCCGCGCCCAGGCACTGTCTCCTTGGAACTGGAGCCCCCCAGTCCCACGTCATGTTGCCGGGAGCCCCTCGTTACAGCAAGCGGCTGCCGGCAATCAGTGGCCACTAGGACCTTTACCCTGAACGCTGCGCACCCGTGGGGCAGCTCTCCGCCCCGCCCTTCTGTGGGATTCAAAGTCAAACCGCACTAAGCCATAAATAAGTGGTTGTGGGAATCCAGCGCTGGGCCCCTGCATCCAACAGACTTTATCCACAAATTACTTGAATGCCTTTTTGCGTGTTTAGTATCAAATTAAAAAAAATTCTCCACTCTTAATGCCCTGCCTGGCGTGTTGGTGGCCCAGGCCGCTTCGTGGTCAGCCCCTGGGGAATGGCTTTGCAGGAAGGCCTGCATCGCATTGCACCGTTGGGCTTTCTGCTCCCTAAGTTCTGCTAGGGGAGTCCCTGGGGTCGGGGAGCTGGAAGTGCTGGGATTTCCCACATCCCCAAACACAAGGTCAAGATCCCTGGACCATTGCCCATCCAAGCCCCAGGAACTTCAGGCCTGCAGAGGCCTCCAGGGACCCACCCACAGCCGCCTGGGGCTCTCCAGCCAGGGCTGCGCCCCCTTCCCAACCCCAACCCCAACCCCAGCAAGCACTACTGCTTGGGAAGGCCAAGCTCCCAGCTTGTCCTTTTCTGGCCTGAGCTACCCCTGGAGGCCTGGCCCCTGCCCCACTCTGGGGCCAAGCTGAAGGGCATCATTTCTGGCCACAGTTGCAGGGCAGAGGCTGGGGGCAGTCAGTGGGTGGGCCAGGTGGGCCGGGTGGGCCAGGGAAAGTTGCCAGGCTTTGTTTCTAACTGAGGGTAGGGGCGTAGATGAGCTGGACCTGGGCCTGCCATTTCCAAGGAAACTGGGAAACTGTGGGTGTCTCTGTCTGCGGCTTCTTCATGTCATGGGGTGTGTGGTTTCTGGAGCCGCCTATCAGCCTGACCAACTTGGGGCCGCTGTGGCTGTGGGAACATGTATCCTGAGTCCCAAGCCATTGAGTGAGGAAGCTGCAGAGAGCTTGGGAGGTGCTTCTTCTCACCAACCCTTCTCACCCAGCACCTCCTATCCGAGGACTTCCCTGGTGCTGCTGCTTCACCTGGGTCTGAGGTCTGAGGTCTGGACGCTCAGCCCTCATGGCCTGGGTTTTGCCCCATCTGGTCTGCCTGGTGCCCTGGCTCCACCCAACAGGACACTGAAGCGAGGGCACTGGGCTGCGAGACTTGGTAGCTGAAGGGCTCCGGCCTGAGGGCTAAGCCTAAGCTCTCTCCTCCTGGTTTCCAGTGGTTCCCCTGCATGTCCTTCTCTTGCCAGCCAGGATCTGGGCAGGAGAGAGGTGGCAGAGTTGCTGCCACGGGGAGCTCTGACAAAGGTGTGGCCAGAGTTAGGAAATAGGCAGGTGACATGCCTGGGGAGGGGCTGCAGTAAGAGCTGTTGCCGCCTCAGGCCTGAAAGACGCACGTGAGGGCTTGGTGTCTGGAATGTGGAGTGTGGAGCCTTGAGAGGTCCCCCAAGAGCTGTGGGGTCCAGGCAGCAGCAGCCACTGCAGGCAGGGAGGGAGACGGGGTCAATGCCAGGCTTCTCTCTTCCTGCTCCCCAGGCTCCTGCTGGGCCCCTCTTGGCTGAGCCCACTTGGAAGCTGGTGCCAAGAGGGCAGTTGGTGCAGGCTCTAGTGGCTGGTGTTCAGGATAGAACAGGGTGGTGAAGGCGGGTAGGGCATTGGGAGGGGCAGACAAGTGTCCTGCTGGGGGCTGCCACCACACTGCCCGGGTGGGTTTCTGAGTGTGCAGGAACCCTCTGTAGCCTGGGCTGCTGGGCTTTTGCGGCATTGTAAGTGCATCTTAAGGAGTAGCAGCCAGTGGTGTGAGACTCTACCACACCCCAGGCCATCTGACCACCCGGGCCACATGGGCTTCTGGGCTGGCCATCTGGGAGGCAAAGGGAGTCTGGGGAGCCTCCAAGGAGGAAGAAGTGCTTGACCCCTTTGCCTTCCACACCCAGGTGCCCAGCCCGGTGGTGTTCCAGCGGTAGCCCCAGTGCCCAGGACCACATCTACATGTGGTTGCCTCAGCAAACGCTGTTGTGTAAGCGATGGCCTGGACCTCCCTGCTAATTCTAAGAGAAAGGCCCATCTTCAGGTGTGGGGGAGCGGGGCAGGCCTGGGGCTCCTCAGGGGATGGGGTGCAGCACCCAAAGCCCTGCAAGTGGGGGGCCCTGCCCTGGCCTCAGGTGAAGCCCAGCCTCTGTCCCAGGCCCCGACAACAATCTCCTGCCCTCTCTGCACCCTGAGCGACAACCACGTGATGCTAATACGGCTCCCTGATGTTGAGCCCTTCCGCTGTGTGCAGCCCTGCACCCCACGACAACCCTGGGGGACAGGCGCTGTTATTAACATCCCATCTGTGAGAAAAAAAAGACTGCAAGGGAGGCTAAATGTGAGTTAAGCGACTTTACAAAGGTCACTGGACAATGTCGGTGGAGCCGCGGCTCCTGCTCAGGCCTCTGAGAGCAGACGTTGGCCTCTGTGCCTCTCTGCTTCTCCTAGAAGGTCAGGCAACTGAGGTCCCTGCAGTGGCCCTGGGGAAGACATGGCTGAGTCCCAATTTGATGATGCACCAGGCCCTTGGGCAGAGCCACCTTGGCTGCTTCATGCATCGGGACAAGTCCTTCTCGAATACCCTTCCTTCGAGACCGTCTTCTAACTGCCACCATAGACCTGCCCCAGGCCCCCACACCCCTGCCTAAAATGCACCTCTAAGCAGTCCTAACAGTCTGCTGTTCAGGTGTCTGGAATGGGCCCCTGAACAGTCCTGTGCCTACAATGAACCCTGAGTGGTGCTGTCCCTGGAATGCACCCATAAACAGTCCTGTGCCTGGAACACACGCCTGAGCAGTCCTGTGCCTGCAATCAACTCCTGAACAGTGCTGTGCCTGTAATATACCCATAAACAGTCCCATGTCTGTGATGCACCCGTAAATAGTCCTCTGCTTCTCTTCTCTCCCCTCTGGCCAAACGTCCACCTCACCCTGCGGACATCCCTCCAGCCCTAGCTCTGCTGCGCTGAGCCCTCAGTGCCAGGTCTCCCTCTCATTCCTCAGGTGGCTCCTTTGGCCTTGCAGTATACCAGGCCATCCTCAGGAGCTGGCTTCAGGGCAATGGTGACAGGTCTGACCCCGCATTCAGTGCTTTCTCAGGGGGCTCATTCGGGAAGGGAGAGAAAAAGCATCGTCCCAAAGGGCCAATGTTTCAGGAGCCGATGACCCTGCAGGCCTCTGTGGCTCCAGCTGCTTCACTGGGCTCTTAGGAGCTGCTTCCCTCTAAGCCTGGGGGCATTCACCCAGGAGGCCTTAAAAGGCAGGTCTCCCCAAGCCAGCTGGGGTGGGGACTGCTTGTGCTACCTGCTTGGTCCCTCGGCCTTCTGATTCCCTCTACTGGCCAGAGCAGGTTACTGGGGATGACTGTGCAAGCTGAGGGACCCAGAGTCACACACACACTCAAGACAAGAGCCATTGGGGCCAGGCCTGCATGCCGGCTTTGCAGCAGGGGACTGTCCCTGTTTTGAATGTGTCCATCTAGCCGGCTCTGCTCTGAGACCTCCCTGTTTCTACCTTGCTCAGCTTGAGTGACTCCCGGGTGGCCCCATCTGACTTCCCATAGTGTCTGAGACGCACATAATCACAGATTTCTTCCGAACAGACTTACGTGGCATAACTTAATGCTCTAATGTTTACATTGTTTTGCTAAACGGCTTGCCATGTCTTTGGGTATATGGTTTCAAGCCAATGGTCTTTGGAAGAAATCAACGTCTCCGCTTGATTTCTCAGGAAGAATGATTTCAGACGTCTGGATGCTGGAGTCAGCAATGATTCTGCCAAAACATCTGAGTGTAAAATCCGGATGGAAGTTTGCTGGTCTGGGGAGCCCTCCTCCTGCATGGGCTTCCCAAGTCGGGGGCATTAGCCCACCAGGTGCACCCATGCTCAGTGCAGAGCCCTGATAGGGCAGCCTGGTGCGTGAGCTCTGTCCGGGAGGAGGCTCAGCTGCAGGCACTCACCTTGCACTCACTCTCAGACACAGTTGGAAACAAAGATCTGAGATTGTTTAGAAACTGAACAGTAGCTTACCTGCTAAGAGGAGTTCATTCTAGGAAACCTAGAGAAGATTATAAAATCCCGTAGCTACATGTCTTCTTTAAGGTACCATCTTGAGTGAAGCATTTGTAGTGTTATGAGTGTGTTGTTTAATTTGTTTCTTTTCCTTTGGTCCTCTGAATATTGATCAAAGTGGAAAATTCTCGCCTTCCGGCCTTTCTAAGGATTTCCATCATTGTCGCAGTTGTATTGCTAAGGAGACTTATTGCTAGTGTGACCTTTCTTCCTCTCCTCTTTTCCTCCCCTCCCCTCTCCTCCCATCCCCTCCCCTCCCTTCCCTTCCCTTCCCTTCCCTTCCCTTCCCTTCCCTTCTCTCTTTTCCCCTACCCATTTTTATGACAAGAATCAAACAGTATTCAAGTCATTGCCCCTTCCTCAACTATCTGGACAGCCAAAGCTGCAGCTGCTGTTGGCTGAGTGGAGTCATTTCCCATAAGAGCCTGCATTGCCAGGGGAGCAGCTGGTAGCAAGGGTCCAGCCTCCTGCAGTGAAGGCAGTAGGGACAACAGTGCAGAACCAGGCAAAGGTCACCCAGGTGGAAGTCAAGGGCCACCTGTGCCTGTGGCTTGTGGCCCATTCTTCTTCCATCTGAATCAAGGTTGTATCAGTGTCATCAAGCCAGTTTCTCCTGGGCTGGAACTCTCTCTATCCTGCTAGGAAGCAGGGAGGTGAGGTCCAACTGGGTTGAAGAAACTGGGATTTTATTCACCTATACCCTGTCTGTCATTGATTGAGGCTGGGTGAGCTCCTGCAGTTGGGAAAGATGCCTGAGACAGAGTCTGAGTGTTACCACTCAGTAGCCTGGGTCACCTGTAGGACGTGTAGGAGAAATGCAGTGTCGACAACATCTGCTTGTTGCAGCTCCTCCGTGTGCCTCGTGTCCCTGGGGCTGCTCCAGCCCCCTGGCCAGGGCCTCTCCTGGAATGTCTTGCCCTATGTGCCAGATGCCCTGCTCCTTATGATGAGAGCCCTACCCCTGATACCACTGACCTGTGAAAGGCAAGAACCTGCTGAGCTTTTTCTATTCCCTTCCCTGCTGTGCAAGGGTCGAGCCCCACCCTTTGTCGTCTCTCTAGCAGTGGTTGGATTCAGGACCACCTGTTGCGAATTTCTTGACTCTGACTTGTACTGGAGCTCTCACAGGATCTTCAAAGGATTGGTAATACGGTTTGGCTGTGTCCCCATCCAAACCTCATCTCGAATTGTAGTTCCCATAATCCTCACATGTTGTGGGAGGAACCAGGTGGAGATAATTGAATCATGTGGGCGGTTTCCCCCATCCCGTTCTCGTGATAGTAAGTTGGTTCTCAGGAGAGCTGATGGTTTCATAAGGGGCTTCCTCCTTCGCTCGGCACTTTTCCTTGCTGCTGCCATGTGGAGAAGGATATGTTTGCTTCCCCTTCTGCCATGATTGTAAGTTTCCTGAGGCCTCCCCAGCCATGCTGAACTGTGAGTCAATTAAACTTCTTTCCTATATAGAGTACCCAGTCTCCAGTATGTCTTTACTAGCAGCGTGAGAGCAGACTAACAGGATGGGAGATAAGTTAAAATTTTAGTTCAGATTATTTTGTTTTCTTAAAAATGAATGGTTTATGACATTAAGGGCACAATAATCAAAACTGTGAGGTACTGGTAGAGGGATAGACATGTAGTTCCATGGAATAAAATAGAAGACCCAGAAACAGACCTACACAAATATACCCAACTAATACTTAACAAAGGTATAAGGGCAATCTGATGGAGGAAAGGCTGCCTTTTAAACAAATGGTGTTGGTGAGGGGCAAAAATATAAACTTCAACTTCAGCCTTGCACATTATATAAAATTAACCCCAAATGGATTACAGACTTGCATTTAAACCGTGAAAACACTAAACTTTTAGGGAAAAAAAAATAGGAGAAAATAGTTTGGACCAAGGGCTAGGTGAAGAGGTAGTTGTCTGACTTGATACCACAGGCACAATTAAAAAGGCACAATCCAAAAGTGGATATATTGGACATCAAAACTCACAGGTCTTGCTCTGTGAAAGACTCTGTTATGAGGATGAAAAGCAAAGCCACACCTTGGGAGAACATATTTGCAAACCACATATGCAACAAAGGATTAGTATCTGGAATATATAAAGAACTCTTAAAATTCAACAGTTAAAAAAATCCAAACAGTTTCATTAGAAAACAGGCTAAGGACATGAACAGGTATTTCACCAAAGATAATACACAGCTTGCAAATAAGCTCATGAAAAAATATTCAACACCATTAACTATTAGGCAGAAGCAAACTAAAACCACAATAAGCTATCACTATGTACCCATAAAAATGGCTAAAATAAAAAAATAGTGTTAATACCAAATGTTAGCAAGGATGTAGAGAACCTGGATCACTTATACATTGCTGATAGAAATGTAGGATGGTACAGCTCCTCTGGAAAAGAGTACGGCAGTTTCTTACAAGCCCTCACCATATGGCCCAGCCATCGCACTATTGGGTATATATTCCAAAAATTCGAAAACTAAGTGTTCACACAGAAACTTGTATATAAATGTTCATAGAAGCTTTATTTATATTAATACTAGCCCCCAATGGAAACAACTCAAATGTCCTTCAGTAGGTGAAAGGCTGAACAAACTTTGGTACATCTGTATTTCAAAGTACTACTCAGCAATGGAAAGGAAAAGGCCATGGATGCATTCAACAGGTTGGATGATCTCAGGGGAGTTACACTGAGTGAAAAAAGGCAGTCTCAAAAGGTCATCTGTTGCATGATTCCATTTATGCAGCATTCTTGTAGTGAAAAATTTATAGAGATGCAGAATAACAGATTAGCAGTTGCCAAGGGTTAGGGACAGGGAAAGAAGGAGTAGCTGTGGCTATGAGAGTAGCATGAGGGATCCTTGTGACAGACCATTCTGTATCTTGACTGTGGTGGTGTCACAAGAATGTACATGTGATAAAATTACATAGAACTAAACACACACACACACAAACATACCATGAGCACACATAAAACTGGTGAAATCCAAACAAGGTCCATGGTCCATATCAAGATCAATTTTTTGATTGTGATATTGTGCTACAGTTATGCAAGATGTTGCCACTGAGGAAACCAAGTAAAGGGTATATAAGGTCTCTCTGTATTATTTCTTACAACTGCATGTGCGTCTACAAGTATCTCAAAGTAAAAAGTTTAAAAATGGGTTGTAAGAGAAATGAAGCCTTGTACACAAATGTTCATAGCATAATTGCCCACAGATGGAAACCATGCAAATATCTGTCAATAGGTGACTAGGTAAACAAATTATGGTATATTCAGGCAATGGGATACTATGCTGCAATAAATAGCATAAACTGAAGATTCGCAGAGCACCTTGGGTGGATCTCATAGACACTATCCTCAGTGAAAGAAGCCAGACACAGAAAAGTACATAGAATCTGGTTCCATTTATATGAAACTCTAGAGGAGACCAGCCTAATTTACAGTTTAGATAGGTAGTTGTCTGCAGCTGGAGTTGGGAGGTTGACAAAGAAAGGGCACGAGGGGTCATTTTTGGGTGATGGAAATGTTCTCTATCTTCATGGAGGTGGTGGGTACATGGTTTTTTTTTTTTTTTTTGGTTGTTGTTTTATTTTTTTATTTTATCTATTTTTTTTGAGACAAAGTCTTGCTCTGTTTACAAGGCTGGAGTGCAGTGGCACCATCTGGGCTCATTTCAACCTCCGCCTCCCAGGTTCAAGTGATTCTCCTGCCTCAGCCTCCTGAGTAGCTGGGATTACAGGTGCGCACCACCACACCCAGCTAATTTTTGTATTTTTAGTAGAGACAGGGTTTCACCATGTTGGTCAGGCTGGTCTTGAACTCCTGCCTTGTGATCCACCCACCTCGGCCTCCCAAAGTGCTGGGATTACAGGCGTGAGCCACCGTGCTCAGCCAGGTACATGTTTTTATGCATTTGTTGAAACTCATCAAAATGTATACTTCATGTACATAGGTGTACATATTTGTCAAAATTCATTGAAATGTACACTTAAAATGAGTGCAGTTTTTGGATACAAATTATATCTGATTAAAAAGAAAAGGTTATTCAAAATTCAAGCGGGAGGTTTTTGGCCCTGTTGCTAGCCCTGGTTACAAATGTCAGTGTTAGAACATAGTTTCCCATGTTCCATTGACGACTGGATGAGATTTATCTCTTCAAAGATTTCTCTGTATTTTGTAGATAAGTTAACTCATCCCAGCTGGGCCTTAACAAGCCCATCCACTGTGACTCATATGGTTAATGATCTATTTAAAAGTGTCCACGGGGAAGAGACTTTTGGCACTGGAATTATATACATCAGTTTTTTGAGGTTAGGCCCTATTCTTGTTTATGTCTCAACTCAAGCGGAGTTCCTTTAGGATGAAATCAAGATGTAATTTAGATGATGTTTTACTAAAGAGTAGCTTGCTGTGGCGGCTCTGGCGTGCACCACTTGGATCTCCCTCCAAGAAAGAACTTGCTGAAAGCTGGAGGAGTATGTTAGCCAGTGTAACCGCCGGAGGGATTCCTCCTGTTCCCTGCACAAAGAAAGACGATGGCACTGTAGGAAAGAAGGAGTTTAATAGACGTGAGGCTGGCCACACCATGTGGGAGACAGAGTTAGTACTCAAATCACTCTCCTCCAAAGCTCCTAGGTTGGGGGTGTTCAAAGGCAGTTTTGGGGGAAGCGGTGGGGGCGACCAGGGTTGCTGCTGATAGGTTGAAGTGGAGATGAAATCAGAGGGGTTGAAGCTGTCCTCCTGTGTGCTGCATTGCTTCTGGGTGGGGCCACGGGAGTGGGGTTCAGGGGTCCAGGTGGAGCTAGGGGTGTCTGACATGAAACAAACAAACAAACCCTGAACAGGTATCTCCAAAGGCCAATCTACAATACAATCTGCAGGAGTAATTGCAGAAGTTGCATATCCTATGACCTCCTGAATAATTGCTTGCCATTGTGAGTAGCATGATGAAATCTTGTGCCATCCAGTTCCATCCCACTGTGGATGTGAATCATCTCCTTGTCCAGCACATCCACCCTGTGTATGCTACCCCCGACCCGTCACTCAGTTAGTAGCCATCTGCGTTATCAGATCAACTATTGCTGTGTCGCAGTGCTTGTAAACCCCGTTTTACTTAATAATGGCTCCAAAGCAAGAGTAGTGATGGTGGCCTGTTTTTGTAATTGTTCTGTTTTATTATTAGTTATTGCTGTTAATCTCGTATTGTTCCTAATTTATAAATTACACTTTATCATAGGTATATATATATAGGAAAAAAACAGTATGTATAAGGTTTGGTACTATCTGCTATTTCAGACATCCACTGGGGTCTTGGAATGTACCCCCCTTGGATAAAGAGGTCTACTTTATTTCAAATAGAGGACATGATACAGAGAAGTATTTATACAGGTGGTGGAAAGAGATAAGAAGCTAAATGCAGACAGAACAGGCAATGAAGACAATAGTAAGAACAGGAAGTTCCTCTCTTCTCAGGCCTGGAGGGATAAAGCTGGAGAAGATGCGGTAGAATCCAGGACCTGGGGCTGTCTGGAGGAAGCTGGAGTCATTGCAGGCATGTCTGGGGGCAGGTAGAACCCCAGAGGGATGCATCAGGGGAGATGGAGCTATGGGGGAGATGCAGCCACTGCCTCAGGTGCTACCTAAGCAGAGAGGCAGACACACACACACACACACACACACACCCCACACACACACAGAAAGGGAGAGAGAGAGAGAGAGAGGAGAGAGAAACACCCCAACCTTCTCCTTGCCTGTCGCCCTCCAGTCTTCCACCAGTGCCTGCCCTGTCTAAACTTACCGAGAAGCCAGGAGACAGTGAGGCCTGGGAACCATATTTTCCTTCAATGCAGAGCAGAGGAAGGACAGGTCAGGATGTGAATCTGAAAGAAAACAGGGAAATGACCCAGGTGCTTTTTCCAAAACTTCTTTTCTGCGAATTCACTAAAAACATCATTAGGATTCCAGCTAGGTGGCTGGGTGGATAGATGGAGAGATGGATTGAAACGTGATAAAGAAAAGGTGTCGTGAAATGTTAATGGCAGAATCCTGATGGTGAGATTCCTGCAATTTTGCTGTATGGTTGGGCATTTTCATAATAAACTATTGTTTAAAATAAACGTCTTTAAGTAGAATTTTTATCTTTCCATGGAAAGAGGCAGGCAAGCCTCTGGCACAGCCACTTCTCAAGAGAGCACAGTTGCACAGCCTTTTCTTTCTCCTTGCCAAGAAAACAGTGAGGGGCAGTGGAACTCCCAGGGTCTGCAGTATCGGTGATCTGCCTTCCGTCCTGATGGGACCAGAGGTTGTGTGCCCACGGGCAGGCTTCAGTCCAGGATGCGCTATGTGTGGCTCACCTATTGTTTCACAACTTTTGAGATAGATACTCGCATGTCAAAATCTGAAAACTTCTCATACGAACACAGATATCCAGCTTTTCTTTGAAAACAAAAGATTGGACAGCATCAGGCCTGCATGTCTTCGTCGTGACAGCTGTGTGCAGCTGAGCGAGCTGAGCACACCCTTTCCAGTTCACCACCGCCTCCACCGCTCCCTGTATCTATTGTATCACGCCTGGCCCACTTTCCTCATTTAGATTTCCTACGTGGTCCCCGAAAACATTTGAATTTAGAACCCTGGATTCATGAGACCACTTCTATTTATAATGAGCACTACAACTATCCCTTCAAGGCACTGCTTCCTAAGTATCTTAGTATTCCTAACTATCCCTTCAAGGCCATGCTTCACGAGTTCATCCATGAGCCCTCTTTTGTGGCTTGCCATATCCATGTGCCAACACTACTTGGTTAAAACTTTAAAAACAGATTCTCTTAGAGTCAAAGCCTGTTTTTCCGGTTTCCTAAGTAGTAATTCCCAGAAGACCAAGAGTTTGGTGTGCTTAATAGGTTTTTTTCCCCTAACGCAAAACAAAACCTGCTTGCAGCTAAACCCTCAGAGATCATCTCTTGCACTCTGGTGACACCTGCACCTCCTCCCAGGCAACACGATTTGTGTGCCCAGGAAGACTGACCCTGTCTTATTAGTGTGGCCATCCTCTCCCCAGATGGCCTTGCTGAGTTACACTTCACCGATCCTAGGCCATCTATGCTTCTGCTGTGCTAGGCTGCCTTTCTTGTAAATCTCTGAGCCTCAGAGCATGTGGAGTGGCCTCTGAAGTCCCCACCACTCCAAGAGCTACCTGGTTCTTGCCCATTCTGAGTCCTGGTCCTTCCATGCCTCCTTGGATTCAGGACATCCTCAGTTTGCTTAAGTTTGCTCAAGTTCATTTCTGTTGCTTGTACATAGAAACCTTTAACCAGTTCAAGGTATAAGTCATTCATCATGGATAGGGTGTGTGGTGGGAGGTAGGGACACGGCTGGGGGGTAGACAGAGGCTAGGGATGAGAGGATCTTCTGTGTCACACTTAATATTAATAATTTCCTCTCTCAAGAAACCAACAACTAGTAGGAATCATCGTGTTATGCCAACGATGGAAATAGGAATCAGAACAACAGCAGCAACAATAACAACACCCACATTTAGCAAGCATGTACCATGAGTCCGGCATGCATATCATCTCATTTAATGGTCATAAGAACACCCTGAGGAAGCTACACTGACTCTGCTATTTCACGGGTGAGAAAAATGATATTCAGAGAAGTTGAGCTACACAAGTAATGCCCCACAGCTGCAAGTGATGGAGTCAGTGCCCAGTCCCAGGTCCGTTTGACGCCCATGTCCACACACTTCATGACTTGCTGTTTGCAGGCTTTTGATGCTGAGTCATTTCCTGTCTTTTGGTGAATTAATCCCAGTCCCTTCCATCTTCACTGATAGGTCAAGTGGCTTTGTTATCCTTGGATTTCCCTCTGGGTTCTCCACCTTTGCTCTAATATAGCATCCTGAATTGGGCACAGTGTTGTGAAAAGAGCATACAAACTGACTTGCCCAATGTGGCCAATTTTGGCTCCCATAATGATGCTGTGTGTTCTCCTTCACTAGGTGGGAACCAGCAGTTACGCAAGCAGCCTCCACCCTTCAGAGGAATGAATTCCTCTCCATTCCGGCCAATACCACAGAATACTCTGGAAAGAAGATGAGAGGTTGGTGTTCTGATGTTACTAAGCCCTCATTTTCTGGCTCAGTAACGCCCACTGACTTTTACAACCAGAAGGGCTCTGTACATGATGTATTCTCCAAACCCATCCTAGAGCAAGCAAGAAGGTGGGTTGGTTATGCTGTCCTCCGCGGGAGGCTGTCCCAGTTTACACTCCCACCAACAGAGTATGGGAATCTCTGCATATGCTGGGTTCGTTCCGCAAAGGAAATAGATGAGGGAGCAGAGACAGTTAAGGCCAACCAAATAGTCACACACTCCTCTAACTTCCAAGCTTTCCTCATAGTCAAGTGGGGATCACATGGTTATTCTGGTCAATGGAATGTGAGTGGAAGTGATATGTCACTTCTGGGCAGAGGCATTTGAAAGGCATTGTACTTCCTCCAGCTCTCTCTCTCTCTTTTCCTCTGCCATGATGCCTTTGGAGACCACAGGCTCCAAATGATACTAGCTGTAAGATGGAGGAGGCCACTGGCCTGCCCAGGACTAACTTGAATGAGTATGGCAGCTGGTCTTCAAAGAGGGCCTCGCTGAACCACGTCTCCTGATATTCACACCCTTGTGTCATGCCCTTTTGTGTTGAATCTGAGGTGGCCCTCTGATACCCTTGAACCAATAGAATATGGCAAAAGAGATGCTGTGCCAGTTATGGATCCAAGATGGATCCAAGCCTTAAGAAGTCCTGGTAGCTTTTTCACTTTTGGGAGCCTTAATCTGCCTTATATGAAGTGTGGCTGACCTTACCAAGTTGGAAGAGAGAAGACCTGAGAGGACACGGAGACAGAAGATGCTCAGCTATCTTAGTGTTCTCGCCATTCCTGTCAAGGTACCAAGTGTGTGAGTGAACCATCTTGGATTTTCCAGCCCAGTTGAGGTCTTAAGGGACTGCATCACCAGCCAACATTCTGTGGAGCAGAAGAACCACAGAGCAGAACCCGCCTAACCCACAGAATCATGAGAGATAATAGAATGGTGGTTGTTTTGTACCAGTAAATCTTAGAATGTTTTGCCTATAGCAATAGACAACCAATGCAGTAAGAGAGTAGCTGATGACATTTTGGCTACTATGACTTGGCGGTTTGTTGGAACAGTTAGTGTCTGTTTCCTTGAGGTAGCAGATGACTAGTGCATTATACCGATCAAGAGATAGCCTTGAGCTCAGGCAAAGATGTAAAGACTGGAAGAATGTGCAGACACAGCAGTTGCTCTCCTCATTGCCTGATTGAGTAGAAAAGGAGACTGAGAGCAGAGAAGTGACAGTGACTTTGAGAATCCCAGCCTGTGACCATGAGAGGGTTCATGGTTTTAATGAGGGCAAGGGACCCAGGAACAGGAGTGAGTCTGCTTGAGGTAAGAAACTAGAAAAAGAGGGCATTTGAGTTTTGGATCTAAGGTGCTGATGGGCTCTCAATAGGAAAGTAACCATCAGGTAGAGGGCATTTAACTTTGCTGCTCAGACGAGAGGTCAAGGCTGGACGTAAGAGGGGAAGTGAGAGCTCAATCCATGAGAGAATGACACCCGTGGAGAGGGTGGAGGGAAAGGGAGAAGGCAGAGGTATAGTCATGGAGAATGCCTTCATGGAATTGGCATCTGGGGAGCTAGCAATCAGGGAGGGAGACCAAAGAAGAGCTGAGACAAAGAGATAATTCCTCAGAGCCTGGGGTCAGAGAATTTCACTTAGTGATCGGGAGTCAGTGGTATCAAAGCCTGTGGTAGTGCTAAGACGGGCACTGGCAGCAGAACCCCAGACTCAAGCCAGAGGCAATGGTGAGCAAAAAGTATTTGATCTTCATCTATCCATCTGTCTATCCCTTCATTTGTCCATTCATTCACCGATTCACCCATTTACCCATTCACCCATGCACCCATCCATCCACCCATTCACCCACCCACTCATTCACCCATTCACTCATCTACCCAGCCACTCATCCACCCATTCACCCACCCACTCATTCACCCATTCACTCATCTACCCAGCCACTCATCCACCCATTCACCCACCCACTCATTCACCCATTCACTCATCTACCCAGCCACTCATCCACCCATTCACCCACCCACTCATTCACCCATTCACTCATCCACCCATCCATCCACCCATCCAACCCATCCACCCATTCACCCACTCATCCATCCATCTACCCATCCATCCATTCATATATCCATCCATCCATCCATCCATCCATCCATCCATCCATCCACCCATCCACCCACCCACCCACCCACCCATCAACCCATCTGCCCATCTGTCCACCCATCCATCTAACAAATCCTTGTCAGAGCCTGCCATGGGCCAGGAATGGGTATCGTATTAGGATGCAAAGCAGATGAGGTTCTGTCCTTTATTGAGATCATTTAATGGTTCCCCTCAAACCCTAAGATGCCCAGATTTCCTGATAAGTTCTCTCCTGCATATGAAAGGCAACAGTAAAGATAATAACCACCATTTGTAGAGCGCTTGTTTGGGGCCAACTGCCATTCCTTGTGTGTTATGTACATTGTACTACTTAATCCCCCCAACAACAGCAACATAAGACGGAGACTATTTGGAGGTGAGGTGATTGAGAGTTGAGAGGTCTCAACTGAGGCCAAGACAGGGTGAGCATCTGATCAAAGCATGAGGTGGCCTTGGGAGTCACACTCATATTGTGGGTCTCCAAAGCTGATGGCCACTGACCCATGTTCTTGTGAGTGCCTTACGCCATCACCAGGCCCTCCTCACTGCCATTCACTGACAGGAGATCTGGACCTCAGAATTTAACTTCTCATGGAAGCAAAGCTATAGATGATGTTGAGGGGAACTGGGAAGGTGAAAATGGTAGTGCATTTCAGATACTTTATTCAAGAAGGAGACATCTGTGGGTTAACTTTGTGACCAATGCACATAGTTTCTATGGGAAAACGAGTTTCAAACTCCAAACAACTGACTTGGAAACACAGTCCTGGAACTCAGCCTGCATATAAATCAGGGTCTGTCTGTAACTGTAAAAATCGTTTATTTTGAAAGTGGACCTAACTGGGCTTTCCTTTCCTCACTCATGTTCTTTCTCTTACGTTTTTTCTTTTCATTATGCTGTGCAAATATCCCCAGACTTCCTCTTCTAGCTAATTGGCACTAACCACATTGTCCCCTAGCTGAGTATACATTTTTGTAAATACCCCCTAGAGGTTCGTTTCATCGTGATGGAAAATGTAATTCTGTTTTCCTAAGTGACGGGATGTGTTTATCCAGGGACTCCAAGTGGGCTCGGGTGGTGGGGCCAGATGGCTCCAGATGTCCTCAGTGTAACCCGAGGAGTTGAGCCCGAAGGCCCTCCCTGAGCCACATGATGTGCAGCGAGGGCCAGTGTAGACGGAGCTGTCCACATGGTCCACATGGTTCTTCTCTGTGGAGGCCTGAGATGGTGTTGTAGGTGGGGGAGGGCTTGATCTCGCTGGAGTAGTGGTGGGGCCCTCCCAGCCAGATGTGAGTCATGCCTATTTTTAGCATGCCACTCACCCAGGTGGGCCCGGCGCCACCCAACTGCTCTCCAGATTCTGTCTCTATTTCCAGAGTCGGATGGCTAGACCAGTCAGGGATTTGGTGGCATTTTCCGGCCAATCCTTCTGTATGTGTGACTCTTAGCAGGGCTGGCAATGGAAAGAAGGAAAATTAGCCATTTTGGGAACTGGTGACATTATGAGAGTGACATTTGTTTTATGGCTGTCAGGGCTCAGTAAGCCAGGGGCTGGAGTAGGGATGAGAAGTAGCTGTGCACTTGCCACCACCCCAACTCTTCTACAGGGACAGAGGTGACTGACTGGTTACGATGCTCTTTCTCCTCTGTGCGTGAACACAGCTTTGGAAAGTGCCATGGTCAATTAGACATGTCTGTCTCTAGGGGTGGTGAGGAAATCCCCATGGCCATGCACTGCTAATGTGCCATCCTGGTTTGATGGGTGTTGAGACATGACATACTTATTGTATAGAATTTACTTATCTCTACCTTCTTGGCAGCAGTTTGTTAGTGTGGACAGAATATCTTAATTTGGGGCTCCTTAGAAGCAGAACAAGATAAGAATTTGAGCTCAAGTTTACTTGGGCGGTGATCCCAGGAGGACCTGAAAGTGGGCCAGTGAGACAGGGTGTGCAAACAGGCAGGTGGCCGCTGTGGCCTGCTAGGGCTCAGTCTCATTGTGGACCTTGGGGGGACTGAGTAGAGCATGGCCGAGAGTTGTCCCTCCCTAGGGCTGAGGAAGTGGGAGTCCCCATCTCTGCCTGTCACGGAGTGAGGCTATCATGGCTGAGTAGCACCCTGGTGCTTTTGTCCTGTCTGCCTGGGGGCCATGCCTGCTTCTGTGTCCAAAGAGAGCTCTCAGACTGAGCTGCAGGGGAGCTGGTGGGAAGCAGGGAGAGGAGTTCTGGGTTCTGGGTGGGATACAAGAGTGTCTGCTATGGAAGGCCATTCATGACAGTGTCATGAAGTGGAGAGAGCACCCACTCTGGACTGCAAGAACTGGTTCATACCCCTGCCTCGCTGTACCATGGTGGACAAGCCACTCAACCTCTCTGGCAGCTGTAATCCCTGCTCTGTGACCTCAAGGGGCTGCTGCGAAAATGTTACCAAACCAAACTTGGAGTCTGCTTGCCCAGGGCAGTAAGGACAAATATCCACACTGAGGTTTTGCAGTGGGAGAACAGAGGGCGTTTATTTGCAGGACACCAAGCAAGGAGAATCAGATGCTTACACTTAAGACCCTAGGTCCTCAATGGCTTACAAGCAAGGGCTTTTAAAGGCAGGGGTAAATTTCAGGAAAGCAGAAGTTACAGGCAAAATTGTAAATCAATACATGGAGGTTGATATGGTTTGGCTGTGTCCCCACCCAAATCTCATCTTGAAATGTAGATCCCACAATTCCCACGTGTTGTGGGAGGGACCTGGTGGGATGTAATTTAATCATGGGGGTAGGTCTTTCCTGTGCTATTCTCATGATAGTGAATAAGTCTCATGATGTCTGATGGTTTTATAAAGGAGAGTTTCCCTGCACAAGTTCTCTCTTTTTGCCTGCCACCATCCATGTAAGATGTGGCTTTGCTCTTCCTTGCCTTCCACCATGATTGTGAGGCCTCCCAACCATGTGGAACTGTGAGTTCATTAAACCTCTCTCCTTTATAAATTACTCAGTCTCAGGTATGTGTTTAACAGTAGTGTGAGAATGGACTAATACAGAGGTTATACATTGGTTTAACCGAAAATGATGAATATCTTGAAACCTGGGGGCTTACAGTTCCTATAGGTGCATTCAAAAACTCCCTTATTTGCAATTGGTTAAGGAAGTGAAGCTTTGCCTAAAACCTTGGGGTCAGCAGAAGGGAACATTAAGATCTGGCCCGTGGTCATGATTTCCTCCAGGTCTCTGTGGACAGTGTTCAGTCCTCAGCTCCCCCCTTATCTGAGGCTGCATGCCAGCAGATGGACTCCGTGGGGATTTGGGTTTCTGAAAAACAATTCAGAGACCTACGTTAAGGTGCTGTCTTGATAGGAATCACACACCCTGTGGCTCTAACTTCCTTGGTTATTGTTTTAAGTTGTTGTTACCTTCTTGCTCATCAGGTTGCTTATTTACTTCTGAGGACCAGCTAGGTGCCTGCAAATTTCCTTGAAGGAACTCAAGATTTTCTTTTATTTCCATGCTTGGAGACACCTGGCAGACCCCTAAGAGGGGTCCCTGCTCTGTCTCAAGAATGAAATGAGGTAATGTCTATGAAAATGCTTTGTTAATTTTAGAGATCTCTGTAAACGTCCGTGTGAAGATAAATTTTGACTGCCTGTTTAACTCCAGGGAAATGCTAATTGTGATCTCTCACTTCCCACCTGCCACACAGGTGGCACATGGCCCAGCCTGGCCCAATGGAGTGTTCTCTCTTCCCGACTGCAGTGGTTGGCTCAACAGGAGCACGTGACCCATGCAGGGCCAACCAGGGTCTCCCCGGGATTGATATGTGGGTCCTGGGAGACAGAAGACCTCTGTTCTTGCCAAAGGAGGCTGTAAGTGTGGGGTTGCTGGTGGTCACTGTGTCACACTGGGGAGGCTTCCCTGGAGAATAAATCAAGGAGAGCCATGCAGGGATGACTGGCAGAGAGAAAGACAGAGAAAGAGGGAGAGAGAGAGAGAGTAAGACAGAGAGAGAGGGAGGAAGAGAGAGAACCCTGGCACAACCTTCACTGGGTCCCTGGACCCAGCTGTCACCAAATCTGGCACCATTCTCGAACTGTCCTGCTGGGTGAGTCTTTTTGCTTTCATCCATTGGAGCTGGGGTTTCTGGGATTGGTGGCGAGAACCCTGTTAACTGAGGATAGAGGCATTTGGAAGTGATGGGGAGCCTGCTGCGCAGGTGCTGGGTTATATTTGCTGCTACTGAGGGATCTCGAGGCAGGTACTGCCTGGCCTGCATCAGGTGTGGAATAGCAAGGGGTCCCACATTGACCACATTTGCCCCAGGCACAGTGGGGTTGCCTTTGCAACTTGTTGACCAGGATTCTGCCCTCCTACCCCATCCCTGAGGGGCCATATCTCCTTGGCCCTTGACCTACCAGTGGGCAGGTTCCTTAAGGCCCTTCTACTTTCCCTGCAGGGAATTAAGGTTACTCAGGCTTCCTGGTGTCTGTGATTCACTCCCAGTTCTGGGGAAGAACTAGTGCCCGCTGATGACTTAAGAGGCAGCCTGTCTCTGGGGATGCATTCGCAGCTTTGTCGTAGAATCTGGTATTCTCACATTTTCCTCCCCAAGTAACTCCAGCTGGGGAGGACACTGAATGAGCAGCCCAGACACCAGGGGTCAGGCTTGGTGGGCTGGGTGAAATGTCTCCACTGTCTTCACATTCATCCTTAACAAGCAAGTGAAATTTGCTTTCTATGACATAATCTATCACCATTTTACTTACCATCAAATAATGTTTTGAATGACTTTAGTCTGCCACCCTCAGCTTGGAGTTTAGCAACATTCCAGAGCAACGGGCGAGATTGAGCCTGTGATCTCTCACCCTTCCTAGTTCTGCTGGAGTATGAGGACCCTAGTGCCACAAGCAGGGCCCATGTGAAAGGGCTAAGCTAGGGTGGGGTCCCCGTGCCCTGGACGGTGTGTCCTGCCTCCCACTCCCTGCCAGTGCCTTTCCTTTCTCGTCTCCCGCTGCCATCTGATGTGCCTTCCTTCCCTCTCCTCTCGGAGCACACACTCCCCCTGGGGCCGCCTCGGGCACCAGCATCTCCCTCAGGATATCCTGGTTTTCCTAAGGAGCCCTTACCTACGTTCCCTCCGCTGCTGTCATGGGCATTGAGCTGTGGCCTGGCCATTTTTGGGGCCCAAGTTCCTGGGGAAAGGAAGGATGCAAGGTGCTGAATGCACCTCTGTCCCTGCAGCACAGAGCAGCCTGCCTGGCAAATACATAGTAGGTGCTCACTAAGTGAGGCTGAGCGCCACTCCCTGCAGGCCACCTCCCTCTCCGCTTTCTCTGTGTGGGACTGGTTTTCCTGTGTGATCTGAGAGGAAGTGGTTTGAAAAGGCTGTAGGGGAGTGAACCTCCCCGAGCATGGCCAGCAGGAACTGGGGTGCTCAGGGGGAGATGGAACCAGCCACAGGAACTCACCATTAACTCTCGGGAAGAGGTGGGGGTGGTGCAGTCCAACAGCCTTGAGTGCACTGTTTGCAGTGATGGTTCCCAGCTGGTTTTCATTTTCGCAGGGGACTGAAGAGGAAATGGGTCTCAGCTGCAGCAGGAGGGTCTTGCATTTAAAAAGTGAGGGAGATGCTGTCACTCCAGAGACAGACCCTGGATGGGGCCCAAAATGCAGACATGCATCTTTAGGGCCATATGATGTGGGCTCTGGAGAGAGGGGTCAGGAGCCCCAGGGGTGTCGGGAGGAGCATGGTGCCTTATCCTTCTGCGCGAGTGAAGGAAAGTCAGCTCCCTCTTCCTCCCCACATGCCTCCCCGACTGGACCAGCAGAGAGAGCCTGCGTGGTGAGGGGGTGGTGATAGCAGGATGTGCTTGTTTGGGCAGAGGTTTGGCCGATTCCTTTTTTTGTTATGGAGGGCTTGTGTGTGCCTCCAAGGAGCTGCAGCGGCCACAGTGGGACTGGATGACGCCAGAAGAAACAGCTGTCGACTTGCTAAGGGTTCATCGGGGCCCAGGGGAGCTCAGGTTTTCCTCTGCGATGTGTGCTATAGAACTGCGTGCATCCCCGCATAGCGGGGGGAGCTCAGTGCTCCGCAGGTTCCTCGTGTCATTCTCCGCAGCTCTGTGTGCTGCACACCAACTTGGACGCAAATTTGCCCAACTGATTTTTGACAAAGGTGTAAAAGTCATCTTGTCAACAAATGGCAACGGAGCTCATGACCATCTGCCGGCAAAAGAATAAATGGGCAATCTTATATATTAACTCAACTGGGATCATGAACTCGAATGCCAGGCATAAAACCATGAAGCGCTTAGGAAAAGCACGGGAGAGAATCTTTGGGAACCAGGAGGAGGTGAAGAGTTCTTGGACTTGGAATCGAAAGCACAACCCATAAAGTGAAAAAGTGATAAAGTGGGCGTCATCAGAATCAACAGCTTTTGCTCTGGAAAGACGCTGTTTAAAAATAATGAACAGCTTCAGAGAAGGAGAAAACATTTGCAGACGGCAGATCCAACAGAGGACTGGTATCCAGAACATGGAAAGAACTCTCCATGCAGAATGTCAGTGGAGTGACCTCCCCAGAGGGCTGGGATGCCAGGCACTGCCCCTTCCTCTAGAACTTTCTTCAGTGAAGGAAATATTTGCTGGCCCTGTTCACTATGGTGGCCACCAGCCACACGTGCCTCTCCTCCCTGGTCACTGGGATTCGTCTAAGGGTGGGCATGCAGTGCAGGCTGGCCCCTCACAGCACCTCCTTTTGCTGCCCTGTGGCCTTGGCCTGAGACCCAGGGTGGGGGAGGTCAGTGCCCACCTGGCTGGGCATCACCACCTCCTGTGTAGCTTGTGTGTCAGGCCGGGCAGCCCGGTGCCTCGCACTGTTGGCCTCACTGCTGTGCTGTTGTGCACAGTTGGGGTAGACGAAGCTGAACTGAGGAAAGGGTGAGGCGTGTGTGGGTGTTGAAAAGGTGTTTGGCTCCTTGTCTATCAGATGTGGGCTTCATCACTCCCTCTGTAGGATGAGGAACCGGCTTGCTGGCCAGTCAGTCGACCCCTGACCTGTGATTAGAGCCAGACCCTGGATACCCACTAGGGCCTGTTCAATGGTCATTTATGCTTTTTCTTAACACCACGATGCCTGCTTTAAGAAAATGTTTTTGGCAAAAATGTATTGAGTATATGGGCCGTATGAAAAATTGCCTGAATTTGTTGGACTTGGGGATTTGGAAAGTTACCCTGTTATCCGCTGGAGATCAGAACTCAGATGGCCACCACCACATCACATTGTCACGTGGTACACAACCATCATGCACCGTGGGCCTGGCTGGGGAGCTCCTGCCTCCCTGGGCCTGCCTTTCCCTTGCTGGTGCCTCAACATGGGAGTTGGAGCTGTCCCCCTGGACCAGGGTCAGACCTTGTCCTTACTGCCCATGAGCCCTGAGGCCTCTTCTCACACTCGGAATGATAGCTGCAAGCTAGTTCCACTTTCCCGCCTCATCTTCTAGAACTTTCTGTGTCATTTCTCTAGTCAGTCCTCCATGGACTCAGCCTCTCCCTCTAAAATCCCAGCCCTCCCTTCACACTTTCTCTGCCCCTCCCACTTGATTTTGTCCTAGCTCTTCTCACTTTAACACAACAGGCTCTCTCTTATGTATCTGAATCCCTCTCTAGAGTGGAACCTCCCTGAGGGCAGGAGCCTTAGCCTGTCTCCTGTGTCACAGGGCATCAGAGAGCAGCATCCAACACGGGGAAGCTTCTCAACACATGCTTGGTGAATGAACGATCAAATGGAGTGCCATGCACATGACACCATGTAGTCATTTTTGGCACAAGAAGAACCAGTTGGATCCGTATCAGAAAGCAGGCAGGACGGTGTGTTCCCTTGGCTGGAGAGCTCGAGAGTAGCCAGTGCTCTAGTGAGTGACACACCAGACTGGCAGGGTTTGCAGGAGTTGGTGTCATTTATGCAAACAGCATCAGCAGCAGCAGCAGGAGATGGACAAAAACCGTTAACGGCCTTTTCAATAAACGAACAAGAAGACCCTTGGACCGCACTTCCTTCTGAGCTGACTTCTGTAAACATACGCGGGTCAAGCCCAATTCCCTGCTCCCAGTGGGGGCGTTTCAGCCTGGCTTCTGCCAAACAGGAAACACTTGGGCTTCCTGAAAATGCTTTTCTTATCTTTGACCAAAGTGCTAACTTAGAAGATCTTGATGTGGACATTGGGCAGTTGGGGGAGCTGTCAAGAATTCCACGGAGGTCCCCAGCACACGGGGCATCTCTCCAGGCTCAGGTGCTGGAGAAAGGAGAGGGCACAGCATGCTCCCTGGCTGGGTCTGAGGGAGGATGGAACCAACACAGCCCTCCGGGGAGTGGGGAGGGGAAAGGAGCACGGTCGGGGGAGGCACTTGGAGAAGGCGAGGCCACAGATCAGACTTGCCCTCACCCTGCTGTGGTGGGCAGGGAAATAACAAGAAACAGTTGAATAAATAAAGCTTTCCACTCAAAATGGGCCACAGACATATGTTTTTCCACTTTTTTTTTTTTTTTAAGAATGAAGAGAAATCTTCCCATCTGCACATTCTGAAGGGGAATTTTATTTTCCTTCTTTTCTGAGTGACCTCTTCCAGCTTGGTAAAAAACCTGCTCAGATCAGGAAATATTAGGAACTGGTGGGTCTGCTTGTGCTCAGAACCTTCCAGATGTGAGGGAAGGGCTACCTGGGCCTGGGCCTTTGTAGAGAGATGGGCTGGAGTCACTGTGGCCCAGATGCTGGGTTTCTGCCCTTCCTCTTCACCTGAATTCTAACGTGTCAGAGAGTCGGGGGTTGCTGGTGATGGGCGAAGGTGTGATGGGGGCCCTGAGCACCTGGGCTCAGCTCCCCTTCCCATTTTCTCAAGCCCTTCCCTGGGCAGGGCTGGAAATACTTTACCAAAATGGCCCCTCTGCCAGCCCAGAGAGATCCACGTTTGCACCCTGTCTTGGAAATACTGTCTGGATTAGATGTGGGTCTTAAGCCCCTTGTCTCAGTGCCCTCCTTGAGGAAGGACACCTGAAGGTCACAGCCTTACGTCTCCGGCCCCCCGAGGAACTGGGACACAGCCTGGCAAGGAGCAGCTTGGGGAGCTGCCGCCTTTGGTGATGTTGCCTCACAAGCCCAGTGTACTGTCCTCTGGTCCTGCCTAGTCTTGAACCCCTCACTCAGCTTCATTCCCTGCCCAGGCAAATGTACTAGGGACAGCGACGGGCAGAAGTTCCAGGTAACAGGACGACTGGCTGTCCTCAGGGGAGGCGTGGGCCCCTAGAGGGCAGGGAGAGTGAACGTCTTCTGGAGCCGTGGTGCGGGGGAGGACTGAGGCGTCCACCTCTGCCATGCCTGTGAGAGTACAGGAGAGGTCGAGGGCTTGGGGTCTGATTCTTGTCGCTTTTGAAGGGCAGGGATCTGCCCTATTTTGTCTCAGGCTGTGTCCTCAGGGCTGAGAACAGCTCAGGACTCAAGGAATGAACAGGCAAAGAAAGAAAGTCCCAGCACCTCTAGTTCCAAAGTCTCGACTAAAAGAAAGCTGTGTGGATTAAAGAAAACGTCTTTGGAATCTCCAGATGTGGCTTGGACTTGGGCAATACTTTCTACTGAGTCACTGGATTCCAGGCCAATCTCTTGACTTTTCCAGCCTCAACTGCTTTATTGGAAAACCTGGGAACAGGCGATGGAGCAAACACTATGGAAGGGGTGGCTGTGGGAGAGCATGGAAAGCAACCTGATGAGTTGGGTGGGTTGCTTTTCCCTGGGGAAGCCCCAGCTGGGGCATTTATTACAAGAGCAGGTTCCCCACACATCATGCTCAAATTACCCAGGCCACTGCCATTTCTCCTTCTTCGAAAGACACTTGTTTCTTGGTGAGAAAGATGGTATACACACACCTCTGCCAGGAGAGCCCAGGAAGCAGTGTCTCTAGGAAAAATCTGGGAGGTCCACAAAACCCACCTGAAGCAAGAGAGGCAAGAGCAGTGAAGGACCAGAGAGGCCTTGGAGCATCGCAGACAAGGTCAAGGGGAACCCCGGCCACTGCCGCACTCTGCTCTACCAAACGCTGAAAATTAAACCAGCCACACGAGCGAGTCGGTGGCCACCAGCATGGGAGCATCCTCTTGTTCTCATTGATTGGTAACCTGGTTCTTTCATTTTCATTTCATTTCCAGAAATGGGCTGTCTCCCCTCTGGAATAATGAATACACTGAAGTGTCATGAAAAGGTCTTTGAACTTTGTTATAGTTACTAGCACGTGCATTTGAATTTTTTTCTTAGTTGTTCATCAACTAAAATTAGCTGTTCATCAAAACCATAATGTAATGCTGTCTTCATAGTAAGCCTTCTCAGGGGTTGTTTCTGATGACAATGGTTTCGGTTTTTCCTAATTTGTTCCAAATATTTGTCTTTGTATTTTGCTCTAGAGCGAAGAGGGCTGCTATGGTCAGAATGTTTGTGTTACCCCAAATTCTTGTGTTGAAATTCTAACTCCCTCTACAAAGAACTCAAACAAATTTACAAGAAAAAACCAACCCCATTAAAGAGTGGGCGAAGGATATGAACAGACATTTCTCAAAAGAAGACATATGCAGCCAAGAGACACATGAAAAAATGCTCGTCATCACTGGCCATCAGAGAAATGCAAATCAAAATCGCAATGAGATACCATCTCACACCAGTTAGAATGGCGATCATTAAAAAATCAGGAAACAACAGGTGCTGGAGAGGATGTGGAGAAATAGGAATACTTTTACACTGTTGGTGGGACTGTAAACTAGTTCAACCATTGTGGAAGATAGTGTGGCAATTCCTCAAGGATCTAGAACTAGAAATGCCATTGGACCCAGCCATCCCATTACTGGGTATATACCCAAAGGATTATAAATCATGCTGCTATAAAGACACATGCACATGTATGTTTATTGCAGCACTATTCACAGTAACAAAGACTTGGAACCAACCCAAATGTCCATCAATGATAGACTGGATTAAGAAAATGTGGCACGTATATACCATGGAATACTATGCAACCATAAAAAAGGATGAGTTCATGTCCTTTGTAGGGACATGGATGCAGTTGGAAACCACCATTCTCAGCAGACTATCGCAGGGACAAAAAGCCAAACACTGCATGTTCTCACTCATAGGTGGGAATTGAACAATGAGAACACTTGGACACAGGATGGGGAACATCACACACTGGGGCCTGTTGTGGGGTGGGGGGAGTGGGGAGGGATAGCATTAGGAGATATACCTAATGTAAATGATGAGTTAATGGGTGCAGCACACCAACATGGCACATGTATACATATGTAACAAACCTACACGTTGTGCACATGTACCCTAGAACTTAAAGTATAATAATAATAAAGAAATTCTAATTCCCAAGGCGATGGTATAGGAGGTGGGGTCTTTGGGAAGGGGATTAGGTCACGAGGGCGGAACCCTCACGAATGGGATGAGTGTGCTTATGAAATGGGAGCTCGTTCAGCCCGTCTACCTTGTGAGGACACAGCCGGGAGGCACCATCTATAAACCAGAACGTGGGCCCTCACCACACCCCAGGTGCTGGTGCCTTTATCTTGGATTTCCAGCCCCAAGAACTGGGATGCACGGATGTCTGTGGTTTATGGGCCACCTAATTTATGGCATTTTGTTAGAACAGCCTGAAATAAGGGCTCTGTTTGTACAACACTATAAGGTGAAAGCAACTTGATAGTAGGTTTGGTGTCTTTGGCAATTAATGTGCATTGATGTTAAACTTTCATGTGCAAAAGTTGAATTCTACATTGTTAGCAAAAAGGATGGTTGCTTGACTCGATATTAAACCTCTTTGTCCCGCCTCTCTGATTAGGAAATGTTTTTATTTAGAAAGCCTAACACAGGCATGAAAATCATACCAGGCCCGTTCCTCCTCCAACAGGGGACTCTGACTGGGGGACTTCCCTTCTTGGAACTGTGCCGGAATCTGAGCCTCCTCCAACCAGGTCCTCAGGATTGGGAGTTGCTCAGTATGTGGAAAAAATGTAGTTTTCTTCTCAACAAACGTGATCCATGTGGTGGTCATTGGTGAGCATTCACTGAAGCCCTGAGGAGGGCAGGACTGGAGTCAGTGCTGGGGCCAACCAGGCTCTCTCCGTCCTGCTCTGTCACTCTCGCTTTGCTAGTTTATCCCACGAAGACGCCATGCTCCCTGCTGTTGAAGCCTTTGCTGTGTGAGGCCCTCCCATGAACCCTACCGGGGCAGGGGTGGCGATGCCCCAGGCCATGCAGGAGGGATCAGGCAAGGTCACATTCCACAGGAAGCCTGGTGCCCAGAGATCTGCCTGGCAAGGTGGAGCCAGCGGGAGCTGCTGCAGCTGGTGGGGCCCGGAAACCAAGTCCAGGGAGAGTGCGAGCCAATTCTCACCCAGCCATACCTGCCTGCCATGGGGCCGTTGGGTCGAGAGGCTTTTGTAAGCCGACCCATCCCTCAGGAGCTCTTTCCTTCATTGGGCACCTGAGTCAGCGCTGCCCATGGCAAGCTTGGGTGGGAGGGCCCAGATGCAGCATCCACATTTATTGTGGGTGAGTGACCCTGGGGCTCTGTTCTTTGTGGCCGCTTGCGCTTATGCCAGTGTCCCCGCCCTAGGGCTCCTGCACCTGAGCATGGCGCCAGGTGAGCTGGGGACTCTGCCCAGTGCCGGAGCCTGTGCCTCCCTGGGCTGAGAGGTCCTCCCCACCCAGACTCCTGTGGGGGTACATAGCTACTCCCACACAATAGCATAGATTTTGTTTCTCTGCAAAAAAGGAAAACCCCAATTGCTGGTGCTGGTGCGTGGAAAGAGATGAAAGTAAGACGAGTTTAAAAAACGGCTAGTTCTTTGAGAGAAAATTGCTTTATGAATCACTTTAATCTTGAATGCATTGATTATCATCTGAAGGCGCCACGCAAGTGTTCACTGAAGTTGTGTTTCATGTGATGCAATGAATTATATGCTATACAATTACATGCAAATTTTTGGGATTCAAGAAAAGTTTCAGATGCAACACTTTAGATGCCCAGGGTGGAAAGCATCTAACTTTTTATGTGTGAGTCTTCCTCTTCCCCAAGGGACTATGGGCCCCTTGTTGGGGGGAATTATTTTCTTTTATTTATTTATTTATTTTTAGTATACTTTAAGTTCTAGGGTACATGTGCACAACATGCAGGTTTGTTACATATGTATACATGTGCCATATTGGTGTGCTGCACCCATTAACTCGTCATTTACATTAGTTATATCTCCTAATGCTATCCCTCCCCACTCCCCCCACCCCACAACAGACCCCGGTGTGTGATGTTCCCCTTCCTGTGTGCCAAGTATTCTCATGGTTCAGTTCCCACCTATGAGTGAGAACATGCGGTGTTTGATTTCCTGTTCTTGTGATAGTTTGCTGAGAATGATGGTTTCCAGCTGCATCCATGTCCCTACAAAGGACACGAACTCATCCTTTTTCATGACTGCATAGTATTCCATGGTGTATGTGTGCCACATTTTCTTAATCCATCTGTCATTGATGGACATTTGGGTTGGTTTCAAGTCTTTGTTATTGTGAATAGTGCTGCAATAAACATACATGTGCATGTGTCTTTATAGCAGCATGATTTATAATCCTTTGGGTATATACCCAGTAATGGGATGGCTGGGTCCAATGGAATTTCTAGTTCTAGATCCTTGAGGAATAGCCACACCGCCTTCCACAATGGTTGAACCAGTTTACAGTCCCACCAACAGTGTAAAAGTGTTCCTGTTTCTCCACATCCTCTCCAGCACCTGCTGTTTCCTGACTTTTTAATGATCTAACTGGTGGTGGGGGAAATTATTTTCTATGTCTTTGTGTCTTCACACTGTGCCTGACCCAGTGCTGAATATTTAGAGGTGCTTAATAAATGCTTGTTAAGCAATTAATTTAGAAGCTACATGAGCCTTGGTTTTTGCTCTGCCTTCATCATTGTAGGGGAGTGTTGGGATAGACAAAATGTACCCCCAGAAATCAACTTAGGAACATCTGGTACACCGCCACGTTAATAGTTGTAAAATATACCTGTGTTTCCCTATGCTATGGCGTGTCCCAACCGCAATGATTTTCTTCCCACTCCACCAGCTCTGCTTCCTCCCAACCTTTCTCTCCCAGGTGCCCCAGATTCCCCAAGGCTGCTGGTCTCTGTATACATTTGGATGTGTGGGCTGGAGACTGAGCAAAGAGTCCAGGTGTCCTCTGGCTCCTTTGTTCTGTTGTCCAGGTGAGCATTGAGGTCCCCACTGGATACTGTTCCCTTTTTCACCAGCGTAGCCCTCTCCTGTGGACACTGTCATCAGTGTTGACCACACTGGCTGCCTCTGGCTGGAGAACCAGAATAGCACTGCTGTCTCTGGAGTCCCCAGGTGCCCCAGCCAAGTGGCCTTTCTAAGAGAAAAGGGATGGCGCCTCCTCTTTGGCTTTGGTATCTGTGCTTTGTCAATAATGGATGATTGTTCCCGTGGGGTGTGGTGACCCAGCCTGAGGAGGTAGCCCCGAGATGGTGAGGGGTGGTGCAGAGGGAGGAGGAAGTGATGGGCACAGGAACTCCGAGGGGCATGTGGAAGGGGTGGGGCAGGAGAGCTGCTGGGAGGCAGGCAGGCTGGGCAGCAGGCTCAAGAAGGTCTGGGAGTTAAGAGTATTTTCCGCTGGGCAGTTCTGAGAGACACAAGCGTGGACATTCCTGCTATTTTCAATCATGTTTAGGCAGCTGGACTGTTTCTTTGGATGGGACTGTGTGTGGTATGGGGTGCAAGAGGAGGCTCCCAATCCTGTTCAGGAGGACAACTGACTTTGAGGGTAGCTGTGCCCCAGGGGCTGGATCTCTGGAGGGAGCCAAGGGAGGGTCAAGAGGAAAGAGGTAGGAAACAATGAGAAAAGATGACAATTAGTAAACTTCACCATTGCACAGTCTTAGAAATATAAACAATTTGGCTTGATTTCCAAAACATGACCTGAGAGAACTTAAGAAAGCCATGCTCAAGCTTTAAGGCACGATGATAAAGCCTTCACGTGGAGATGGCAGATGGCTCAGTAGCTGTATCTAGTACATCTGCAGATGCATTAAATGCAGTCAAGAAGTTTTTAAGTTATAAACCCACAGAAAATAAAGAGATGGGAGAGGATCCTTCAAACAATGAGTGGGCCGGGCGTGGGAGCTCATGCCTGTAAGTCCAGCACTTTGGGAGGCTGAGGTGGGAGGATTCCTTGAGCCCAGGAGTTCGAGACCAGCATAGGCAACATGGTGAGACCCTATATCAACAAAAAATACAGAAATTAGCCAGGTGTAGTGGTGTGTGCCTGTGGTCCCAGCTACTCAGGAGGCTGAGACAGAAGGATTGCTTGAGCCCAGTAGTTTGAGGCTGCAGTGAGCTATGATAATGCCTCTGTACTCAGCCTGGATGACAGAGCATGGTCCTGTCTCAAAACAAAAACAAAACAAAAAAAACAACCAACTCCCAACTCCCCACTACCCCTCCAAAAAAAACCATGATGAGCAATTTCAACAAATATTGGGAAAGTGGAGAGCAGAAGAGGGCGTTTTGTGGAGGTGCCTCATATGAACACTCGCAGGGGGCAGAGCCCTGCAGAGCCCAGAGACGCCCAGAATTCAGAGCGCCAGGTGTGGAGAAGGCTGTGGGCCTGCAACATGGGCACCCCATTCTCCTCTCCCTGGGGTACCTGGCATTTACGTACTCCTTCTCCCCAGCCCCTGACTATCCCACCTTCCCCTGCAAATTCAACCAACCAACCAACCTACCAGTCCAACCAGTCCAACCAACCAACTAACTAAGCATTCTGCTCTAAGGAAATTTAATGGGTTATTTTGGGAGGTCTAGAGGTTATTTTGGAAGGCACCGGTATTCCGAAGCCAAGCCCTGTGCAGTTCGACATTTAGTGACCCCTCCCCTGGACCCTAGTCCTGGGATCCTGAGCTGTTGTTTGCACCAGTGCCATCACCTGAAGTGAGATCTACCAGCTATCGGCCCCTTTCCCAGGCAGCTTCTATTACCTGCTCGAATAAATGAGTAGACAGCCAGGGACTGCCAGACACTTAAACTGGCAATGTGAAGGAGAACAGAGGAAAACACTCAGAAAGAAATGCAGAGGAAACAAGCGTAGAGGCTGATGTGCCAGCCGTGGAGGTGGGCCACTCCGATCTCCTTCCAAGGGAGCCTGCAGCTCATGGGCAGCTCTGGCTGGGTGCCTTCAGGCACCGCCCTGCTTCTGAGCCAAGGTCACATGCTCCGCCAGCAGCCCCCAGCCAAAGATGGAGAACAGTGGTGGTACAAGGGCCACCCATCCCCAGCTGTGTGTGACTTCTCTGTGGATGTGGTTGCACCAGAGCTCCCTGATGGGCTGGCGGAGGCTCTTCCTACCATCACAGTCCTCCTTCCTCCCTCTCCTTACATAGGTGTCACACCTGCATCAACATCTAAAGATGTTGTTCTTGCTTTTGTTTGCAGAGGACCCAAGAATCGGGTTTAGGAGCGGGATTTTCCACTGCCTGTTGGCAAGGGAGACTCTATCCTAAGTGGTATGGGGCTATGGATAGTCCCAGGCACAAGATAGTGGACCAGCAGTAACAATTTTAACGGCGGTGACTTGGACAAATGTCCCACTCAAGAGGGAAAGCCCTGACGAGTGTGATGATTCGATCTTTTGAAACATACAGAGGCAACAGTGCACATGAGGATGGTGAAAATGGCTGGCTATTACTGCATTGCATTTAATTCTGCATTCACTTCCCAGATATGTAATTGGGCTTAATATATTTGGCAGTGAGTTCAGCACCCATGCTGGATCCTTGGAGTATGGAGTAAGAGCAATTGTGATGAGGAAGACCAAGCAGAGCGCTCTGAAGTTCCACTCCCCACCCACCATGACAGTGAATCACAATTCCACACTCTGGAAGGGAGGAGGATGGATCAGGGTCAGCCTTGAAGATTTTAAGAGTGCAGGATTGGTGGTCAGACCCACCACATCACATAGCTGGGTGTGCCTGGGGAAGTCCATTTTCACATGGAAATGGCACAGCTGGGATGGAGCCTGAACAGGACCAGAGGACACAAGTGAGCTATACAAGCAGTGGTCCCAGATGACCACGTCCCCTGCCACGCTGGGCCAGTGCCCTCCCCCAGCTAGCACCAACAGCCCTGTGAGTGGGTCTGATAGGCTCTGCCAGAGGAGAAACAAAAAGTTGAAGCCTGGTTTACAGATGGTTCAGCTCAGAATCTGGAGGCAGGCTGGAAAGGCTCCTTCTCCCTTTGATCTTAATCATCACAGGCTTTTCTGCCAACACATCTCATTCTCTCTGACTCTGTCTTGTCTGCTTTGCAGATGACCCAACTCTCCTTCCCTCCCCCCACACATACACACAACCAGCAAGAACAACAATAAAAAAGAAATCAAACAAATCCTCAAACCCCATCTGAGTGAGCAACTTAGATGAATTTTGTAAAAAGATGATTTATGAAGCATGAATAGAGGGCTGTGAGAATAGAACAGTCACTACAAGAAGGTACAGTGAAATTAAAAGTGTGGGAAAAATATCAGCACAAGTGTTGGAAGATAAGTAGGAGAAATCTTCCAGAAAATAGTACAAAAAGACCAAGAAATAAAGAATATGAGAGAAAAGCCACAAAGGCTCAAGCCAGAAGCTCTGATGTTTGACTATCCGCAGTTTGAGAGATGACAATGAGGGGGCAGCCGCTCTCTCTCCCTGACGTGGCACTCGCACTTCCCTGCTCCTCTCCCGGATCTCTCCCCAGGAAGGGCCTTGTGACCCTTCTGATGGGTAAACGTTGAAAGGTTACTGGGCAGGGGCAGCCCCATCTTTCTTCCTCTTCAGAGGGAACTGCCTCCTACTAGGAGCATTTTCTACTCTGTCCGCCTGTCAGGAGGTCTGCTGTTTCCCCAGTGCCACTGAAACTGGGTGGATGGGTCAGCCCAGTTCTGGATCTGTGTGATTTCTGGATCTGTCTCATTTCTGGAACTATGACATTTCTGGAGCTGTGCAATTTCGGGAGCTGTCTTATTTCTGGAGTTGTGTCATTTCTGGAGCTATCTCTTTTTTGGAGCTGTCTTGTTTCTGAAGCTGCCCAGTTTCTAGAGCTGTGCAGTTTCTGGAGCTGCCCTGTTTCTGGAGCTGTCTCATTTCTGGAGTTGTGTCATTTCTTAAGCTGTCATGTTTCTGGAGCTGTGTCATTTCTGGAGCTGTCTTGTTTCTGGAGCTGTCCTGTTTCTGAAGCTGTCTCATTTGGCTTTCGCCATGAGGCACATCCTCCAACTTGGTCTCCCCCAGTAATATAGGTGATGTTTTCTATCTTCCATCTGGCACTTCCTTGTTTTTCAATTTGTTCTTAATTTGTCCTCCCATGCCTCAAAAAGACAACAAGCAAGACCAGGGAGAATGGAAGGGAAGACATTCCCAATGACAGAAAGAGAGTGTGACAAAGATCACTCATGAAGAAATAAATACTAGGCTTCCCAGAAACTTCACCAGTAGCACTGGATGCTAGAAGCCAATGGAGTGAGTTCTAAAGGAAAAGGACTCTAGTTTATGACACCTTTAAACTATTGCTCAAGTGTGAGGGAATAACAAAGATGTTTTCACGCATGAAAGAGCTAAGCAAGTTTACCTCTCATGCATCTTCCCATGGGAGGTGAATGGAAGACATTCTCCCAAAAGAGAAGAGGCTAAATCAAGAAAGAGCCAGACCTGACTTTTAGCAGTTGGTGCATTTAATTGTAAGAGCACCATATTCTCTGCAAGGATGGTGGCAGTGGGGCATAGGCTGGAGGGAAGGGCTGAGAGGAAGTCTCTGGGAAAGGAGGAAAGAGTAAAAGAGATAAAGCAATCGAGATCCTGGAGGGTCTTGAAGAGATATAAGGCATTTAGCAGAGTGCAAAAAGGACTCACATCCAGAGACAACTTCTTTTTAGTTGTGTTGTTCGCCTTCCAGAGAAGGAAATGCAACACCAGCACTCTACTCAGCGGTGACACACATTTACATTGTGTGTGATATCGCTGTGTAGTGGTGACAGGTTTTTAACATTTAAATTCAATTTTTGAATAATTTACTCCATATGGAAACAGCATTGAATGTTAATATGACCAAATTTTTAAAAATAATAAAATAAGAGCAATGATTCCACAGAGTGGGGTGGTAGAAGGTGCTGAGGAGGGGAAGAGGGAAGATGAGGGCATCATGTCCTGTTATAACATGCCATTCAAGAGGCATAGCAAGAGTTAGTGGTTGGTTGTTTTAGGCCCTTTCTTTTTCCTTATCTTTTCTTTTCTTTTTCTTTTTCTTTTTTTGAGTCAGGCTCTTGCTCTGTCATCCAAGCTGGAGTGCAGTGGTCCAATCAAGGCTTACTGCAGCCTTGACCTCCTGGGCTCAAAAGATCCTCCCACTTTGGCCTCCCAAAGTTCTGGAATTACAGGTGTGAGCCACCTTGCCTGGCCATGCTTTCAATCTATTAATGCAAGTTATTCAATTCTGGGAAGTTTTCTTGTGTTATTTCTTTCATAATTTCTTCTCTCCATTTGAGGCTTCTGAGATAGATCAGTCTTTAATGGTCTTATCTTTTCCCCTCCATTGTAAATTCCTTTTATTTTTGTTCCACCTTCTTGGAGATTTTCTCAACATTATTGTCTATCCTTTTTGCTATTTTTTTTTTTTTTTTTTGGATATGGAGTCTTGCTCTGTTACCCAGACTGGAGTGCAGTGGAGTGATCTGGGCTCACTGCAACCTCTGCCTCCCAGGTTCAAACAATTCTCCCTGCCTCAGCCTCCTAAGTAGCTGGGATTACAGGCTCCCACCACCACACCTGGCTAATTTTTGTATTTTCGAGTAGAGACAGGGTTTTGCCATTTTGGCCAGGCTGGTCTTGAATTCTTGACCTCAGGTGATCTGCCTGCCTTGGCTTCCCAAAGTGCTGGGGTTACAGGTGTGAGCCACCGTGCCTGGCCTATTTTTTTGGTTTTGATCTTTGTATTTTTAACTAAAGTGGCAGTTAAATATTCTACCTTAAAAAAAATTAAAATAACATCTTGCTCTTGTTTTAAGAATGCATTTTCTTTCTCTGAGGTTATAAAATATAGTGGTTTTTGAGGGTTTATTCTGCTCTCTTTATTGCTCACTTTAACTCCTCCCCCTCCCCATGTGTTGATTGTCCTTGGTCTTTGACTTCTATGGCAGGTACATATGTAAATTTGGGGCCTCAGGATGATGGTGGGAGGGTTTCTAAACATGAGTAACTTGGGCTTTACTGCAGGGTGACCTACAGGCCAGTTGGCTTGTTCATTAGGAACCCCCAGTGTCAGTCTCTGTGGCTGTTTTCTCTGGAGCAGTTTGGTTTCTGTAGAAAAGGACTCTCTGATTGCCAGCTGGGTTGGGGCAAGGGCTACTGGTGGTCTGGGTGAGGCGGCAGGACTGGGAATTTCCATGCTCGGCATGCACAATTTCCTTGCCTGCTAGGTTTCAGTCCAGCCACTCTTTTCTCCCAATGTGCCTGTAAATTTGGTTCCCTTGGTTCACTTTCCTCAGAGAATAAACCTCCTGTCTCAGCAGGAGTAGGTGGGTGTGGAACCCAGGTCAGAGGGCTCCTTGTACAGATGTTTACACCATGTGCTATTTCCAGCAACCCCCTCTCCTCGCCGCCTGGGTGGAGGATCCACAGGCTACAGTACCTGTCACCTGCAGTTCCCAAGCCTTCCTGGATTTGCTTCTCATTGTTCTCTCTTCCACCGGCCTTAAGTCCCACCCTCTCTGGCCCTGATGTAAATTTCCCATTCATTTACCTGCTTCCTGCTTTCATGTTGTGAATTGGGGTTATAAATATCGTTTGCATCCCTATTTCCCTGTTCTCCTTGCTAAAACGTGCTTTTTGAGAAAAGTTGGGAGTGGGAAAGCTTCTACTCCAGTATCTTAAAACTAGGACTCCCTGGTGTATTTTTTTAAATTAGAAATTTAAAAATAAAATGTAACAGGGCATTCATTCTCTGCACTCATGCCTGCTTTGAAGGGATTTATCATGCGGCCTGGCCCCAAAGTTTAAGTACAGCAGCTCCTTTCTTCCTAAAATCCAGGCACGAAGTGGCCTGCGGGGCTGTGGGGCTGTCTCCCCGGGATGCAGGAACAGTTAGATCTGAGAGGCTCAGCATGGATGGGGACCTTGATGGGCACACATTGTGGATGGGTGGTTGGCAGACACCATCTGGAGCTGGCAGCCTGCGGGTCACTCTGGCGATGACCGATGCCTTAACAAGCTCTCCTGGACAGGCACAGCATCCACCGGGCTCCCGGGTCCCCAAAAGCTGTTCTGTGGAGTGGCCTTTCTCTGGTCCACTGACCGTGGCTGACTCTGCGGCTGCCCACAGAAATGGGCTCAGGTGCTTAGGTCACGCCCAGCCAGTGCTGCTTCTCTGACCCTCCCCATGTCCCAGTTGAGCTCCTGTCCTCACTGGGCAAGGTGCCATGGGACCCCTTCTAAGGGTGACACCCTCTCTTAGTTTCCTGTGGCTGCCGTAACAAATCACCATGAACTTGACTGCTTAGAACAACAGAAGTGTATTTTCTCACAGTTTTAAAGTCCAAAAGTGTGAGATCCAGGTGTGGGCAGGGCTGTGCTCCCTCCAGAGGCTCTGGAGGAGAATCCTTCCTGCCTCTTCTGGCTCTGGTGGCTCTGGTGTTCCTTGGCCCCAATTTCTCCATTTTCACAGGGCCTTCCCCTCCTGCTCCCCTTGTAAGTCCTCTCTCTTCCCCCTCTGTAAGGACACTACTTGTGGATTTAGGGCCCACCCAGGCAGTCCAGGATAATCTCATCTCAACTTTTTTTTTTTTTTTTTTTTTTTTGAGATAAAGTCTCACTTTATTGCCCAGGCTGGCACAGTGGCATGATCTTGGCTCACTGCAACCTCCTCCTCCCAGGTTCAAGTGAATCTCGTGCCTCAGCCTCCCAAGTAGCTGGGATTACAGGCGTGTGCCACCACGCCTGGCTAATTATTTGTGTTTTTAGTAGAGACGGGGTTTTACCTTGTTGGCCAGGCTGGTCTCAAATTCCTGACCTCAGGTGATCCACCCACCTCGGCCTCCCAAAGCGCTGGTATTACCAGCGTGAGCCACCGCGCCCAGCCTTAACATTCTTAATTACACTGCAAAGACCCATTTTCCAAATATGGCCATATTCTAAGGTTCAGGGGTTAGAACATGGATTTACCTTTCTGGGGTCACCATTCAATGCATGGCACCCTCTAAACTCCTGACACATCCTCCTTTCAGCCTAATCCCTGCGGAGGGAGTTTTCTGCAGAGTCTCGCTGATGACTGTGAGGGAAACAGCCACCTTGTTGGATCTCCAGGGGGCCATTCTGCTCCTGGGCACTCACAGGTGGGATAGTCAACGGTATGAAGGGGTGGCTTCTCATTTGCGTTCATTTAGCAGATGTTTACCCTCCGTGTGGCACAGAGCAGGTGCAGAGTGGTGGAGCAGCTTCTCTTCAAGGTGTATCTGTTTTTCCCGTAGGATGGTGCCACTGCCTGAATCAATCTTCAGGCTCATAAACCCTCTGCTGGACCGTACGCTGGTCTCGGTCCGTCCTGGGGCTGGTCTTCCTCTGGGGTTGACCAGCTGTGTGGCATGGCCACACTCCCCTCACCCCATGAACGACTCTTTAAACACCCAGTCCCTGGTGACAAAGCAAGAATTCGGTGCCCCTCCTGGGTGAGCATTTCACAGGGCAGAGCTGTACTCCAAAGAAGAGGCCAGCATGATCATTTTCAGCGGTGTGTAAAGTGAGATGGGATCGTTTTGGCGGGGTGGGGGTGGGTGGGTATGTACTACTGAAGTTGAGGTAATAAAAATACACATGAACCTTTAAAAGGAATAGTAAAAATAAATGAGCAAAGGCAGAGCAAAAACTAGATAAAGGAAAGGGGTTGGGGGAGAGTGTACCAGAAACACTGTATTTGTCCTCAAAAGTGCTAACATTTTCTGTTTGGAGCCTGTTGCCTAGTGAAATTCCACAACCGGGGCGTCATTCCTGCTGCGTGCAGGCTTCTCCAGAAGCCTCATGAGACCAAGGGCTTCTACTATTTTAATATATGGGTCAATGGAAAACAGTTGGAAATCTGGTAGTTGGTTAAAATTTCACTGGCCAGGCCCTTGTTTGAATAGACACATTTATAATTCAGTTAATGCTCTAGTAAAATTACACCAAGAGGTGGCTAGAAAATGTAAGGATTTTTTTTTTTTTTTTTTTTTAAATTTTGGAGGAGAGGAGAAGAGGAGGGGTTGGAAATGTCCAGCTGGGAAGGCACTGAAAGACCCTGTGGCTCACCTCTCCCTTGTTGGTGAGCCAGGGGACAGAACTGAGACCTGTCCTCAGGTCTTCTGGCTCCAGCTTCTGTCCCACTTCCCTGGCAGAGGTCCCGACTCTGCAAATGTGTTTTGCTTCAGAGAAAAAATTTGCTCCGACATTTAAAAATTCAAATCTCACAAAAAAGGTGGAATTTCTAGCTCCTCTGAAAATGTTGGAAGTTCTGCTGGCTGTGACGCTGTCCCTGTAAGGGTGGGCCAGCACAGCCATGTGGAAGCCAGGGGACCACCGCCCGCCTGCCCTGGGGCCCCATGGGATTCGAGTCCTGTGGCGGCGCGGCAGAGGAAAGTTGCTCACCCTTAGTTCGGCTGCACCTCACCCGGCAAAGACGGCCCCTATAGGTCCTAAAGGGGCGAGGGACGCAGCCAGGGAAGCTTCTTGCAGACTCTCAGGTCTCTGAAGTCATTGTTGACTCCCAGGGGCCTGACCCCCATGTGCACGCCTTTGTTTATTATCTCCCGGGGTGCTGTGGCAGCACATGGGGCACAAGGAAGGAGGGCTCTGGAGTACCCCTGAATATGGCCATTACTGGCATCGTGAGCCCCTCCCACCACTTCCTGCCACCCCTACTCGCTTTCTAGCCGCACGGAAATGTTTGTGGTTCTCTGCATCCACCACAGGGTTCCAGGGCCCACGTCGTGGCTCTCACAGTCCGCTCGGCTGGGATGTCCTGCCCCCGCATGGCTGCTCCATTTGAATAACTCCTGCACATCCTTCCAGACCCAGACCAGGTGTCTTCTTCTCCAGGAAGGCTTTTGTGACCCCAGCTGACCAGACTGAATTAGACCTTCAGGGGCGGAGCTGGGGAAAGGGTGGGGGGTGGTGGGGGAGGGGAGCTAGCAGTTTCAATAAGCACCCCCAAGTGGCTCTGACAGGCAGCCAGGCTTGCCAGCACTGCTGTGTTCAAAGCATCCTACAAAGGCCGTGCTTATTTATTTACTTTTGTAAGCTTCATCAGTTCTTCCAATTTTCACCCTGAAAATGATCCTTCAACCGCAGCCTCTGGGTAAGACACCCTGAAACGGACATGCCTAATGTGAAACATAGGTGCTTGATTGAGTTGGGCTATGATCATCTGCAGAAGGTTGAGTAAAAGGGTGTCCAGTGTGTTATTTGTAGCTCAGAGAGACAAGCTGCTGGCTACAGTGGTAAGAACTGATGTCTCCTCCAGGTGCTTCTGATGGGCCAGGTATGTTCCAATTCTTTTAAGTGTTATGCACACGGTGCACTCTGCACTGCACCCTTACGTGCAAGTGTGACTATTATCCTTCTTTTACAGAGAAAGACAGTGAGACCTGGGGAGGTTGAGTACTTGGCGCCGGGTTACTCATCACACCTGAGATTTGATCCAGACCCTTTGGCTTACACATGTCTTAGGGTCTGGCTCCCTGGAAACAGTGCCTGAGCAAATTCTCAGTGCAAGTGACTGATCAAGGGATGCCCGTGCTGTGGGAGAAGATAGTACAGGAGGGAGGGGAGCAGGAGAGGTTGGGGAGAAAGTGGGGCAAGGGGTGTGCGGGGGAAGTGCAGCTGAGCTGGCTCTCACGGAGCTCAGGAGCATTCACTAGGTTTGCCCCATCGTGCTTGGCACCCTTGCCTCTGCCAGTCTTTGGCTTTGGGCCTTCCCTGGAGGGGGACATACTTCTTGGGACCGCTGGGGAGAGGCTGCTGTTGCTCAGGAATGGTTCTCCAGGGAAGGCTACCTGTGCAAGTGCTTAGTAGCACCTGCAGCAGCTGGGAGATGGGCTCTCCCATGGACAAGGAATCCTAGGGGCTGGAGGGAGAGTAACCAATGATATGGCTGTCAGAGCCCTCATCCTTAGCTATGATACAGAATGCAGAGCTGTAAGTGATCCCGGCAGCTCTCAGCCTGGCCCAGACAATTCTTGAAAGGGAATGTTCCTGGGCTTTTTTTCCCCTGTGATCCAGAATCTCCACTATGGTTGCCATCAATAGACACGATTACCAGGCACCTCTCTCTGGCGGTACCTGGATGGGCTTCCTTCCTTGGGAGTCTGAAGGTGGCAAAAGGGTGCAGAGGATATCCTGAGAGTTCAAAGCCCTTTGCCTGCATTGAGAGTCACACGCAGGCGTCTGTGTTCTGCACCTTTAGCCCGTGGCACAGTCTGGCACATGGTAGCTCTCAGGGACAGCTTAGTGGCATGAATGAATGAGTGAAGCAATGATGCCATCAACCTTATTACCACCAAGTTCCTGGACATGCTGCTCTCCAGAAGGCCTGCTGGGCAAACTCAAGGCCTCGTTATCTTCTCCTTCACCATCTCTCTAAGAAACAGGCTTGCAGCCCACTCGCCACCCCTCCCAGAGTTTGGTTGGCAGATTTGATGCAGGTCTTGGGTGTCTGTGCAAGTGATCATGTGTGTTTCCTGGGGATGCAGACTGCCAACGTGCAGGTGAGAAGCCACGGGTTAGTTCTCCAATGCCCAGTGACCCTACTCCGGGCTGGAGAGGTGAGTCGAGGAGACAGCGAGGTAGGGATGCTCATGCATGGTTACCGTTACTGTTTATAGCTTCTCGGCCATTTGTGGCTGCAGCCAGTGGAAAAAGGACTTCACCATTGCTTATAAACCATGAATCAGTGGCCGCCTTTGCTAACGGCTTCCTTGGTGAGTATCTCATTCACTTTGCCCCTGAGGGAGGATTGGGGGGTAGCTGGAACAAGGTGTGTCTGTGCCATTTCCTGTGAACGGTTGCCTGGCAGTCGTCTGCTCATCAACCCCAATGCAGCGCTCTGACCCCTCCCGGTCTGTGGCCGAGGTGGGTGGGTGGGAGGTGAGCCTGGCTCCTCTGCTCGCCTGCCTCCCTACTTACTCACTGCCATGTCATCTACCCGGGCCTGTCCCCGCCCACTTGCCGATGGCATCCCGGACCTGGGACAGCCTGGCAGGGAGCCCATGTTTCTGTTCTTCCCTTTCCCTTCCCTAGAACTTTGTTTATCTACCCCAGAGAGCCAGTATTCCCTCCTGCAGGGGCTCATCCTCCCACAGTGCTGTGGTCAGCAGGGGGCTGGACATAGAGAGGTGAAAGCTCATGTCCTGTCTGTGAGAGGCACATGGTCTTATCACAGTGTGCACAAGTGATGACACAGGGGTCGGGCACACTCCTGCTGGCAGCCCTGTTGCAGGAGGGCATCACTCTGGGGTGTCAAGGACGGCTGCACAGCGGAAGTGATTGTTAAGTGTCTAGGTGGAGAAGAGGGAGTGGATGTTCCAGGCAAAGAGAACAGTATGAATGGCTGTGAAGTTCCAAGGCTCTTTATTTGTTACATGTGCTAAAACATTCTGGGGCCTTCAAGTCTCTTCTACTTACTCCTCTCAACCAATCTCCGTGATAACCCTGGGAGGCCAGAAAGATGAGGACATTATTGTCATTTCACCACCGAGAAATTGGAGGTCAGATGGAGTAGCCAACAATCCACATCCTCTCCTTCAGACCAGTGACAGACCCCAGCCTGCAGTGTGCCCCCCACTTCTCCATTGCTGGGTCAATGCACAAGATACATGATTTCATTTCATTTCATTCCATTTCACTTTGTCTCATCTCACTTTATTCCCCTTGCCTCCTGCTCCCCAGCTCTAGGCAACTACTGACCTTTCTGTCTTTATAGGTTTGCCTATTCAAACATTGCATAGGAATGGAATCATAGAACACATGATATTTTGTGACTGACTTCTTTCACTTGGCATGTTTCCGAGGTTCATCCATGTTGTAGCATGTATCAATACTTCATTCTTTTTAATAGATGATTAATCCATTGCATGGATATAACACATTTTGTTCATTCATCACTTGATGGACATTTGGGTTGTTTCTACTTTTTGCCTATTATGAACAATGCTACTAAAATAAACATTTTTTTTTGTTTTGCTTTTGTGTGGACATTTGTTTTCAATCCTTTTGAGTGTATACCTAAGAGTGGAATTGTTGGGTCATAGGATAACTCTATGTTGATCCTTTGGAGGAACTGCCAGAATGTTTTTTGAGGTGACTGCACCATTTTACATTCCCACCAGCAGTGTGTGGGAGTTCTACTTTCTCTGTATTCTCATTAATACTTGTTATCTAAGTCATCCTAGGGAATTGGAAGTGATAGTTCTTTGTGGTTTTGATTTGCCATTCTCTGATGACTGGTGACATTGGGCATCTTTTCATACACTTTTTAGCCATTTGTATATATCCTTTGGAGAAATGTCTGTTTAGGCACTTTGCCCATTTTACAAATTGGGTTTTAATTTTTTTTTTGAGTTGTGAGAACTCATGATATATTCTAGATACAAATCTCTCATGAGATATGTGATTTGCAAATATTTTTTCCCATTCTGTGGGGTGTCTTTTCACTTTCTTAAAAGTGTCTTTTGAAACACAATAGTTTTAAAACTTGATGAAGTCCAATTTTTCTATTTTTACATTTGTTGCTTTTTTTGTGTGTCATATCTAAAAAAAAAATCCATTGGCTAATCTAAGGTTGTGAAGATTTACCCCTATATTTATTTATTTCTAGGAGTTTTATTGTTTTAATTCTTGTGGCTAGGTTTTTTTTTTTTTTTTTTTTTTTTTTGGACAACATCTTGCTCCATGGTCCAGGCTGGAGTGCAGTGGTGTGATTACAGTGCAGCTTCAACCTCCTGGGCTCCAGCTCCTCCTGCCTCAGCCTCCTGAGTAGCTGAAACCACAGGTGTGTGCTACCATGCATGGCTAATTTTTTTAACTCTTTTGTAGAGACATGGTCTCACTATGTTGCCCAGGCTGGTCTCGAACTTTTGGGCTCAAGTGATCCTCCCACCTTGGCCTCCAAAATTATTAGGATTGTAGAAATGAGCCACTGCATCAAGCCACATTTAGGTCTTTGATTCATTTTGAGTTAATTTTTGTATATGATGTGAGGTAGGGATCAAAGTTCATTCTTTTGGATGTGGATATCTAGTTTTCCCAAGAATGATTGAAAAGACAACTGTCTCCCTTGGAGTTGTTTTAGTGCCCTTGTTGAACATAAATGTAAAGGTTTACTTATCAATTAAACATAAATGTAAGAGTCTATTGCTAAGACTTGTTAGATTCATTAATCTATATGTCTATCCTTATGTAAGTCCCATATGCTCTTGATTCCTGTTGGTTTGTAGTAAGTTTTGGAATCAGAAAGAGTGAGTCCTTCAGCTCTATTCTACTTTTACATGATATTCTGGGTACCTTGCAAATTTTAGAATAGGTTTGTCAAGTTCTACAAATAAGTTAGCTCTTTTTTTCCTTGTTGTAGATCCAAATTTCTGACATCCTGATCATCTTAAGCCCAAGGAATAAGCTCAGAATGGCAATGGAAGAAGTGTTAAGAACGTCAGATGCTAGGTCAGGTGCAGTGGCTCATGCCTGTAATCCCAGCACTTTGGGAGGCTCAGGGGAGTGGATCACTTGAGCTCAGGAGTTTGAGACCAGTCTGGTCAACATGGTGAAACCCTATCTCTACTAAAAATACAAAAAAATTAGCTGGGTGTGATGACCCATCCCTGTAGTCCCAGCTACTCTAGAGGCTGAGGCAGGAGAATCGCTTGAATCCAGGAGGTGTAGGCTGCAGTGAGCTGAGATTGGCCCACTGCACTCCAGCCTGGGTGACAGAGTGAGATTTTGTCTAAAAAAAAAAGTCAGATGCTATAGAGACAGAGGCATGGGAAGCATAGTCAAGAGGTGAGGGAGTGGTGCAAAGTGAGGGACGCCAATGAGCATGGGCCCTGCCTCCTGTCTGGGTGCCTCCTTTCTGGGTTGTAAGTGGATTCGGGGTGCCGACAATCCCCAGAGTCCCATAGGGCTGCTCAGCAGGCTTTGCAAAAAATTCTTACCAAGCTAGGGACACATTTGGGTTCATTTGGGGCTAATAGGATAAAATAATTTTGCCCTCAACCCTGTCTTTATTCTGCCTGTAACTTTTAAATCTGAAACTTGAGTTTCGTATGTGTTTAGTATCTTGGAGACTTGTGATCTCAAGCAACTGTATAGAAGCTTCAACTGTTTGCATCTTGGATACGGGCTGAGGGCTGGAAAGCCAACAAGGACAAAAAGGCCAAAGAAGCCTATTTATTTCCCCATGAACATTGCAGGGATGTGACTCAGTGTCACTTAGGTGATGTGCATGACATGAGGGAAAAACCAAGGCTGATTTACAATATGGAAGAAGCCTCATCATAGTGTGTCTTCTACCAAAGATCAAAATAGTAAAAAAAAAAAAAAAAAAAAAAAAGTAAAAACATTTCGAGGCTGAAAATAGGCAGAATAGAGAAAAAGTCAATGTTCTCCTCAGGAAGTTTGTGGTTAAGGGCTACAGAGTATGCAGCAGCCCACATGGAGAACCACAGAAAGATTAGAAGGTCATCAAGAGAGCTGGGACTGGCAGAGCTGGGAGCTGGAGGCTGAGGCTCTGCAGTGGATTCAAGCGATTCCCCTGCCTCAGCTAGACCTTCCTGTGCCAGTCATGGTCTCTTCTTGCCTCAGTTTCCTCATCTGTAAGATGAAGATTTGCACTAGATGCTCTCTAAGGAGGCTTTCAATGATGAAATTTTTGAATTCTGTGGATTGACACATTTTTGTGTGACATGAAGTTCTCCTGTTGCACCAGTGATTCAAAGAGACTCATGGGAAAGAGGAGGCTGAGGACATTCATCAGACAGAAGACTGAATAGAGAACTCAGCACTTGCTTCCTTTGCCACCTGCCAGCATCCAATCGGATTGTGAGGAGAAATGGTTTTTGTTGGCAAAGCATTTGTTCAATGCTAGGAATTGAGGAAGTTTGATTTTCTCCAGCTCCTTTACAGAATAATCCCAGTAAATGCCCTGATATTTTAAGAGGAGGGAGAGGGATGGAGAATTGAGAAAGAGTTATGAATGGAGGAAGGATACACAATGACTGCTTGGGGCTGTGGGGCTCTCTGCCCAGGCCCATCTGAATCTCAAGGACCTTTATGACTGAACTCTAGGTCTGTTCGAAGTCTGTCTTCATCTTCCCTGCCTGGGAGTTTGTGCAGGGCTCAGCTGTCTGGGTTCAAATCTCAGTTTTATCACTTATTAGAACAGTGAGCTTGGGGAGATTTCTTAACTGCTCCAAGCCTCATTTTCCTCATCTGCAGATGTCAGTGGTGACAAGAGTGTCTCATGGTGTTGTGGTGAGGTTAGAGAAGGCAAAGCATGTGATGTCCCCAGCATTGAGCCTGCACTCAGTGCTGATCATTGCCACTTGAGGGAGATGGTGGGGCCCCCCACAGAATGCACAGAGCCTATAGCAGATGAGGCTTCCTGACCTTGGGGCCACTTTCCAGAGAGTGGGGCTCCTCCATGATGATGAGTCAGGGAGGCACCTGGTGGCAGAGAAGTAGTTGGCATTGTTGGGTAGTGAAGAACACCAACACCAAAACCGAACCTCAAACCAGAAACAAGACCCGAAACTCAACTTGCCTGCTGTCCTCCCATTAACCAAGCAGATCAGAGGGGACAGAACTGCATCTTTTGAAGAGACTCGCAGCCATGCAGGAACTTTAGGGACTGGGATGGATAGCCACCTTGGAGGAGATGAGTGTAGGACATCATATCAAAGGGTTGAACCGAAGCCACCCCAGAATGGCTGAGGGGCCACTGTGCTGCTCTACATGACCTTTCACAGCCAGAGAAGAGACACCACTGGAACCCAGTGGTAAGGCATGTGGGAGGGGCTGCTTGGCACAACCTCATAGACATCTGGAAGAACAAGTGTGGGGACTGACATTAACACTAATGAGGCATGAATTGGGGGTTTGCAGCTGCTGAGTCCTAACTCCCTTGGAGCTATGTAATGTCCATGTCTCAGAAGTGGGAGTGAACAACAATGATTCCTTGGCCTGCCCACCATTCAGGACTCATAAAGCTCATCCCTAACGTCCATCTTCAGAAGAATGAGGGCCAGTGAGACATGACCTGGCCTCACATCTCTGAAGGATGGTTCTTAGAGCAAGCATGGCCTTGCTCTCCTCCCCTTCCACAGGGATGGCTGTGACTTTTGTATACTCTGGCTCATTTCTGTTTTGAACTTGTTAAATTTTATCAACAGCTACCTACAGAAGATTTGTTCATTATACCTTTTCTTGGCCACCATATTTTTTTAATGGTAAGTTAAATCAAAAGAAGTCTTAAATGGTATTGTGATATGTAGATTCTTTGGAAAGTTATTACGAAGTAGAGTGTCAGGTGATATGTGAAACACCTAGTAGAATCATTTCTTTCTTGCCCTCTCTTTCTTCCTTTCCTTTCTCTTTCTCTTTTTCTTTCTCTCTCTCTCTCTTTCTCTCTTTCTTTCTTTCTTTTAGATGGAGTTCTGTTCTTGTTGCCTAGGCTGGAGTGCAATGGCACGATCTCTGCTCACTGCAACCTCCGCCTCCCAGCTTCAAGCGATTCTACTGCCTCAGGCTCCCAAGTAGCTGGGATTGCAGGCACGTGCCACCACATGTGGCCAATAATGTTTGTTTTTTAGTAGAGACGGGGTTTCACCAAGTTGGTCAGGCTGGTCTCGAACTCCTGACCTCAGGTGATCCACCCGCCTTGGCCTCCCAAAGTGCTGGGATTACAGGGATGAGCCACTGCACCCGGCCCAAGTAAAATCATTTCTTTTAGAAAATAAGGGCTTTTACTAGACTTTTAGATTTAACTGGAAGTTTCAAAGAGCTCAATCCAGATCTTGGGGTGCAGATTAAAAGCGAAGAGTAGAATTAGACCTTAAGAGGCACAAGACTGAATGTATTTTAGGAAAAGAGAGGATGTGGAAAGAGAAGATCCTCATATTTTAGGAAACTGTCTTCCACCATCTTTGCAGTACACAACTGTTGCCATGGTACTACTAACCTCGTCTGTTAGTGAGCTCTGCTGTGATAACAACCCCCAAGTCTCAATGGCTTTGAACACTGAACATTTCTTTCTTCCTTATGTTACACAAAAAGTGGCTATGGATTTGCCAACAGCTGGGCTGGTGCAGCTGGACTCCAGGAATCCAGTATTCTGGAAAAACAGCTCCTATTTTGTATGTGCTCATTTTGTAGCATGTAGAAAGGAGAGTTAGGGAGTCACAGAAATTTGTAGTGCGTTTCTCATATATCACATTTTCTCAAGTTCCATTGGCTCAAGCTAGTCACATGGTCAAGGCTGGCAGTACGATGAAGAATTAAAATCTGGGCCAGGCGTGGTGGCTCATGCCTGTAATCCCAGCACTTTGGGAGGCTGAGGCAGGTTGGAGGGTGGATCACCTGAGGTCAGGAGTTTGAGACCAGCCTGACCAACATGGAGAAACCCCATCTCAACTGAAAATATAAAATTAGCCAGGCATGGTGACACATGCCTGTAATCCCAGCTACTTGGGAGGCTAACACACGAGAATTGCTTGAATCTGGGAGATGGAGGTTGCAATGAGCCAAGATCGTGCCATTGTATCCCAGCATGGGCAACAAGAGTGAAACTCTGTCTCAAAAAAAAAAAAAAAAAAGACTTAAAATCTGCATAAAGGTGGGTTCAGTAAATCAATGGTGATTAGAGGGAATGTATAATCTTCTACCAGGCAGGAGCTGCATATTAGAGGAACAATCATACCCTCCGCCACACCCAGCAGGTTGTCCTTTCTTTCCTGTAAACAGGGGAAAAGTCACAGATACTGGAAATTTCAGATTGGCTTCGCATGGTGGATGGGACGCTCACCAGACTGCATCCCTACAATTAATATAGTGCCTACTGCGTAAAAGGTGTGTTGAAAGAGTTAAAGAATCATGGAACACAGACACAGTTGAGATGATCATGCGTCCTGTTCTTTAGTAGTTGTTTTATTTGTGCTGTCTCAGATTTTAAAACACAAAAGCCGCAGTTAATTTCATTCACAAAATATGGTACGTCTGGGGAGCAACTCTCCAAATTATCTTTTGGATTTCTTTCCTAAGCAGGAAAATTTCCTGGGAACACAGAATGGCTGCTCGTTTAGGATTAATGAAAAGCAGATATTTATAGTTTAGTCTTCAGAACCTTCCCTAACTAAGCCCCGTGTCTTAAAAGAATGATGAAAAACACCTTTGGAAGGTATATTGGCATGGCACAGCTAAAACTTCCAGTACATGTAAGTACCAGGAATGACCTGTGAACAGCATGGATCTCCTTGGCAGGCAGTTCTAGTCCATAGGCAGTGTCCCAAGCCACTCCACAGTCTCTTCAAATCACCAAGGATGGGATTTGCTTCTCAGTTTGTGATGAGGTTGGAGTTGTTTCAGACAACACAATCTATCTGTTTTACTTATGACTAAGGGACTCAGTAGAATAAGAACAGATGAGAAAAAGGCATTTTAAAAGAAAGGTCTTCTTGCTTCAGCTTCCTATAGGGCAAATCCTTAAAACCGAGACATCAAGAGGGAAAAATATGCCTTGGAGACTGCACACAATTTCTTTCTACTGCTGTTTTGAAGGGTATGGTGGATTTCAAGAACGTGCCAGTCCTTTGCTTTTTTTTTCTTTCTGTTTTAAAATGGTAAAAAGGACATGTGTATATAAATTTATGTCAGAAAATTTTAAACTTTAAGCCCAAAATTCCATCTCTCCAAATTGTAAAGTAGTGCTTGGGAACAAATGAACTTGATGCTGTTGCTAGGACCCTTTCCCCCAATTTCCACCCTTTGATCATCTTCAGAAACTTTGAAAATGAATTATTTGACAGGGAGCTACATTTCAAAAAATTTTTGTCTTGATTTTCTCTTTCTTTTCAAAAGGGATTAAAAAAATAAACCACAATCCAGCAACCCTCTGTCTTTCCTGAAGCCACTTTCAATTCTTTTCACTCTTTCTTCTGTCATTTTCCTCCCTGTGAAATGCTTATCCTGCTCATCTCAGCTTCTCCAGTTATAAATATCTCTGACTTCCTTCTATGGGAATGAGCATTTCCTTGTCTTATGTCAGCCATTCCTCTCTCCCTGATAATTGTATCACAAGTGTTGTTTAAAGAATTCTTCAGTGTTTACATGATCACGAGAGCTAAAACGACCTCTTTGGTTTGTTTGCTTGTGTGTGTGTGTGTGCGTGCGTATATATATACACACATACACACACACACACACACACATATATATATAGAGAGAGAGAGAGAGAGAGAGAAAGGGAGAGAGAGACTCCCAGCCTCCAGAACAGTAAGAAAATAAGTTTCTATTGTTCTAGGTGACCCTGTTTATAGCAGGTTGTTAACAGCAGTCCTAGCAAACTAACACAGAGATTGTGTGTGCCCACTGCTGCCCAGGATGTTGGCCAGTGGGGCAGGGGCTCGGCGGGAAGCACTTTCCCGAACCCCCTCCACTTCCGGGGAAGCACTTTCCCGAACCCCCTCCACTTCCGGGGAAGCACTTTCCCGAACCCTCTCCACTTCCGGAGAAGCACTTTCCTGAACCCCCCTCCACTTCTGCGCCTGCTGTAGGTCTCCCCAGGCCCTGTTCTGTGCTTGTTGTCCCCGGGTCTGGAGCTTGTCTGGTTTAATTGCTCTTGAAATTAATCCCAGGGTGAGGAGGGAGGAGTGGTCAGCGTGGGGTGGGGACCTAGGGACTTAAGTCCTCCCTACTGACACTCCCAACTCATCCCTGTGTTTTCAGCCTCAGCTCAGTCTTGGATAATAACGGGAGCCTCCAGTTCCTGAGCGATCTGTTATCACTGCAGATCGGATTTCCAGTTTACACGTTCCTCAGGGCTTCCTTCCAGGTGGAAGTGAGGGCGCCCTCTCCTGGCGTCCCCAGCATCCGCCCGTCCCTTCCCGGCTGGCCCCTTAACCCCGGTTCTCCACAAGTCTGCAATGAGATCCTTGAGGTCCACGCCTGCTTCATCTTGGCATCACCTCCACTTCCTAGGGCAGGGCTTCCCCACACAATAGCCCCTCAGTCACATTTGTTGAATAAGTGAAGGAATGAAGGAGTTGAGATGACTTTGAAGCTAAAATGAGTAGACATCTGACTTTGTGCCTAAGAGAAAATTCTTCCTAAGGCTAAGATTGTTAAATAAAGGAACTGGTCCACCCATCCTTTACACATGGAAATTTATATTTCAAACTGAAAAAAGCCAAATTGGCACTTTGGTGTCGTCCTATAATTATAAAACCAAACATCTCCTTGCTAAAATTTTTGAATTCCAATCAACTGCAAAAAGTTTCTTGGATCTTCTCACATTTGGGTTTGACAGCCTTAAAATTAATCAGCTGAGCATGGTTTATAGCTCACAAAAATCTAGGGAAAATGCTTTTTTTTTTTTTTTTTTTTTTTTTTTTTTTTTTTGAGACAGAGTCTTGCTCTGTCACCCAGGCTGGAGTGCAGTGGTGCAATCTTGGCTCACTGCAACCTTCACCTCCAGGGTTGAAGCGATTCTCCTGCCTCAGCCCTCCTGAATAGCTGGGATTACAGGTGCGTGCCACCACACCTGGCTAATTTTTTTTTTGTATTTTTAGTAGAGAGGGGGTTTCACCACATTGGTCAGGATGGTCTCGAACTCCTGATCTCATGATCTGCCCGCCTCCGCCTCCCAAAGTGCTGGGATTACAGACGTGAGCCACCGCACCTGGCCAGGAAAATGCTATATATTTTAACTAGGCAATTTTACACCGATTTTTCCTAGAGCCACCTAAAAGCTGGCACATTCTCTTTAATGCAATTTTCTCATCCTCCTCAAATGTCTGGGTTCACATGTCCCCCCAAAATTAATCATTCAAGATGAATATAAAATTGTTTGTTAGACTTTTCTTCACAAGAATGTTTATTTTCATAAGGTGTTTCCCATACACTCAAAGACTCACTTTAGGACCCCCAGTCCTTGCCCATGTCTCCCTGGGTTGATGCTTTAGGAAACATATTTGGCATCTACTTTATATTTCAGGCTTTTGTGCTACTGAGAGGCAAAGACTTCCCTTCCTGCCTGTTTTACTTACTTATTTATTATTTTTTTTGAGACTGAGTTTTGTTCTTGTTGCCCAGGCTAGAGTGCAATGGCATGATCTTGGCTCACTGTAACCTCCACCTCCTGGGTTCAAGCGATTCTCCTGCCTCAGCCTCCCGAGAAGCTGGGATTACAAGCTCCTGCCCCTACACCCAGCAAATTTTTGTATTTTTAGCAAAGATGGAGTTTCACCATGTTGGCCAGGCTGGTCTTGAACTCCTGACCTTAGGCGATCCACCCATCTTGGTCTCCCAGTCCTGCCTGTTTTGATGAGAAAAGTGTTTTTAAGAAAAGTCAAGGAAAATCTAGAATAGCTACACTTTCCACAGCAGAAGAAATTGTGGAATTACAGTGGGAATAAGTGTAATGGCTTGACTGATCTGCTAGTCCAGGACTTATTTCAGAAATGTGTCTTCTTTGAACAGATTGTATTAGTGCATCAGGCAGGACTTCTTTGGTTGTAAGTGTTGGGAACTTAACTTGAACTAGTATAGAAAGGATGTCTGGAATCAGGAAGCCGGTTGCATTCTCTTTCTCTCCTCTCCACTTCTCTCTGCTTTGCTGTCCTTGGCTGGCTTCCTTCAAATGGTAGCAAATATGGCAGCTCCTGGTATTATCAGAGAGGGCTCAAGACTGGCTGGCTCTAAGATGAAAGCAGGCAGACCTGGGGATGAGCTCACCAACTCTGGATCACCCGGTAGAGGAGATGCTAGAAGGTTCTTCTGGAAGATGGCAGCTCTCATTTGAACCCCTGGTCAAAGTAGGGGATGGACATTCCTGAAATAAGAGAAGTGTTGGTCTAGACACATGGCCCAACAGCTCTCTGTGCATGGCTGGCACTACGTTTTCCTTCATAGCCTGGTATGTTTTAGTAGCATAAAGTGAAGTGCTATTTGGTTTTACTCTCAAAAATTGCGGAAACAGCATCATTTGTGCAGTAGAATAGAGTAGGAAACATTCACACCAACATGTCCATATGAAGTGCTTAGGGAATGGGGAGGGGCAGCTGGTCCATCCTTGTTCCTGAGCCTGGGTCTGGGTGCGTCTGAATCTAGAGGTGGGAGCTTTGAAATGTGCAGATTGGGGCAGGGAAAGAAGTTGAGGCTGAAAATGAGGCAGAGACGAATATGGTTGATGCAGCCCAGATCCCTGGGGGGTTATTGCTGGATGATTCTGGACATTATTGAGCACAGCTACCACTCACTCTGCAGAAGAGAAAACCGAGTTGCAGGAACCTTAGCTGACGTGTCCAAAACCTGTGGTGAGTTAGTAGCAAAGAAGGCACTAGGGCCTCATTCCCAGAGATCTGCTCAACTTTCCATTCTTAAAACAGGCACAGGGATGGAATGAAAAACCCCAGTTGCCCTCTGGCTGTGGGGTCATTGGAAGCCTCAAGTCCTCTTCCTTGGTTGGGCTTCTAATCCTTCTCGTCTTGAAACAGGCCTAGTTGCCTCAGTGGAGCATTTTACTTTAAGCTGATTTTAGAATCTCACATACCTCTTCTTCAATAAGATGATACTCCAGCCTCACTGCAACAAGCAAATCTATTAACCTGATCGCAGATCCATCACCGGGAGCTGGTTGGGAGGGTGAGAAGAGTGGACTTGAGCTGGCCCTCCAGGAATAACTCACAGGACATCCCAGCAAGAACCCTCTGGTCCATTCTGGGAGGTGGGGAAACAGGAGCCTGTACTGGAGAGACTGAACTTAGGAATGCACTGCACAGCTGCAATCCAGGGTTTAGAGGATAAAGATGGAGGCACCCTTCAGCAACTGTCTGGATGCTGGGATGTGGGGTGTGGCAGACGCTGCTGCTGTGGCTGCAATTTCCCTTTGAGTCCCATAGACTGTGATGGAACCCGGATGCTGAGTCTGCTACACTGTCTGCCACTGCCTCTTAACATTCAGGAAACTGGAGTCTTCATATTGGCTTCTCTATGACTGTGTGTGTGTTCAAGTTCCTTCAAGCAGAGCCTGAGATGGGGTGCTGTGCAAGTGATTACTGAGGGAGAGCTCCCAGGGGAAACCTAGAAGGAAGGCAGGAAGGAGGACAAGGGCAGGAGAAGAAGCCAGGCAAGGGGTGGGTTCTGAGAAGTCAGGCTGGTCCCATGGGAGTGCTCTGCAGTGGGAATCCTCTTGCCAAGTTTTTCTGGCCCAGAGGCAATGGACTGGAGTGTCATATCCCACATTAGACATCACTGGTTGTGGGCCACCCCAAGGGAGATGGGCTATAACCCTGTACTAGTTATCAACTGCTGTGTAACAAATTGTCACAAACTTAGCAACTTACAACAACATGCATTTAATATCTTGGGTCAGGAGTTTGGGCCTGGCTTCGCTGGGTCCTCTGCTGGAGTCTCAGAGGCTAAAACCTCAATTTGGGAGAATACGTTTCTTTCTGAAACAGGCAATATTTTCAAAGCTCACGTAGATGTTGGCAGAAGTCAGGCCCTTGTGGTTGTTGAGTTGGGGTTACTGCTTGCTTGCTTGTTAGGAGCTGCTCTCAGCTCCCAGAGGCCCCCACATTTCCTTGCCATTGGCCCTCACAGGATGGCAGTTCACTTTGTCAAGACCAGTGTCTTAGTCCATTTGGATGGCTGTAACAAAATGTCATAAACTTGACTTAAACAACAGAAACTGATTTCTCATGTTTGGGAGTTTGAGAAGCCCAAGATCAAAGTGCCCGCAGATTCAGTGTCTGGAGAGGTCCTGCTTCCTGGCTCATGCACAGCACCTTCCCTCTGTGTCCTCACATGGTGGGAGGATGGAGCGGTCTCTGCGTGTCCTCTTTTATAAGGCACTGATCCCATTAATCAGTGGGATGATGATCTTCTCCTCTATGACCTAATAACCTCCCAAAGACCCCATCTCCCAATACCATCACTTTGGGGGTTAGAATTTCAACATATGGATTTTTGGGGGACCTGACATCCAGACCCCAGCAGTCAGCAAGATAATCTCTCCCTGCCGTTTCCTAGGACAGAGTCTTCCGTGATCCCTGGATGACTTCCCGCGACCCAACTGTAACCTAATCCAGGGAGGGATACCATTCATCTTTGTCATGTTCAAAGGCTGGAATCAGGGCTCAGCTTCCATTTGCACTCAAGAGGAGGGGATTACACAAGGGCTTGACTCCTGGGGGTCACCTTAGAATTCCACCCACCCTACACACCCCAATGTCTCCAGAAGAGACAATTCCCAGCATCCATGAACAGTCTCCCAGGAAAGGGCATGGGAGTGAACCACTAGCATTTGACTCTCATATGAAGGGGTTCTTGCAGAGGCACTCATGGGACCTTCCACACTGTCCTTGCCCACGGGAGAAAGGCCAGCCAAAGTCACAGAAAATCACCCTCCCTCAGGCCACCTTCCAGCCTGAGTATCTGGGTGGGGAAGCCTTATCCCCATCAGGGCCACAGCCACAAGGGAGCTTGGGAAATGGAGTTCTGAACTTGCTAACTTGTATAGTTAAGGAAAAGATATGGGAAGAAAATGGGAAGAGGTGCCAAGGGCCAGTTCAAGCCTGCAGTGAAGGGGAAACAGATTTAAGAGATTCTGTGACTTAATGAGGTCCCACTGACGGCCTGGCCTAGATCCAGGACTCGGGCCATTTAGGGCAGCTCCAACTTTTGAGGTTGTTTTCCTCCTGGGATCGGGTGGCAGAGAGGAACTGGAAATGTAAGTGGAAATCCACATACTGGTGACTAAGGAAGAAAGCTGCCATAGAACCCAAATTCTCTCTTGTTAGCATGAGAGAGGATTACCACGAGTTTCTGGAAGTTTCTAGAGCCATGGGCAGTGCTGAAGAGGATCTGGATCATCAATGATTAGGTGCAGCTAAATATTAAAGATTATGGTTTCCTACTGAATGGGAGCTTTTATTTCTTTAAATCTTGTTCTAAATGATTTCTTGCCCTTGCTATTTAAATATAGCCATCCATTGGTATCCATGGGGGATTGATTCCAGGATCCTCCATGGAGACCCAAATCCACAGAGGCCCAAATCCCTGAAATAAGGTGGTGTAGTATTTGCACATAACCTATGCACATCCTCCTGTGTACTTCAAGCCATCTCTAGATTACTTATAATACCTAATACAGTGTAAATGCCATGTAAACAGTTGTTATACTGTGTCATTTAGAGAATGATGACAAGGAAAAACATCTGTACATGTTCAGTACAGATGCAATCATCCACTTTTGAAAACCATTTTTGAACCACAGTTGGTTAAATCCATGGATGCAGAACCCATGGATACAAGGTCGACTGTAATAGAAACTTTCAATACCAAGAAATGCTTGTGCCTAGCGATTTTGCGAAAAAGAGTGTATTTGTATTTGAAAGAAACCATGGAGTGGAAACACCTAAAACGTGCTTGTTCAGTTAACCTCAGTTTGCTGAGCTGCTTGGAGCACGGGGTTGTAATCAAAGGTTGTCTTCTTTGCAGCAATGTTCTGGGAGAAATAGTCCTCCCTAGTGCTGAACTTGCAGACTCTAACCACGGGGGTGGCAGCAAGTATCCCAGGTCTCTGCAGGGGCTTGAGTCCATGCCTGCACTGTGCAGAGAGGATGAGGGCAGAGAACTGGATGCCCCTGGAGGGGCGTGTTATCCTTCTACATGGCATGCAGGCAGCGCGGTTCTATACTCGGAGCCTCTGCTCAGCACGTTTTCACCTAAGAACCCCATAATTCATGTTCCATCCTTGTTCCCTACCCCAGTGCTCTGCAAGTGAGCCCTTTGGTGCAGTGATGGGTTGGGCCCCTTTATGGGAGAGCAAGGGAGCCCTGGAGCTGCAGAGGGGGCAGCCGTTCTCTCCGGGGTACTGTCTTCTTTCTTCCCTAAATTGGAGGGAGATAATCCATGGAAAGGAGTTAATGATTTCTTCACTCTTCAAACTTGGTCCAGAAGGATCTCAAAGTCAAAAAGACCCTTTGGGATGTCTCTTGATATTTCACATTAATGGACTTTTCATAAGGACCACCTGATGGGAGAGCAGTGAGAAGTCTGGGGATGGCCAAGGCTGGAGTTGTCATTTGAGCTCTGATACTAATCCAGACCGGACAATGACAATGTCACTTACTCTCTTGGAACTTTCTTTCTTTTCTTTCTTTTCCTTCCTTTCTTCCTTTCTTCCTTCCTTCCTTCCTTCCTTCCTTCCTTCCTTCCTTCCTTCCTTCCTTCCTTCCTTCCTTCCTTCTTTCCTTCCTTCCTTCCTCTCTCTCTCTTTCTCTTCTCCTTTCTTTTCTCTTCCTTTCCTTTCCTTTCACTTTCTCTCTTTTTTGGAGTCTCACTCTATTGCCCAGGCTGGAGTGCAGTGGTGCCATCTTGGCTCACTGCAATCTCCGCCTCCTGGGTTTAAGCGATTGTCCTGCCTCAGCCTCCCAAATAGCTGGGACTACAAGCGCCTGCCAGCACGCCTGGCTAATTTTTATATTTTTAGTAGAGACGGAGTTTCACCATGTTGGCCAGGCTGGTCTCCAACTCCTGACCTTGTGATCTGCCTGCCTCGGTCTCCCAAAGTGCTGGAATTACAGGCGTAAGCCACCGTGCCCAGCCTGTTTCCTTCATCTGTAAAATGGGGCCACAATTTCACCTAATAAAAAAAGATATCTTTCTATTTAGAAGGGCTCAGGATGTTGATGTTTGTGATAAAGGAGAGAATGTGTATTGAAGTGTTTTGAAATGTACAAAGCTTTCTAGAAACAGAAGTTCTTACTCAAGAATTTTCCTGAAGCTTTGGCAAGATAACCATTTTCATTACCCCTGTCTGTGCCTAGAACGGGCCTATAAGCTCCACAATCAGAATCGTTAGATATAGAAACTAAAAGAAATGTAGCCTCCTTTTTTTGCCTTTTCATTGGTGAACAGAGCTTTGGTTAACGGAAAACCAAGGCGATTTTAATTGCTGGTTTTTCTATTTGAAAGGGGAGGTTATTAGTAGAAGTCTCAATTCAGAAACTTCAAGAAGAAATGGGAGGGTGTGGTGAGGGTAAGGGGGGGACTGCATTTCCTGTTTTCCTTTCAGATGGTGTTGGAAAACATTGCAGGAAAACCATGGAGACCCACGAAGAAATTCCAACATTTATTCTTTTTGACGCCAAGGGCCCAGCCCAAAAGGTGACGAGTAGGAGTGGTCAATTTTTTTTTTAAGAGTTGGGGCTTGCGGGAGTCCAGCTAAACGCTTGTAGGGTGAAGACAGAATTCAGAGGGTGACATCAGCCCGAGCGGGGGCCAGAAGAAACAGAGTGGAGGAGTCTGGTTTCATTTACAGTTTGGGTCAGTTCTGCAGTGAGGAGGGGGAGAGGAGGGGTCAGGGAGGGGGGAGGAGGAGGAGGAGGAGCTGGAGGAAGCCCTGACTGGTATCCCTGGCCCCAGTCCAGTTTGGAGCTCAGTCTTCCACCAAAGGCTGTTCAGTTCTCCTGGGCTCCAGCCTCCTGCAAGGACTGCAAGAGTTTTCCTCCGCAGCTCTGAGTCTCCACTTTTTTGGTGGAGAAAGGCTGCAAAAAGAAAAAGAGACAGAGTGAGTGGGAAAAATATGCATCCTATTCAAACCTAATTGAGTCGAGGAGCCCAGGGACACACACGCCTTCAGGTTTGCTCAGGGGTGAGTGTGATTTCTGTTCTGTTTTTCCAGGTTCGGGGCTAGAAAGAAATGCTCTCAACCTGAAGTGACCGTTTCTAGGTAGCTTTAGTGGCTCTTATGTTCACGCTGTTCGCCAGTTTTCTGTACGTGTTTTAGGTCTCTGGAAGATTCTGCTGATTTTTCTTTCTCACCTTGTGGCAGTGGGGTTTCCTTGACTTGGTTAAGGTCATGCTTGCCTAAGAGCGTGAGCGCTTTTCCACTGTGCGTCTGTGGCTGCTACGAGCGCCCTGTGCATTCCGGGCGGCAGCGTGTTTTGGCGCATGATTTATTTAAGTTACGGCTGCCTTCTAAAACCCATTTGGGATCCGCTTTGTTTGCAGAAGCGTCTTTGCCGAGGACTAGCAGAGCTCCCTACCGAGCGGCTCTGCTGGGAGGTTTTCTGAGCTCTCTGGGTGGTGACACTAGGTTAGGGTGCAACAACCTGCGTGGGTTTTCAGCCCAGGGCTGCCCACGGGAAGGTACTGGTGGAGCACATTGGCTGCTTTCACGAGATTGGAGTGACTCTGGTGCCCAGGATGGGGGCCAAATAAAGGGTCACTCAGTCATTGCCATCAGGCTTTCGTCTTTTCAGGAACCTGATGTCTCTGTTGGAGACTTTGTCCCTTGAGGTTGCTTAAAGGAGTTGCAGGGGTCAGAGAAGAAGAAGGAATTTGGCATTTGGGCAGCATGCTGAGTGTCTAAGGCAAGGCCCCTGGGGCTGCAAGGCCAGCCCATGCTGCACAGAGGTGAGGCCAGTGCCAAGCTGGGAGGCCCCAAGGGCTGTTCCCTGGCCCGGAGGATGCAGGGTGGGGCTTGAGTCCTCTCTTGCTGAGGATGGAACACGTTCACTGACAGTGGCCAGCCTGTTTGGGGAACCTGTTTCAAGGGGCCTACTATGTTCGAAAATGAATGGGGATTGAAGTATGGGTGGAGTCACTGGGAGGGACTAGGGGATGGTTGAAGAAAAATCTGCTTCCACAGGAAGCCCCAGGAGCCAGTTTTGTGGCTGGTGCAGACCCCAGGAGCAAAGCCCTCTGAGCGCAGGGGAGTCTGCTGTACGGGATGGGGAGGCAGGGCTGTGGCCCCGGCTGACCAGCTTCTCTCCCCACACACAGCTCACCCCGATGAGGACCACAGGGTGCTAGAGCTGCAGGGTGCTCAGAGCTCACAGATGGTGGATGATTAACCTGGGATCCCCCAGCTCCCCAGGGTCCCATTCTTAACACTGTAAAACACTGAACCGAAATGGCTTTAAAATTGAAGTTACATTGCTCCTAAGCAAAACTATATTGAAAACTGAGTGGGTGGTCGTTGATGACATTACTGGGACTTCTGAGGTTTTTGTTGGGCTAAAGATAATGGAAGAGATGTTTGGTCAGAAGCCACGGACGTAGTCGTTTCCTGGTTTTCAAAATGAGCAACCAGGGGCTCTGAGATGTGGAATTCCTTGCCTAGGCCATGGTGCGAGTGTCTGAGATGGCAGTGAAATCCTTCCCCATTGCAGGAGAGCAGACAAGCCAGCAACGGGGGATCCCAAATCACTCATATCTAGTTGGGAAAACTACTTGGGGCTCACTGAGACTCTACCAATGAACTGAGAAAGAAGTGAGGTGGACTGTGGGAGGGGGCATCGGCTCTGTGACCGGAATACCGGGGCTGGCCGCCCTGCTCAGGCCACCTCCTGGGGGTGGCGGGCCCCGAGGGAGGGGACTTGAATGGTCTTCTTTCTGAAGTGGGCTTGTAGCTGAGGATGAAAGCCTGGGGTGGGGAGGCGGGGCTTTTACAGAGATCAGGATCTAGGAACGGCTGCCTGTCTGGACTTCTTTGTTTAGGCGAGGGTTTCTTGTAACCCAGAGGTTTACTTCTCTCCTTTCCTCACTCATGGTCGAGAGAAGCCAGGAAGCAGACACTGAGCGGAGAGGAGGGTTTGGGAAGGAATTCCATGTTGGGGTGAAGTGAGGCTGTCCTGTCTTTTCCTATCCAGGCATTGGAGGGTGTGGCCACAGCACCTTTCTGGGAGGTGGCTGGGGAAGCCTCTAGAACGTTAGCCCTTGGCCCCGCTCTTCCCCCGCTTGGCAGGGAGTGTGTTCCACCCCACCATGGTTGTGGCCCACAGGTGAGGAGATGTGTGGCAAATGTCCAAACCTGGGGCCTGAGTGATATTTTTGATACGCGATAGGCATCTTTATGAAAAACTGTCTTCACTTCGCACTTCATTTTATTTCTAAAGCGTTCAGGACTCAGCAAATTGCACTGACTTTATCATAAGTGCCTTTTGTGATTTCCTATCCTAGAACTTAATACGTCCCCGATGAGAAAGTAGGAAGAAGCTCCTCTCTCCAGTCGATTGTTGATTTGTGGTTCCAATGAGGCTGCTCATCCTGACCTTAGTTTCAGGGACGGAACCCATAGATGCGGATGCCTAAAGCCGGCTTGAAACGAGACCGCCTTCTTTGGAAGCTTTGGAAGCTGGCGGTGACTTTTTGCCAGCGAGGCTTCATTTGTTTCCTTGCTCAGAGTGTTTAGACAACTGGATCAAGCGTAGACTTCATCAGCGGTTGATATCACCTCCCACTTTTATGTGAAATTCCATGTTTAGGATTTAAAATTCACCGGCAAGTCATGAATACTATTGCGTGACACTTGCAGGCACAGTAGCAGCTTTAGCAAAAATTTTTATTTGAAAGTTCAGTTTTGTCACTGCTCTTTTCGGAAGAAGCTGAAAATCTAGTATCTCTCGGGGGAAGAATCGCAGGTGGTTTCCATCTGACGGGGATGTTGTGTACCAGGCAGCTTTTCCACCCTGACTTAAGGGAGCAAATTTTCACGGTGTCCTGGCTGCAGCAAGCAGGCAGTAAAAACACACTGCTGCTACATAAATAGCTGACGATTTGAGAAGGGACCTGACATTTAAAGAAAATCCTATTAGCTCTAGCTAAGGAAATGAAAGCCACAAACCATCCAAATTTTAAAGCAGGGGAGCTTTAAAGGTTCCTGCTAATTCAGACAGCTATGAACTAGATAAGAATGGTTATCTTCATTCTCGCATTTCTAGATACAGCTTCTCCGCTTCCACTGTAAAACTTTGGTGGAATTCAGTGTAAAAATTCAGTGCAAAGAAAGGACAATCCTACTCTTTAAATAAAAGATGTTGCTTGCCCCCTCTAATATGTGGTGATGAATGTCTTATTTGCAGGGAGTATTCCACAGGTCCTGATTTTGCAGAGATATTCCCTTCAAGAATTCACTTTGTTAATTTTGAAAAAATATAATTTTAATACATTCTGGTCTTATAGTCCATTTTGGGAAGGAGATGAAATTTTGAGGGCTGGGCACTGTGGTTCATCTCTGTAATCCCAGTATTTTGGAAGACTGAGGCGGGTGGATCGCTTGAGCCCAGGAGTTTGAGACAAGCCTGGGCAACATACAAAAGCCTTGTCTTTACAAAAATAATTTAAAAAATTAACCAGACATGGTGGCATGTGCCTGTGATCTCAGCTATGAGGTTGAGCCTGGGAGGTTGAGGCTGCAGTGAACCGTGACTATGCCACTGCACTGCCCTTCAGAGCCTGGGCGACAGAACAAGACCCTGACTCAAAAAAAAAAAAAAAAAAAAAAAGAAAAGAAATTTTGAGTTAGCACGTTCATCCTGGTCTAGCTGTTTTTGAAAAGGCAGTTTGGTTTTCTTTCCTCTAGAGGGAGGTGTATCTCTGCAAGCTCCAGAAAAATCTCTGAAGTGGTGCCTGGAGTCTCCCTGGGTGGGGTTTCAGGGTTTGCAGTGACTCAGTGATGACCATCTCAACAGAGCTTGTGGGCAACTTTAGGACTGACATTTCCAGACATGATTATCATTATTATATTTATTGTGGTTGTTCATAATAACTGAAGTGGACATACATTAGAGCTTTGTTTTTCTTCTCTGTGCAGGTGTAAGTGTATTGAGATGAAATTGTGCCATCAAAGGAGGCAATCTTGGTTCTCAAACAATTGCATTACAAGGGTATCCAGCAACTAAAACATTTTATAGGAAGCATTTTACCCATATCTAATCACAGAGGTTTAAATGAATAGTCGGGTGCTTGGGAACCAAAGTAAGTTTGCATATTCACGCCATTGTGGATCCCTGTAGAATTACTGGATTTTAGAACTGTAAGGGTGTTCATGACATGTCCTTTGATACTTTCCCCTAATGGACAATGGGTTTTAACATACTTTAAAAAATTCACACAAGCTATAATTGTGAATGTCTCATCTTAAATATTTATTAATACAAATATAAATTACTGACGCTCAGATTTATGTTTGTTAGCTTGAGATAACCAGTGTTAGGACCCTGAGGGAGACAATTCTAGCTCAGAGTAAAAAAAATAATAATAATAAAAACAAAACAGAACAAAACAAAAAAACCTAACCCTTTGGTTGGTCTTTGTGTTCTCATGTTTACTTAAGTTTAACAAGACCTATTGTGCATCACAGCCTTGAGCGCTGAGATTCAGGGAGGGAATAAAAATGACCAAGACATAGCCCCCTCTCTTCTGGTTGGCAAACACATAATTTCTGTTTGGCTAATTGAAATATCGAAAAAACTATCACCTTGGTGGATGGTTTCTCCATGCCTTTTATACTTCAGATGAAGACAGAGAGCTCAGAAAGGTATGCCCAGCGACAGGGCCACAGAGCTAGTAGCAGAAGTGTCTGATGTTTCCAATATACAGACATCTTGGACTCTGGACATTTCAAGGGGGACAAGCCTTTAAGAGTGTATTTTAGGGTGCCATGTGGAGAAAAGTAGTCTTGCCATTCCCAGTCTTCCTTGGAGTAACCTCTTTTAAGTTGATTCAGCAGAGGAGTAACTGTTGTTTAAAAAAATCTGGAAAGAAAAAGGAGAGAAGAAAAAAACAAATACGAAAAGTTCTGCCAAACCCTCTCCCAAAGGCAAATTGTTAGTCTTGTAGGGATCTGGCAGCATTTAGCACAGTATGATCCTACGGCTCTCCTGAAGTTTAAAACTCATGAAATACAGAGAAACGTTTTGAGAATGTGAGTGGCCAGGGATAAGTACAATGGGAAATGTTTCTGTAAACCCCCCCGTGTGTACTATACATTAGATTTTCAGGAACCCAGAGCATCGGGAATTGGCCACTGGAAGGAAGAGCTCATGGCTCGGTTTAATTTCAAAATTAAAAATTGAACAGCAGCTGGAGTTGACTCAGATCTCAAGGGAAACCATTCCAGGAAACTGGTTTTTCACTTCTGGAATCTTCATTAGTTGATTCAGCAGCCCAGGGCTGGTACCCAGAGTTAGCGCCAAGTCAGCTAAACCCACAGCTGGCCCGGCGGTGCACCAGGGTGCTCTGTTTCTAATTGGGGCTGCAGAAAACCCATCACCCCTCAGAGCCCAAGGCAACAGATGGAAGAGAGCAGTTGCAGGACTTTGGCCAGTTTGAGCAACAGACAAGGAGCATTCTTTTACACAAAAGGGAGGCTGGGAGAGATTGGCTGACCATTGCTGACAGAGGCAGTAAGGAAGTAGAATTTCCCAGGTTATTGCAATAAATCCAGCATGGATGATATTTTATCAGGTGTTCCAACTTGATTTTTGAAAAGGTTTCTATGTTCAAGAATAATTTTCTCTTCTCTACTTGATTATGAATTAGACTAGAAAACAAACAAAATATCGAACTTTTCTTTTTACAATGGGAGCACCTTTCAGCCTTTTTAATCATTTACGATGGAACACCACAGTTTTGGAAAGGTCAGTAGCACCCAAGTTCATTGCCAAGAAGGAAAGAGACAGGAATAAGTGCCAAGCTCCAATCTGGATCCAGCAGCGTCATGTGGCAAGGGGTTGGAATGGAGTGGGCATTTGTGCAATATTTCTTGAAGCATTTTCTAACGCACCCTCTTCTTTAACGTTGAAATGGAACTAGTCTCTGCCTGATGTTTATAATTAGCAGTGTAAGCGCAGACAAAATCTCGTCTGGCTGCCATATATTTCAGAATGTGGAATGTGTTTTACATTTGCCTGGTGGTGTCTAGCTTTTCAAATCACACCAGATATGGAACTTTCTGCTTCATGGTTATTATCTTGAATGCTAGGAATATGTTTTAAAATAATTTTTTCAAATATCTGGGCAATTAATCTGGAGTTTCTTAATTGCCTTTGTAATGGGAAGGAGACCTACCTCTGAGGAGCTTGGCCTAAGCCTGGCCGGAGGTTGGCATGTTCTTACAGGTGCTCTTGTTCACAGAGTGGGGGCATTGCTAGGGGATGTCCAGGCCCTCTCTTTCTGCATCGCTTTGTTATAATCCACGAGTTGCAGGACAGGTGTTGCTTTGTTAGATTTTACCGGGAAGAGCCGAAGATCTCAAATTGGCTACTCTATATCTAACAAGGACCACAGTAGGTAACGAAATACCCCAGTAGGTGACAAAGGAGGTCTAGTTACCCTGCCTGATGAGAAGAGTTTTAAAATGTTGCTATCACAGGACACACATTCAGTTTGAGTCAAACAGATTACTGTTCTAGAGTATTTCCATAGAATAGAAATTTGAAGGCCAGGTGTGGTGGCTCATGCCTGTAATCCCAGCACTTTGGGAGGCTGGGACAGGAGGATCCCTTGAGCCCAAGAGTTTGAGACCCGCCTGGGCAATATAGCGAGATCTTGTTTCTACCAAAATTAAAAAAATTAGCCGGGCATGGTGGCACACACCTGTAGTCCCAGCTACTTGGGAGGCTGAGGTGGGAGGATTGCTTGATCTCAGGAAGTTGAGGCTGCAGGAAGCTCTGATCGTGCCACTGTATTCCAACCTGGACAACAGACCTATATTCTGTCTCAAAAAAAAAAAAAAAAAAAGAAAAGAAAAGAAAAGAAAGAAAGTAAAAAAGAAATATGAAATCCAAGTTGTTAAATAAACAGGAAAAAACCAAAATTTGATGTATTTCTTGGAGCTGTTCCAAAACATTTAAGGATTTTTTTGAGGATTCTCCTTTGGGTCTTTCAAACAGCAAGAGCATATTAAATTCCACTCTCCTTCTACCCTAACTGCAGGACTTAATAAATTCTTTCTTAGCTTCCTCCCTGAGGTAAAGAATGGGGACTCCTTTCCCAGGATTCAGGCAAAACAAGAAAGAGTGAGAAAAAGAGAAAGAAATGGGCGCTCCTTCTCACAGTCTAGGAACGGGTGTGGCAAAGGCAAGGGTGGATGAGTGCCTCGAATTTACTGAAATTTGACTTTTTATTTCACAGTCAGTATGCACGGCTCTCCCACTGTGGTCTTTGACTATTTCCAGTGCTCCCATTTTAAACAGGACAATTAGGAACTAACAGAAGTCCCAGAACTTGATAGGAGGGACAGACTGATTTTAAAAAGCAGTGCTTGGAGAAAACCAAATAAATGGCTTCAAAATGGGAGCTCTGGATTTATTTGAGTCTTTGTTTTAAAATTATTTCCTTGTGTGCATGTGTGCGTCTCTTTCTTAAAAAAGATTTCCAGACGTGGAAAATGAAAAAGGTTTTGAGTAGGCTGAATGAAAACAGAATTGCAAAATAGCTTGGGAAATCATATTCATTGGAATATGATTGAATATGATTTCAGGTTGAAGGGCCATGTAGGGCAACCTTTGTAATGAAAGGTATCCTTTTAAATTTCAAAGGGATAGAAACTAGACGGGAAAAGGCACCTCGAATCCTTTTAGAATGAGGCAGAGTAAACATAAAGATGAATAATTCTAAATAGAAAGATGAGAATGAAAATGTGATAAATGTCTGTTATTGAACCTGTTGCCTTTAGGACGCAGAATCTAGGATGAAGGAACAGACCCCTTCCAGCCCAAGGTCTCAAGCAGCCAATTCTGAGTCTTTTTTTCATATTTGAAAGAATGATAGCAGACAGCCGAATTCTATTGACATAGAATCTGTGGTGTGTCACCACCAAGGAAGTCTATTTCTTCCCCAAAAGACATGGGGAGTTTCCTTGAGATCTGGATCAAATCTGGCACAGCCTCTAGGGTTTCCTGGGGTTCTTCCCACGAGCTTTGGAAATGCTAACTTGGGTTAGGTTTCTGGTTCTACCTTGTTTTATCTAGGTAGCTTTGAACAATCACTTTGACTTGCTGGGGTTTCAATTTCTCAGCCCTAAAATGGAGGGAAATCAGCCACTGGGCAGTGGGGAGGAGGATGTGAAGTCCCACCCACAAGACAGAAGCCCAGGAAGCGTTACTAGCGCTCTCCTCTCTCCTTCCTCGGGGAGGGTGGTGTCGGCCAATGAGCGAGGATGGCTGCCTCATTCCTCCTCGTTGAAGTGGGCGGGTGGTCATTTGGGGAGATGGTGTTTGACATCTTTTAATAATCTAAATGAAAAAGTTCTCCAAAATTTGCTGCCAGGGAATTTCATTTTTTATAAATGGAGACTCCAGGACATGATAAACAATAGAAGAGAGTTAATTGCAAATGAAAATATCAGCAAATATTCAACAGCTGGGCTAGGAGCCCACGAGCCACAAGACCTGCTTCCCGCATGATGGCAGGAAAGTGTGTGGGGCCAAAGGCGTTTTTCCCACCTGGGAATTCAGCTCAGCTGAACCACATGAGTTCTGAGTCATCAGTGGAGCCTGGATAACGCATTGTCCTACAGGCATCATCTCCTGTCCCTTTCAGAACTGGAAGGGCTCCTTTCCTTCTCTTCCCTCCCCTCCTCTTCCCTCAATATCTGGATATATTCTGGATAAAATAATTCCTGTGCACAGTGTATTTGTCCCATTACTTTGTGTTCCAATGGGAAGTATCTCCATTGAGGAGGTTACTCTTCTAAAGATTCATATCTTGAAAATAAAAATCTTGACATATGATTTTCAATGAACTGAAAGTTTATTTTACCCACAGAATTGTTGATGTAAGTGAGTGATGTCTTAGAAAGACTTCCCAGATTTTATTTTGTAACTATTTAGATTGTATTGAGCACTCTGGAAGATGAGAAAGGTAGTTTTGGAATTGCTCCAGAGTGAGCCCACTCAATGCTTTACATGTGACAGAAACAGTGGATTCAAAGGTGTTCACTGTGTGAAGGATGGGAATGGTGAAGAAAACTGTTAGCAAAACCTGCTCAAGGCATAATTCATTTGTGCTCTTTGTCCATGCTCCCTGCAGAGGAGTCTTCCCATCCCAGACTCAACAGTGAGGGGACGGCTCTCATCTTATCACATGTCCTATTTTCTCCACCTGGATTACAAAGCCGAATGCTTTACAAAGAGCTTCTCTTGTGTTCTCATTCACAAACAAGATTACCGCTTAAAATCATGCCTCTTGAACATGGATTAAACATTTAAAATAATTGAACTGGATCTTCCTGAAGATTTGCATTAAAATTTTTAATTGAAGCAGTGATGCTTAAACTTTGGGGTGTGAGGAGTGGCACAACTGCCTTTTAGAATCACATACAAACATGGACCCTTATCCCCAGAAAAACCCTCATCCATAGATGGGATTTTGCACTCAACTGTGGGAGGATCATAGACTCTTTAAATCTGTAGATCCCATATTAAAACATTGATCTAGACCAATTATAATAATACAGTTTGTTTTGGAAAGAACAGGACATTTTCCTGGAAAGAATCTAGCAGGAAGTTTATACCTTTGCTAACAAAAATTGACTCTCAAGTTTGATAGAAAGAATCAAGAATAGCACATATAAAATGTACTTTTATATTATTCTAAAGTGTATATCATTATTTAATTGAGGTCATACAAAAAATTAGATATTGCAATTTTTTTTTTTTTTTAAGAAACACTCAGGAATGGGTCTAACAGACTGTAGGGAAGAAAGGTAGAGCTTGGTGGAAAGGTCTGGAAAGTTCCTAGGGTTGCATGGGCTTGAGGGATTCCTAGAGAGTGAAGGGGCAAAGATGGGGCTGTAGCACGGTGGGGGTAGGGTCATCCTAAGTGGAGGGAGGAGAACGGGCAGTCCAGCTTGTCAGGGGTCCCTGAGCCCTGCTGTGCTGGGACTATGCTAAAACTTGGGAGCATTGTCAAACCACAGCATAAGCACTGGAGACTGCTCTTCTACGTTGTGTTAACATATATCCATGTCCAAAAGGCAGTGACCATTGCAAGGCAAAAAAATCAGGCTGAGCTTTTGCAATGCTGCCTTTATCACCAATCATTGCTGTCACTTCGTTGCAGAAAGAAACGTGTTCTGTTGATGGCTGGCCTCCTGAGCATCATTAGGACAGCATTCCTTTCTCACTGTTGATACATTTCCAAGAGACCACTGTATTGACAGGTGGTTCTGTTTTAGCTGCTGAGATCATGCCTTCAAGTTCTCAGAGTCTGAGTCACAGGGTAGATTTGTTTCATCACAGGTGGTACTTTTTGTTGATTTTTTTTTTTTTTTGGAAATCCAAAGCCACATGGGTCCTGGTGTTCATTCCCTTGTTTATGGCTTCATCTGTCTCCATCTTACCAATTTTTGGCGGGTCAGGCTTAGGGCCCACACTGTGTTCCATCTTCCTCATAGCTGGGCCACATGATTTGGACTTCAGCTTCTCCCTCTGGGCCTGACCTCAGGCAGGAGGAATTTCATGGCAAATCCATGGCACTGAGCTTCAGGTTTCCTTTGCACCCACTTAGCTCCTGTCCTTGACTGGCAGTCTCAATAACTCTCTGTGGCTCTCCCTCTACTTTTGCTAAGTGGTCCATTTGGACACTAGTCCGCTGCTCCATTCATGGCAAAGTTACATCACTCATCAGCCAGACAGACTCTCCTCTGCTATCAAACTTCAGATGGCAAGGCTGAGAACATTAGATTATCCTCATCCCTGATTTCATTAGCTATATGGGGAAAATGGAATTCCTGTGCGACACAACAGACAACCATAAAGACTTGCAGAGCCCATGGGGGCACCTGTGGAGAGAGGAAGGTTAAGATAGAGATACAAAAGCTCAGGCCCTGGGTGGAGCCGATTCCAAAGCTCAGAGGATACTAGTCAGGGCAGAAGCCATGATTGCACCAGGTCTGAATGTTCATATTAGATTCTCTCCCACTTTCATGAGACTCTGATCTTCTTTGCCAAACCCTAACATTTTGCATGACATATATTCTTTTCTTCTTTTCTTTCCAAATCTTATCTAGAACTAAGGGCAAACATTGTGTTATTTGAATACAGCGGCATGTAGACACACTTTAGGATGTTTAGTTGTGTTCTTTTCTCCTCTTAGCTCTTAAACTCTATCACACCTCAAAAAAGAGAGGCTACACTTACATCATTCCTGTTAAATTGATGGCTACATTTTAGAGGTAGCTACCCATGCTTTTAAAACCTGGCAAATGATATTTCCTGTCCTCATTTCTATTTTAATTGTGGTAAAAACCTTATAACCGGCCGGGCGCGGTGGCTCAAGCCTGTAATCCCAGCACTTTGGGAGGCCGAGACGGGTGGATCACGAGGTCAGGAGATCGAGACCATCCTGGCTAACACAATGAAACCCCGTCTCTACTAAAAATACAAAAAAATTAGCCGGGCGAGGTGGCGGGCCTCTGTAGTCCCAGCTACTCGGGAGGCTGAGGCAGGAGAATGGCGTAAACCCGGGAGGCGGAGCTTGCAGTGAGCCGAGATAGCGCCACTGCACTCCAGCCTGGGCGACAGAGCGAGACTCCGTCTCAAAAACAAACAAACAAACAAAAAAAACCTTATAACCTGAAACTTACTATCTTGACTATAATTAAGTGTACAGTACAGCTGTGTTAACTATATGCACCTTGTGGTACAACAGATATC